>NW_025899833.1:0-311782 GCF_022539505.1 Lolium rigidum
GACGATCACACCTGATGAACTCTCGGCGGCGTCGACGTCTTGGCACCACCTCCTCGTTGAGCATCTCCTCCTCATACTCCGCCTGGAATGCAGCGATCATATCACCCTCCATTCCGTCGCTCGAAGCTGCTGGCTGGACGAAGACATGGCGTTGAGTGGAGTGGAAATGGAGAGTGGAGGAGATGAAGTGAGGTGTGGAATGACCGAAACCATATGGGGGTATTTATAGGGGGTGGGGATGAATTTTTGGGGTTTTTTCGGATTTTTTGAACCAGCAACGGCTACCCCAACGGCTACCCCAACGACCAATCACAACGCGCCACCTCAGCCCTTCCCTCTCGCCCCCCTCTGCCAGCGCGCCGCCCCGCCTCTCACCCCGCTCTCGCCCCCCTATCGCCCCCAGCGCGGGCGGTAGCCGGGCGGTAGCGGGCGATAGCGCCCGGCACCAGCGCCACCGCCCCGCGCTGCCCTCCCGCCCCTCTCCCGCCCGCCTCCCGCCCCAAGTCGGGCGATACCGCCTCCTCTCCCGCCCCCATTGGCACCAGCCTTATGATACTACTCTCATCTCTCACCTCATTAATTGATGCGACACATCAGATTTTTGCCAACATGGCATGCATGATACTACTTATGATACTCTCATTGGGGCTAGTCTTACTCCCACTATGAGCAGTAAGTAGATACTGTATCATAGCGTAAATAACGAGAAAAGTTAATACTAAATAAATCTAGTATACATAAATTTGCATTGAGATTCTATAAAACAATAAATATAACATAACTATGATACTACTGCATGATACTACCCACTATAAAAATAATATCATGTAGTAGATGATACTTACCACTATGACCAGTCTAATCAATAGCTATAGGTGTCTGCATCTTAAATCTAATCGAGCATTCGAGCATTCCACGGAGACATTTTGTTGTCGACCGGGCGGGTCTACGTACGTTGGGAAGTTTCTTGGCTAGCTGCCGTGGCGTCGCGTGCCGCGCCACACACCTGGCAAAAGTCGGGCCGCGGCAGCCGGCCGGCAAGTCAGCAAGCACTGCACGCACGGCGACGATATCCACTGAAAGATACAGGAGTGGAGGAACTTTCAGGAGTGGAGGAACGCCGCGCCGGGCCGGCAGGTATCCGTGGCACCATATGTCACGACGTCACGTCCAGACTTGTGCTTGTTCCGCTCGCCGATCGTATGCCACAAGTGATAATTCATTTCTTGGATCAACTGTACTGTATGGACGCATGTACCCATCCTCCCTTTGGCACTTTTTTAAGCACCCCGATACAGTTGGATGATTAAAAGGGTAGTTTCATCCTAATCCGTTGCGACGGCACTACAAAATTACAAAATATACCCATAATAATTGCGGCTAGGATTTCGTCACCACTTTACGTTAAATTTTAAAAACCATCCCTTTTACGCTAAACACGTAACTGGAAGCATTTTTTTCTTTTTTGATGCTCGTTTAATCACAAAACTAATAGGTGAGTCCCACATTCCAGAAACATGGTCAACTTATTTTTAGTGTCTTTTGCGACGGTGTGACCCAATCCTGGGTGGGTATTTGCGAAAAAACCCGAGCCCCGGTGATCTTTTTTTGAAGTAATTGTCCAAATGTGGTGGTTTTTTGCAATTTTCATGATCTGATAAGTGGGGTCCCTCCGAAATTTACAAACAAACCCAAAACTAGAGCTAGTCGTGGTTTTATGCAAGCTAGAGTGTGAGGTCGCCGCAAGTCAAGAGGAGTGGCGAGAAGGGCAGTCAAGGCAGGGGGCAGCGGCTAGGGCTGGGTGTAGCCGACGCAAAACTATTCGCGTCAAGAGTGATGATGACGGCGGCCCTATTTGGCGGGGATGAAAGAGGTCGTGTGGATGAGAGGCGATGTGGCAGGAGAAATGGGGCTAGGTCGCTGGCCAGCGTCGTCTTTCATGTATCGATATCATACGTGTAGTTGGCAGCGGCTTGTTCTGGCGGCCCCAGGCCAGTAGGCCACCCCATGGGTTGGGGTTGATCTATGAATGTTAGGCAGATTTTTGGGCCCCGCAGAACTCAAATCTCCCATGACGGCTAAAGATGCTTTTACAGCATGGACAACCACCACGATGATCGTTCAAATCCACAATAGAGAGAGAGGAGCTCATTCGTTCGCTTGTACCATATTGTTTGTATACATGCGGCAATTGTATAACGGTGATGGATTGCTTAGAGAATCTCTAGCGGCCCGACGCAAAGGAACAAAAAGTGACCGCTTGAGTTCGAGCGGTCGATAAATGGGTCTGCGGCCCGACACAAAATGTCCAGTCTATCCATGGGGACGCAAATGACCAAAATATTCTCCGCGAATGTGTCAGTGCACGGACGCAATGCGCGACCTTGTATTCCTAGGTGGCCATGCACGTCAGGGACAGCGAAATCAAACTCATTCGTTCGCGTTTCGCACCGGTGTGGCCCAAGATCAATCACAATCCAAGGGGGCGTCGGATTGATGAAATAGCGCCGCAAGTGTGCAACCGTCGCGGAAGAGTAACCGTTGGAATGGCAACCACGGCGATCGAGGCGCCTTCCCAAGCACAGAAACTGCCGTGGAAGAGCAACCGCCGCCATCTTTGATTTGTGCGCCGCCTTCTCGGCTTCCTGCTGTGGCTCAATAAAACTCGTATGTTTACGTAGGAGCTGGTAATCACACACACTTTCCCTCCTTCCATTGTGGTGTACACCGACGACAAGGAAGACCCGAAGGACGACTCGTCAGATGGGGACACAAGCTGATCGGACGCGACGAGCTCGTCCGAAGAGGTGACAAGCAGGAAGTGCCGCTGTAACGATGACGAGGCTGGGGCTGTGAGAAGAAGTGGATTGTTTCTGTAATTTGTTTAAACATTAGTTTGAACCTCTTTTCTCGTAGTTAATATGTCTATTTTTCAAATATTGTACTATTTTGGTGAAATTTGATCATCAATTTGTGATGTGCTTGGATAGAACCCATGGCCAGCCTCGACGGACAAGATGCGTTGGGCCGCTGGGTGCACCCCAGACGCAACGGTTAAGTGTAATCCAACGATAAATTTTATGTCCATGATCCAACACAAACATACTTGTACCTTCACTTTTAATGTTTGAATAGGTCGCACCGCTTGAGATGTCATTGAGACGCCGTTGATGTAGGTTGAGTGTGCGCGTGTACGTAATTCCGGGAGCGGGGAAGAATGATGATCAGCAAATGATGGTGGGTCAAACGCCCGACTTGACTTGGTCTTCACGCCGGCCGGCTGGCTGGCTGCTCTACCTCTACTCTATACATTCTCGGGAACGGAGTACAAGTATGCTTCTTCCGTACGTTATGTACAGTAGCACATTGCTAGTCCGTTTATTATAGTACTGTGTCGTAATGTATCCCTCCATTACACCAAAATGTCTCAACTTTATCATCTAAATTTTGATAAAGTTAAAACATTTTGGTGGGATAGTGTAAAAGGAGATGCAATGCTCGATGTATTGATCGGATGCATATGGCGGTACATATATAGGCCACGTCCTCGACTATACAAGGAAGGAGGCGGGCCCAATAGTAAATACAAGGATATGTATCGCTATACAATAACTACAGAGGATACACATCCAGATATACAAGATATGTATCTCAACACCCCCCGCAGTCGAAGCGTCGCCTGGTCGAACGCATAGACCGGACCGGAACTCCTCAAAAGATGCTGTAGGGAGACCCTTGGTCATGATATCCGCAAATTGTTGGGAGGTGGGCACATGAAGTACTCGAATGTGTCCAAGCGCCACCTGTTCCCGAACAAAGTGGATGTCCAGCTCAATATGCTTGGTGCGGCGATGGTGAACCGGGTTGGCGGAGAGGTAGACGGCGGAGACATTGTCGCAGTAGACCACGGTGGCTTTGGCGACGGGACATGAGAGCTCAACGAGGAGTTGCCGCAGCCAGGAGACCTCGGCACCCGCGTTAGCAACAGCCCGGTACTCCGCTTCGGCGGCTGGAGCGAGATACCGTGGGCTGTCGCTTAGACGACCGGGAGATGAGCGAAGGGCCGAAGTAGACGCAGTAGCCAGACGTGGAGCGACGCGTGTCGGGGCAGCCTGCCCAATCGGCGTCCGAGTAGGCGACGATGTCCGTGGCGGTGGAGGCGTGGAGAGAGAGACCGAAGTCCATGGTACCACGAATGTAGCGGAGGATCCGCTTGACCGCAGCCCAATGAGGATCCCGCGGAGCGTGCATGTGAAGGCACACCTGCCGAACAAGCATACCGCAGCTCGGGGCGAGTCAGGGTGAGGTACTGCAGGGCACCGACGATGGAGCGGTAAGATGACGCGTCCGTGGCCAAGGAACCGTCTGTGGCGGAGAGTTTGGACTTCGTGTCGACAGGCGTGGCCGCGGGTTTGCAATTAAGCATACCGGCGCGGTCCAGGAGCTCATGGGCGTACTTGCGCCGATGGAGGAAGAAGCCGTCGGTGCGACGTACGACCTCGATGCCGAGGAAGTAGTGCAGAGGCCCCAAGTC
Source organism: Lolium rigidum (assembly GCF_022539505.1). Taxonomy (NCBI): domain Eukaryota; kingdom Viridiplantae; phylum Streptophyta; class Magnoliopsida; order Poales; family Poaceae; genus Lolium; species Lolium rigidum. The sequence continues at coordinate 4,535 of NW_025899833.1, forward strand.
CTTGAGGGCAAACTCAGCGCGAAGACGGTCGGTGAGCTGGCGCAGTAGGTCCGTGGAGCTGGCGGTTAAGATGATGTCGTCGACGTAGAGCAGCAGGTACGCGGTGGTGGCGCCGTTGTTGTACACGAACAGCGATGCATCGGAGCGGGTGGAGCGGAAGCCGAGTTGGTGAAGAAACGCTGCGATGCGCTGGTACCAGGCGCGTGGGGCCTGCTTGAGCCCATATAACGAGCGCGAGAGCAGGCACACATGGTCGGGGTGGGCGCTGTCGACGAACCCAGTGGGCTGCTGGCGGAAGACCTGCTCCTCGAGATGGCCATGAAGAAAGGCGTTGGAGACGTCCATCTGATGCACGGGCCATGCGCGGGAGACCGCGAGCTGAAGAACGGTGCGGATCGTCCCGGGCTTGACAACCGGGGCGAAGGTGTCGGTGAAGTCGACGCCGGCGCGCTGGCGAAAACCACGAACCACCCACCGCGCCTTGTGGCGGTCGAGGGTACCGTCCGAATGGAACTTGTGCTTGAAGACCCACTTCCCGGTGATGACGTTGGCGTGAGGGGGGCGGGGAACAAGCGTCCATGTCTGGTTCCGCTGCAGGGCGTCGAACTCATCATGCATGGCCGCAAACCACTGCGGGTCGCGGAGAGCAGCCCGGGCAGAGGTGGGCATAGGTGATGGCGTGTATTTCACACGTTCGTTGGGCAACCCCAAGAGGAAGGTATGATGCGCACAGCAGCAAGTTTTCCCTCAGAAAGAAACCAAGGTTTATCGAACCAGGAGGAGCCAAGAAGCACGTTGAAGGTTGATGGCGGCGGGATGTAGTGCGGCGCAACACCGGAGATTCCGGCGCCAACGTGGAACCTGCACAACACAACCAAAGTACTTTGCCCCAACGAAACAGATGAGGTTGTCAATCTCACCGGCTTGCTGTAACAAAGGATTAACCGTATTGTGTGGAAGATGATTGTTTGCAGAAAACGAGTAGAACAAGTATTGCAGTAGATTGTATTTCGAGTAAAGAGAATTGGACCGGGGTCCACAGTTCACTAGAGGTGTCTCTCCCATAAGACGAACAGCATGTTGGGTGAACAAATTACGGTTGGGCAATTGACAAATAAAGAGAGCATGACAATGCACATACATATCATGATGAGTATAGTGAGATTTAATTGGGCATTACGACAAAGTACATAGACCGCCATCCAACCGCATCTATGCCTAAAAAGTCCACCTTCGAGGTTATCATCCGAACCCCCTCCGGTATTAAGTTGCAAGCAACGAGACAATTGCATTAAGTATGGTGCGTAATGTAATCAACAACTACATCCTTAGACATAGCATCAATGTTTTATCCCTAGTGGCAACAAGCACAACACAACCTTAGAACTTTCTCATCATCGTCCCGAGTGTCAATGCGGGCATGAACCCACTATCGAGCATAAGTACTCCCTCTTGGAGTTAAAAGCATCTACTTGGCCGGAGCATCTACTAGTAACGGAGAGCATGCAAGATCATAAACAACACATAAGCATAACTTTGATAATCAACATAACAAGTATTCTCTATTCATCGGATCCCAACAAACGCAACATATAGAATTACATATAGATGATCTTGATCATGATAGGCAGCTCACAAGATCCGACAATGATAGCACAATGGGGAGAAGACAACCATCTAGCTACTGCTATGGACCCATAGTCCAGGGGTAGACTACTCACACATCACACCGGAGGCGACCATGGCGGTGTAGAGTCCTCCGGGAGATGAATCCCCTCTCCGGCGAGGGTGCCGGAGGCGATCTCCGGGATCCCCCGAGATGGGATCGGCGGCGACGGCGTCTCGGTAATGTTTTCCGTATCGTGGCTCTCGGTACTGGGGGTTTCGTCACGGAGGCTATTTGTAGGCGGAAGGGCAAGTCGAGAGGCGGCACGGGGGCCCACACCACGGGGCCGCGCGGCCAAGGGGGGCCGCGCCGCCCTAGGGTTTGGCCACCCCGTGGCCCCTCTTCGTCTCGTCTTCGGTCTTCCGGAAGCTTCGTGAGAAAATAGGCCTCCGGGCTTTTATTTCGTCCAATTCGAGAATATTTCTTTACTAGGATTTTCGAAACCAAAAACAGCAGAAAACGACAGTGGCACTTCGGCATCTTGTTAATAGGTTAGTTCCAGAAAATGCACGAATATGATATAAAGTGTGCATAAAACATGTAGATAACATCAATAATGTGGCATGGAACACAAGAAATTATCGATACGTTGGAGACGTATCAATAGGCGACGGCGTGGCTGGTGAAGCCGCGGAAGTCGACGCGGTGCAGACGTACTCGTCCGAGGGGTACCGCGTGCTTGGGACGCGAATCCCCGCACGGGCGCGCTGATACGTCTCCAACGTATCGATAATTTCTTGTGTTCCATGCCACATTATTGATGTTATCTACATGTTATATGCACACTTTATGTCATATTCGTGCATTTTCTGGAACTAACCTATTAACAAGATGCCGAAGTGCCGTTCTGTTCTCGCCGTTTTTGGTTTCGGAAATCCTAGTAACGAAATATTCTCGGAATCGGACGAAATCAACGCCAAAGATCTTAGAATCCCCGGAAGCATCCAGAACACACGAGAGGGACCAGAGGGGGGCACAGGCCCACCACACCATACCCTGGCGCGGCCTAGGGGTGGCCCGCGCCCCCCTAGGGTTTGGCCAGCCCTTCGACCCCCTGGCGCCGCCTCTTCGCCTATAAGAAGCCCCTGGATCAGAAAACCCGATACAAATTGACGAAACCCACGAAACCTGCCGGAGCCGCCGCCATCGCGAAGCCAAGATCTGGGGGACAGGATCTCCGTTCCGGCACCCTGCCGGAGCGGGGAAGTGCCCCCGGAAGGCTTCTCCATCGACACCGCTGCCATCTCCACCGCCATCTTCATCACCGCTGCTGCTCCCATGAGGAGGGAGTAGTTCTCCATCGAGGCTCGGGGCTGTACCGGTAGCTATGTGGTTCATCTCTCTCCTATGTGTGTCAATACAATAATCTCATGAGCTGCCTTACATGATTGAGATTCATATGATGATGCTTGTAATCTAGATGTCATTATGCTAGTCAAGTGAGTTTTACTTATGTGATCTCCGGAGACTCCTCGTCCCACGTGTGTAAAGGTGACAAGTGTGTGCACCGTGTGGGTCTCTTAGGCTATATTTCACGAATACTTACTCATTGAATGGCGTAGTGAGGTGCTTATTTATATCTCTTTAAGATTGCAGCATGTTGTATCACAATTTATCCATGTGCTACTCTAGTGATTTGTTATTAAAGTAGTTTATTCCTCCTGCATGTGTGCAAAGGTGACAGTGCGTGCACCGTGTTAGTACTTGGTTTATGCTATGATCATGATCTCTTGTAGATTATGGAGTTAACTATTGCTATGATAATATTGATGTGATCTATTCCTCCTACATATGCATGAAGGTGACGAGTGTGCATGCTATGCTAGTACTTGGTTTAGTAGCGTTGATCTATCTTACACTAAAGGTTACTTAAACATGAGCATTATTGTGGAGCTTGTTAACTCCGGCATTGAGGGTTCGTGTAATCCTACGCAATGTGTTCATCATCCAACAAAAGTGTAGAGTATGCATTTATCTATTCTGTTATGTGATCAATGTTGAGAGTGTCCACTAGTGAAAGTGTAATCCCTAGGCCTTGTTCCTAAATACCGCTGAGTTACTACTGCTTGTTTACTTGTTTCTATGCGTTACTACTGCTGCAATACCACCACCATCAACTACGCGCCAAGCACTTTTCCGGCACCGTTGCTACTCGCTCATACTTATTCATACCACCTGTATTTCACTATCTCTTCGCCGAACTAGTGCACCTATTAGGTGTGTTGGGGACACAAGAGACTTCTTGCTTTGTGGTTGCAGGGTTGCATGAGAGGGATATCTTTGACCTCTTCCTCCCCGAGTTCGATAAACCTTGGGTATCCACTTAAGGGAAACTTGCTGCTGTTCTACAAACCTCTCGCTCTTGGAGGCCCAACACCGTCTACAAGAATAGAAGCTCCCGTAGACATCAAGCACTTTTCACGGCGCCGTTGCCGGGGAGGAAAGGTAAAAGGTACTCACACTCCGGATCTCGGCTACTAAGCTATTTTCGCCGTTGTAAGTACTCGAAGCTATTTCCTTTAGATCCTGCAATTGCATCTTGTTGTTTCTTGTTTACACTAGTTTGGCATAATGTACAAGAGTGAGCTTCTTATTCTATTTCCTGATTTAAAACATGGATTGTTTGATGCGAAAATTAAAAAACCTATGAAATCTTATTTGCATGCTCGGTAGTAATATTAGTATGAACACTTTGAACACCATTGTTGATAATGATATAGAAAGTTCTAAGCTTGGGGAAGCTGGTTTTCATGATATTTTTAGTCCCCCAAGCATTGAGGAGAAAATTTTCTTTGATGATACTTTGCCTCCTATTTCGATGATGATAATGATAGTGGTCTTTTTGTGCCACCTACTATGGAGAGTAAATTTTGTTGTGATTATACTATGCCTCCTACACTTGATGAGAATAATAATGATAGCTACTTTGTTGAATTTGCTCCCACTACAACTAATAAAATTGACTATGCTTATGTGGAGAGTAATAATTTTATGCATGAGACTCATGATAAGAATGCTTTATGTGATAGTTATATTGTTGAGTTTGCTCATGATGCTACTGAAAGTTATTATGAGAGAGGAAAATATGGTTGTAGAAATTTTCATGTTACTAAAACACCTCTCTATGTGCTGAAATTTTTGAAGCTACACTTGTTTTATCTTCCTATGCTTGTTACTTTGCTCTTCATGAACTTGTTTATTTACAAGATTCCTATGCATAGGAAGCATGTTAGACTTAAATGTGTTTTGAATTTGCCTCTTGATGCTCTCTTTTGCTTCAAATACTATTTCTTGCGAGTGCATCATTAAAACTGCTGAGCCCATCTTAATGGCTAAAAAGAAAGAACTTCTTGGGAGATAACCCATGTGTTATTTTGCTACAGTACTTTGTTTTTATTTTGTGTCTTGGAAGTTGTTTACTACTGTAGCAACCTCTCCTTATCTTAGTTTTGAGTTTTGTTGTGCCAAGTTAAGCCGTTGATAGAAAAGTAAGTACTAGATTTGGATTACTGCGCAGTTCCAGATTTCTTTGCTGTCACGAATCTGAGCCCACTGCCCTGCAGGAAGCTCAGAAAATTATGCCAATTTACGTGCATGATCCTCAGATATGTACGCAACTTTCATTCAATTTGAGCATTTTCATTTGAGCAAGTCTGGTGTCATTTTAAAATTCGTCAATACGAACTGTTCTGTTTTGACAGATTCTGCCTTTTATTTCGCATTGCCTCTTTTGCTATGTTGGATGAATTTCTTTGATCCACTAATGTCCAGTAGCATTATGCAATGTCCAGAAGTTTTAACAATGATTGTGTCACCTCTGAATATGTCAATTTATATTGTTCACTAACCCTCTAATGAGTTGTTTCGAGTTTGGTGTGGAGGAAGTTTTCAAGGGTCAAGAGAGGAGGATGATATACTATGATCAAGGAGAGTGAAAGCTCTAAGCTTGGGGATGCACCCGGTGGTTCACCCCTGCATATATCAACAAGACTCAAGCGTCTAAGCTTGGGTATGCCCAAGGCATCCCCTTCTTCATCGACAACATTATCAGGTTCCTCCCCTGAAACTATATTTTTATTCCATCACATCTTATGTGCTTTTTCTTGGAGCGTCTGTTTGTTTGCTTTTGTTTTTGTTTGTGTTTGAATAAATTGGATTACATCATGCTTATGTGGGAGAGAGACACGCTCCGCTGGTTCATATGAACACATGTGTTCTTAGCTCATAATATTCATGGCGAAGTTTCCTCTTCGTTAAATTGTTATATGGTTGGAATTGGAAAATGATACATGTAGTAATTGCTATAATGTCTTGGGTAATGTGATACTTGGCAATTGTTGTGCTCATGTTTAAGCTCTTGCATCATATACTTTGCACCCATTAATGAAGAAATACATAGAGCATGCTAAAATTTGGTTTGCATATTTGGTTTCTCTAAAGTCTAGATAATTTCTAGTATTGAGTTTGAACAACAAGGAAGACGGTGTAGAGTCTTATAATGCTTTCAATATGTCTTTTATGTGAGTTTTGCTGCACCAGTTCATCCTTGTGTTTGTTTCAAATAAGCCTTGCTAGCCTAAACCTTGTATCGAGAGGGAATACTTCTCATGCATCCAAAATACTTGAGCCAACCACTATGCCATTTGTGTCCACCATATCTACCTATACTACATGGTATTTTCCCGCCATTCCAAAGTAAATTGCTTGAGTGCTACCTTTAAAATTCCATCATTCACCTTTGCAATATATAGCTCATGGGACAAATAGCTTAAAAACTATTGTGGTATTGAATATGTAATTATGCACTTTATCTCTTATTAAGTTGTTTGTTGTGCGATAACCATGTTTATCGGGGAACGCCATCAACTCATTGTTGAATTTCATGTGAGTTGCTATGCATGTTCGTCTTGTCGGAAGTAAGGGCGATCTACACTGAGTTGAATGGTTTGAGCATGCATATTGTGAGAGAAGAACATTGGGCCGCTAACTAAAGCCATGATTCATGGTGGAAGTTTCAGTTTTGGACAAATATCCTCAAATCTCTAATGAGAAAAGAATTAATTGTTGTCAAATGCTTAAAGCATTAAAAGAGGAGTCCATTATCTGTTGTCTATGTTGTCCCGGTATGGATGTCTAAATTGAGAATAATCAAAAGCGAGAAATCCAAATGCGAGCTTTCTCCTTAGACCTTTGTACAGGCGACATAGAGGTACCCCTTTGTGAAACTTGGTTAAAGCATATGTATTGCGGTGATAATCCAGGTAGTCCAAGCTAATTAGGACAAGGTGCGGGCACTATTGGTACACTATGCATGAGGCTTGCAACTTATAAGATATAATTTACATGATGCATATGCTTTATTACTACCGTTGACAAAATTGTTTCATGTTTTCAAAATCAAAGCTCTAGCACAAATATAGCAATCGATGCTTTTCCTCTATGAGGACCATTCTTTTACTTTCATTGTTGAGTCAGTTCACCTATTTCTCTCCATCTCAAGAAGCAAACACTTGTGTGAACTGTGCATTGATTCTTACATATTAGCATATTGCATTTGTTATATTGCTTTGCATTGACAATTATCCATGAGATATACATGTTACAAGTTGAAAGCAACCGCTGAAACTTAATCTTCTTTTGTGTTGCTTCAATACCTTTACTTTGAATTATTGCTTTATGAGTTAACTCTTATGCAAGACTTATTGATGCTTGTCTTGAAGTGCTATTCATGAAAAGTCTTTGCTTTATGATTCAGTTGTTTACCCATGTCATATACATTGTTTTGATCGCTGCATTCACTACATATGCTTGTACAAATAGTATGATCAAGTTTATGATGGCATGTCACTCCGGAAATTATCTTTGTTATCGTTTTACCTGCTCGGGACGAGCAGAACTAAGCTTGGGGATGCTGATACGTCTCCAACGTATCGATAATTTCTTGTGTTCCATGCCACATTATTGATGTTATCTACATGTTATATGCACACTTTATGTCATATTCGTGCATTTTCCGGAACTAACCTATTAACAAGATGCCGAAGTGCCGGTTCTCGTTTTCTGCTGTTTTTGGTTTCAGAAATCCTAGTAACGAAATATTCTCGGAATCGGACGAAATCAACGCCAAAGATCTTAGAATCCCCGGAAGCATCCAGAACACACGAGAGGGACCGAGAGGGGGCACGGGCCCACCACACCATACCTCGGCGCGGCCTAGGGGTGGCCCGCGCCCCCTAGGGTTTGGCCAGCCCTTCGACCCCACGGCGCCGCCTCTTCGCCTATAAGAAGCCCCTGGATCAGAAAACCCGATACAAATTGACGAAACCCACGAAACCTGCCGGAGCCGCCGCCATCGCGAAGCCAAGATCCGGGGGACAGGATCTCTGTTCCGGCACCTGCCGGAGCGGGGAAGTGCCCCGGAAGGCTTCTCCATCGACACCGCTGCCATCTCCACCGCCATCTTCATCACCGCTGCTGCTCCCATGAGGAGGGAGTAGTTCTCCATCGAGGCTCGGGGCTGTACCGGTAGCTATGTGGTTCATCTCTCTCCTATGTGTGTCAATACAATAATCTCATGAGCTGCCTTACATGATTGAGATTCATATGATGATGCTTGTAATCTAGATGTCATTATGCTAGTCAAGTGAGTTTTACTTATGTGATCTCCGGAGACTCCTCGTCCCACGTGTGTAAAGGTGACGAGTGTGTGCACCGTGTGGGTCTCTTAGGCTAGATTTCACAGAATACTTACTCATTGAATGGCGTAGTGAGGTGCTTATTTATATCTCTTTAAGATTGCAGCATGTTGTATCACAATTTATCCATGTGCTACTCTAGTGATTTGTTATTAAAGTAGTTTATTCCTCCTGCATGTGTGCAAAGGTGACGAGTGCGTGCACCGTGTTAGTACTTGGTTTATGCTATGATCATGATCTCTTGTAGATTATGGAGTTAACTATTGCTATGATAATATTGATGTGATCTATTCCTCCTACATATGCATGAAGGTGACGAGTGTGCATGCTATGCTAGTACTTGGTTTAGTAGCGTTGATCTATCTTACACTAAAGGTTACTTAAACATGAGCATTATTGTGGAGCTTGTTAACTCCGGCATTGAGGGTTCGTGTAATCCTACGCAATGTGTTCAACATCCAACAAAAGTGTAGAGTATGCATTTATCTATTCTGTTATGTGATCAATGTTGAGAGTGTCCACTAGTGAAAGTGTAATCCCTAGGCCTTGTTCCTAAATACTGCTGAGTTACTACTTGCTTGTTTACTCGTTTCATTGCGTTACTACTCGCTGCAATACCACCACCATCAACTACGCGCCAAGCACTTTTCCGGCACCGTTGCTACTGCTCATACTTATTCATACCACCTGTATTTCACTATCTCTTCGCCGAACTAGTGCACCTATTAGGTGTGTTGGGGACACAAGAGACTTCTTGCTTTGTGGTTGCGGGGTTGCATGAGAGGGATATCTTTGACCTCTTCCTCCCTGAGTTCGATAAACCTTGGGTATCCACTTAAGGGAAACTTGCTGCTGTTCTACAAACCTCTGCTCTTGGAGGCCCAACACTGTCTACAAGAATAGAAGCTCCCGTAGACATCACGCGCGTGAGGGGGCCCGTCGCCGGCGGTGGAGGAGGCGGAGGCGGGGCCGGAGGCGAAGCATCGCCCGAGCTGGGGCTCGAGGGCGACGCGGTCGAGGGCGCAGATGACACGGCGGTGCCCGAGGCAGTGCTCGAGGGCGACGCGGGCGGTGTCGGGGGCGAGGCGGCGGCGCCCGAGGCGGGGCTCGAGGGCGCCACGTGTGAGCCCGAGGCAGGGCTCGAGGGCGTCACGGAAGGTGTCGCAGCTGTAGTAGAGGGAGCGCGCGGAGGCGCTGCCGAGCCAGGGACCTCCACCAAGGTAGGGCCGCGACGCCGCGGACTGTCATTCGCGGGAGGAGAAGTCCTCACCTGTTCCTGTGCAAAGGGAAAACAGTGCTCATCAAAGTACACGTGCCGGGATGTGATGACGCGGTGAGAGACCGGATCATAGCAACGGTAGCCTTTGGTGTTAGCCGGGTAACCGAGAAAAACACACGGAATGGAGCGAGGTGCAAGTTTATGAGGGGTGGTGGCAGCGGTACTAGGGAAACAACGACAACCAAAAATGCGGAGACCGTCATATGAGGGGGTGAGCCAAACAGGAGGTTATGTGGTGTGTAATTCCAGCGAGGGCGACACGGGCGTAGGTTGAATAGGAGGGTGGCGGTGGAGAGGGCGTCCGGCCAGAACTGAGGGGGCATGTGGGCGTGGAACAAGAGGGTACGGACGCAGTCATTAAGGGTGCGTAGGACGCGCTCGGCGCGGCCGTTCTGCTGGGAGGTGTATGGGCAAGTTAGGCGGAAGATGGTGCCGTGGGTGGAGAGGAGGGTGCGGATGGTGGTGTTGTCGAACTCCTTGCCGTTGTCAGTTTGGAGGGCGAGGATGGGACGACCGAACTGTGTAGACACATAAGAATAAAAGGCGGTGAGTGTTAAAGCGACATCAGATTTCTTACGAAGAGGAAAAGTCCAGACAAAGTGAGAAAAATCATCGAGAATAACAAGATAATAAAGAAAACCAGAATGACTCGGTATAGGGGACGTCCATACATCACTATGAAGTAATTGAAAAGGAAGAGATGCAACTGTGGATGAAGTACTAAAAGGAAGCCGAACATGTTTGCCTAGTCGGCGAGGCGTCACATGAGTGAGCCGCCATTTTATTACATGAAAAAGAAAAGCCTCTCATTATTTGGCGGAGCGAGGTGGAGCTGGGATGGCCAAGACGAGCGTGCCAAAGGTCGACGCCGGCAGAGAGCGCCCGAGGTGCAGCGTGAGTGGAGGGAGACGGCTGAACGGGGTACAGGTCGCCGGGACTCTCACAGCGGTGCAAAACCATCCGGGTACGGGCGTCCTTTACGAGAAAAACCAAACTCGTCAAATTCCACGATTACTGAGTTATCGCGAGAAAGAGTTTTGACGGAAACTAAATTCTGAACAAGATGTGGTGAAACTAAGACATTATTAAGAGACAATGGTGTGGAATTAGAAGGAAAAGGAGTGGAGCCAATATGAGAGATGGGAAGACCAGCACCGTTACCGACGATGATGCGAGAGGAAGTGGATGTCGGAGATGAAGTGGAAAGGTTACCCGGGTGAGCAGCCATGTGTGCGGAGGCTCCGGTGTCCATGAACCGGTCTCCACCGCCGGGGTAAGCGCCCGGCGAGGGGCGTGCCGAAGGGCGGTGTACAGCGCGGGGTCCCAGTGGGCCGTCGGGGCCTGCGGCATCATGCTGCCGTAGACGGGAGCGTAGGGCAGGCCGGTGGGAGCCTGCGGTGGCGCAGCGAGGAAGGCCTGGTGCGTCGGCGGACGGGGGCCGACGGTGCCGGGGACGGGGGGGGCGCGGAACGGGCATGGTGTAGGCGTGCACGACCCCCGTCCAGGGGTTGTGTCCGCCCGCCCACGGCGGAGTGGGGTGTGAGTACCCGGGGCGCGGACCGACGATGCCAGGGGCGCCGTTGTGGCCACCGCCACGGCCACCACCACGGCCACGGCGACGGCCGCGGCCACCGCCCCCTCCTTGGTGCCGTTGCGGCCGAGGCGCAGAGTGTGGAGGGCGGGGGTGGGCGTCGGTGGAGCTCCTCCGCCATGAGGAAGAACGCCGTTGCCGCTTGCCCATAGAGCGGTGTGAACCGCCCGGGTGCGCACACCCTTCGGCCGGCGTTCCTCCGGCCGGAGGTAGTCGACCGCCCGCTCGAACGTAGGGTTGGTCATGAGGGTGAGGTTGGAGGCGGCGTTGCCGAGGTCCTCGCCGAGGCCGGCGGTGAGGGTGGAGAGGAGGAGCTCGTCGCCAATCCGGAACCCAAGGTCCTGGAGCTCGTCGGAGATGGCCTTGAGGCGCAAGCAGTAGGCGTCCAAGGTTTGATCGCCCTGGGGTGTGCCGAAGAATTCCTGCTGCAAAAAGACAACACGTTGGAGCTTGTTATTGGTGAAGAGGCCGTTGATCTTTCCCCACACCGTGCGGGCATCATCGCCTTCCCGAACGACGGTCTTGAAGATGTCCGGCGAGACGGTGAGGAAGAGCCAGCGGATGATGGTGGCGTCGATGGCCAGCCAGTCGGCGTCGCAGGCGAGGAGGTCGGCGGTGCCGTCGATGTGATCGCGCAGGTTGTACTCGCGGAAGAGGAGGTAGAAGTACGTCTTCCAGGCGAGGTAGTTGGCGGCGGTGGTGGACAGCTTGACGGGGACATGGTCGGTGATGGCGACAGCGCGGAGCTGGCCGGGGTCGGGGATGGAGGAGTCGGCGAAGGGGTTGGAGCTAGGGGTTGACATGATGAGGAAGGGGAGGCGGCGCGCGGCTGGAGAGGGAGGAGAGGCGGCGCTGCTAGGGTTTAGGGGTTGGGGGAGGGGGGTGCGGCGCACGGGGAGGAGAGGCGGCGCGCGGCTAGGGTGTAGGATCTAGGAGGTGTCTGATACCATGTAAAAGGAGATGCAATGCTCGATGTATTGATCGGATGCATATGGCGGTACATATATAGGCCACGTCCTCGACTATACAAGGAAGGAGGCGGGCCCAATAATAAATACAAGGATATGTATCGCTATACAATAACTACAGAGGATACACATCCAGATATACAAGATATGTATCTCAACAGATAGGAGAAGTACAATGCACGATTTAGCTGCTTTGGGATTCGTCCGCACCATAAGTTTAAGTGTAAAATGCATTGCCCTGGACGGCTGGACTAAGTAAAACATAAACAAATTATACGATATTTCTAGTAAACCTCCATGACTGTGGTTAACAGAAAGGGTAGTGCCGTCAAATGTCGCTGATGCCGGCTGCTCCTGCTCCAGCTGCGTTTGCGAGAGTCATTCGTATGGACACATCACACATGCATGCACGATTACAACATGATTGGTGTGAAACCGATGCTGGCTAGTTAATCTTCTTGTGTCATCAGATGCCTATGTACTAAGCACACCAGCTCCATATCAGCCAGAGAAATTAGTTAACAAAGCTTCTGTCAGAACCCAGATCAGCCTACAGTGTCAGATGGATACGATTAGGGAGGCGTATTATGTGTGTAACGTCGAGTAGATCGGCCCCAAAAATATCCGATTCCACATGTCTTGCGAGCAAAGAAAACCCACTGAACATGTAATAATCCAAGTCAACCCTCTCGATTTAACAACACCCCAACTTCCGCTGGAATCTAGAGTACTAGCACCGGACAAAAGCTAATTCTCTACTAGCTTTCTTTGTACTATCGGCTTACTTGTATATTTATTTAACACGTGTCCACGTCGATGGCAGTTACTGCCTAAATATTTTCTGTATAGTGTCGTTCTAAAAAATGCTGAGGTGCCCCCGTGGATTTGTTCGTCTCAACGCGTCATTTTGCTTGGTTAATATGCTCCCGGCGTGTGTATGGTGTCTGGCTGACACTTGGTGCAAGGAGCGTACATTGCATCATCAGCATGGATATCCTGTGAAGGGCAAGCAAAGGCAAGTGTGTCCTATGTCGCTGCTCGTTTACAACTACACCTCGACGATGTGTTTTTAGTGCGTATTTGGTAGGTCGTAGTTCATTTTTACTCATATTTTAGAAACAAAATCGGATCCTTTGGTTGATCTTCCACACGTGGGAAGAAGAGGGTGACGCCGAATCCTTTTGGGAACACGCGTCATAAATCCTCTCACCGACCCCACTCCTTCCTCTCACTCTCCACTCTCACCACTATCTATCACATCGAACGTCGTCGCTTGAACCACCACCGATGAATACACTGCATCACCGTGACGAGGAAGAGCGTTACCGGACATGGAGAGGAAGGCGACACCGACCACGAGCACAACCGCCACCTACACCGCGACCGGGACGACGACCTTGACCTTGCGTTAGTCGTCTCCAATAGCGGTAAGCATCTATATCATATCATCTAGCGTTCATTTTCCGTGAATCTGCAGGGACACACGCACACTGCTCCAAATTGCAATGAAATGCACACTAGATCTATCTGGTAGAGTAGGGTTAGATTTGCATATTAGTTGCGGTATGTTAAAATTTAGGACAATCTGGTAACGTGTTTGAGGATCGAGGTTATACTTTGCTTCGATCTAATAGTTTTTGCTAGTATGCAGGCAGAAGATCAAAACTAGAATTATTTTAGATGTGCGAGGGGATAGGGTTTTTGCACTACCGTTTTTCGATCGTGCCTAGTACTGCATGCATGTTACATAGGCTGATTATTTTAGCATTGCACGTGCATATATGGAGTAGGATGATCACCATTTACCAAATGTTGCACTCTTCCAAAAGCGGTGTGCTTAGTATTTGCTAAATGTTTGATTATCTCATAGATTGTTGATTGCAGATTTGATATGATACCTACAATGTTTACAATTGGCTGATGATTAAAAACAGGACGACGGACTCCAGGGATGGAGTGAGCGAACCATGTGCATTGTAATAACAATCATGGTCAGCAAAGTACTAGGTTGGCTCACTCCATCCTATGATTTGTCTGTCCAAGTATGAGGCCCACTTTGCTTCTCACTGTGATGGTGTTAACTGGCTGTGTCGATGATTGAAAAGAGAACAATGAACCCCGGGATGGAGTGGTATGCCGGATGGTGTAGTATGCAAGTCTGATATAACACCAATGAAACACCGTTCCACTAGTATTATATCGCTCAGAGTGGTACAACAGAAACATATGCGGGTCCAAGGTATGTCTATAGAATTACATCACAGACTCTGTTACAAAAGATCATCACAGCCTCCTACTTTACAATGAGGTAAAACTGCAAATAAACTCCGGAAGAACGACTCGTAGTCTAATCCTATCACGAACTCTATTTGTAGAGTATTTGACTAGCTATAGGGCTATGAATAGATTCTAGCTAAATAGGAGCTAGGTTTAGGAAGCTAGTTCCCTTCTATAGCTAAACTAGGTTTTCTCCTTGATGTATGTGGTATCTGACTCTTCTGACAGGATCCTGTCTCGTGAAGTAGTTGTTGACTCCTCGGCCTTCGAGTTGCACTGTAGATCCTCCTTCGATGCCTCCATATCTAAGCAGGGGATTTAAGAGTGGGATGAGTACGAGCGTACTCAACAAGTTCATTATAGGAAAGAGGTGTTTAATGCACTAGCTACGGCATTAGACCGGAAAGTCTAATACCAATGCAAGTTTTTATAACCATTTCTTCAAAGGGTTGCTTTTATTCGGAAGAACTATGTCCGTCGGCCTTCACCGGTTTACTAGAACTTCATGGAGCTCCTTTCCGGCCGCGTTCGCAGTTCCATATCCCGGAACAGGGAGTGACAGGTCACGGTTCTTTACACTCGCGAGAGGTGTGTTGCTTTACCCATAAGAGATCTTAACCTTGGTGCCAACCGGGCAATTGTTCCCGTCCACACTTCCTTTGGTGTGAGGCCCGGTATAAGGTCTAGCCAATCATGTTCCTCCGCTACCTCGAACACCCACCCTTTGTTGCATACCCCGACCCTGGGTCCTCGTCGGTCCCATTATTCCCGTAATTTCAGGGTGGACCCCGACCACGACAACAGTTTGGGACTCGTTAACCAAACTCCTTCGCCGGTAGCCGCAACCCATCATAGACCACATTACCGTGGGGAATTAGAAGGGGATCCCCACCCTCAAGTTGTTCCGCAAGCAGCAACCGCTACGGTAA
This sequence comes from Lolium rigidum, assembly GCF_022539505.1. Lineage (NCBI taxonomy): Eukaryota > Viridiplantae > Streptophyta > Magnoliopsida > Poales > Poaceae > Lolium > Lolium rigidum. The sequence continues at coordinate 19,940 of NW_025899833.1, forward strand.
GCAACAGCTATACCGTGGGGAATTAGAAGGGGCTCCCCACCCTCAAGTTACTCCGCAAGACACAACCGCTACGGTAAGCGCATCCGTTGATGAACGAGAGGTGGAAACACTTTTGACTACTCCGTCCCACTCCGGATCTTATGGTTAACACGGGTATTACGGCACAAGAATCACTCGGCGACATTTGTTGTTTAATCCTAGATGGATAATAACCCTTGCAATGGAACCTCCACCATATCAACACAATCCATGGTTCCATTGCCCACCACATAGTCATATTCATAGTTATGAAAGTAGTGGTTTTGGTTTTTATGCAATAGTGATAACCATAGTACTTTGCAAGTAATTTGATAAAGATACTCAAATGACATGAGCAAGTGATGAACTTGCCTTTCTTGGCTGCAAGATTATGCGGACAAGGTCTTCGATGCGTAATAACTCCAAATTCTGAAATAGCATCATCGTCCGGTAAGGACGATGTTTAAAAGATTGGCAATGATGCAATAATGCATAGGAATGAGATGCAATCGCTCTAAGCGTGACCTAACCCCGATGATTTTAGGATCAGTGAGTTGTAATGATTGATTCAGGGTGTGTTGCACTTTTAGAGTGATTTACAAACAAGGTTCTTATTAGGTTCTTGTTGTATTAGAATCATGAGCAAGTGATAACATGTATAGTAACAATCATACTCATCAAGGAATTGTAGTTGTATAATAAGTAAAGAGCAGTTGTCAATTTTAATACTATGTGGCATGGTTAATGATTACTTGTTATATTCTTCAAAAGAATAACTTTTGAAGAACATGTTCTTTAATGAGGAACAAGTATGATAATTTGGTTTGTGGGGTTCTATGGTTGACTATGGTTCTATCTAGTTTCTGGAGTAGGTAGTAGATGGATCATAACCTAGTTGGATTAATCAACACTTAGGGCTTGTAAGGTTGAGTTAAACCTGGCAGTCTAAGCAATTATTCATACAAGGTTGCTATCAAGATTGGTTCATCTTGTTGGTGATAGCTAGCTAGGGTTTATAGGTCCTTATAAGCAGGGTTGATGATGATTCTTTATTTTCTTCAAAAGAATAACTTCTGAAGAACATACTTCTTAAATAATAAGAAGTATATCTATTAGGGTTGAGGTTGTCTAGGTTTTGTTATTGGATTCATTAAGTAAGGAATGGTGGTTTCCTAAATAGGATGTTTAATAATTATCTCACACTAATAGGTTTTAGTGGAACAGGGTTATGTAGTGCAAAATAATAGGTATGGTTGCTATTTGGGTTCATCACCATGGTGTGATGTTAAGTAAGAATGATTAAAGATGATTATTTTGGTAATAGGATCTAGGGTTTACACTTGGTTAACCCTACTTGATTATCTAGGTCTGATGAAGTTGAACACATGGGATACCCATATATTAGTGATAGGTCTTCTACATTTTATGTGACCAGGACAAGTATTTAACTGTTACTATGGTTCTATGCTTTGAAAGAAGGTACCATGATCACATGCTCTAACCTAGGGTTTAGGTTAGAAGTAATTTAGGTTTCACATAAGATGATAGAGTTAGGGTTTTAGATAAGATTTAGGGTTTATGATTCTCATGAAATTATGAAGTTGTGATTTCATAATGGAACTAAGTTTTCCTATTTGTGATATAATTCTTAAAGTAATAATTGGTAACAAAGTTGAAATTATTAATCACTTTGATATAACAATAATAATGGATTTAACAGTGTATTATAAAGAAAATATGATAAATACTATTAGGGTTTCGGGTTTTAATTAATAATTGAATTAGTGATCAATTAGGATTTTCATAGGATTAGACATAACCATCTAGAAATATTTGTTGTTTTATATGGCATATTAATGTGAAGTAATATTTAATATTTTCTTTATGTGAATAATTGAAACAAGAAATTATATGTTTAGTATTTAGGTTTAAATTATAAAAAAAATAGAGGAATCTCCAAATTATTGTTCCTTTGATTTTAAAGTATTTGTTTTATATTATTATGGATATAATTTTCTGTTACTAACTTTTATTTATTGGTTGTTATTTAATTAATTTCAAATGATAGAATTTCCTAGGAAAAATAAAGAAAGAAGAAAACTATGGACCAAATGGCTCAATGGGCTGGCCAAACTAGTCTGGCTGGACCAGACCAGCCCGACTCGGTTTGGGTCAAACCCCGAGCCCCGACCCGACCGTCTCTCATGCTCACCTCTCTCGCACCCACACACGCGCACGCGTACGCGCCCGCACCCCTTCTCGGCGATGCGCCGCCACCGCGCGCCGGCTGCCGTCCCGGCCATCACTAGACGCTTCCGGCACCGCCGCACGCCGCTGAGGCTCCGCCATTCTCTCCTCTATCTAACCCCTACTGGCGCCCCTCTCTTCGCTAACGCATGCGTGCACGCGCCCGTGACGCCCCTGGCTCCGCCGCGCCGCCCTTTTCCAGGCCGCCTCCGCCCGCTCCGGCGCCGGCATGAGAGGGCTTTGGTCCGCCTTAACCTCGCTCTTCAACTCCCCTCTTCGATTTGATTTTCGTGCTGCCCTTGGTTTTTCCCCAACCCTATCGTAGCGGCACCTCCGCCTCGACTCCGGCCGATGTTGGTCGCCCCTCCAGCGTCGTTGCTTGCCTACACGGCCTACCCTGTTGCTCGTTTTTGATCTTGCTTCCTCGACTTCCTACCGTCGCTCACGAGCCCTCCCATGGTTCGTGCTCGACCCTACTGTCCCCGTGGTGTTTCCGTGGTGGTGGTATGGTGATGCTCTGTGTGGCTAGTTCCCCTTCCTCGACGCCCGCGAACGACAATATTCGGCAACCCCGGCGCCCTCCATCTCGTCGCTTGGTTGATTTGGTGGTGTATTGGTGGTGGTGTGGTGTTGCCGCTGCCTCGTGCAGCCGTGATGCCGGTGAACCGGTGGTGTGGTCACTACTTCGTCCTCGACGCCGGCAGGATGGTGCCGTAGGCGCAACCCCGGCGTCGCCATCGTGCCGATTCCTCTCGCTGCAATCACCGTGAGCTAATTCACTCCCCTCTCACTACTCTCGTACTCTTTATGGCTATGCGAGTGGTATATGCTTGTTGTGCTCAGTGAGGTGTTGGCTTAAGAATTGGTTTGATTATCAATAACAAATGCTAATTATAAGGCCTCACTTTGGATGATTTGCTTATGCTATGACTGAAGAAACTGAACCTGAACAGTTCAGTCAACTGAAGTAATTCAGCTATATCCCTTTACATCTTATTACTGAATTTGGAAATGTGAGATGCATCATTATTTGCTTACAGATTGATGCTCTGTTGGTGGCTCGTTTATGAGCTTAGATCTATACTTATATTACTAGGCTGCGACTATGGTCCTACTTGGTTGGTCAGAAGCATTTCTGGACAGTATATAACCATATGTAATTGCCCTACTGGATTCTATGTTCTTGTGATGCCCCTGTTTGGAATTGCTTTATCATCCCAGGCATACATGACTGGTTATGTTGCTTTTACTGAGAGTATGCATTATATATTTACTTGATGCTTGATTTGGCAATTTACTTGATGGCTTGCTGGGTTAACTTGTATGCTTATAGCCTCTGATTGTTGCATGGTGCTACTTGGTTGGCCTGGGTAATTTCCTGGACCCCAAGTAATTCCCGGAGCAAGTTGTGTATTACGAGCTGATTATGGTGATGACTAAATCGAGTACACAAACAATACTGGACAGATCCTTGCTTAATAATTACAGTGATGCCTCTAATTGGATGATTAATCATCCGGGCATATGTAGTCGGCTGTATTTCCTTTACTGATGAAGTTGAGTATACACTGCAAAGCATGCATTATTTACTTGATGCTTGGTTTGGTGGTTTGACTATGAGCTTAGAAGCATGCTTACGAGCTTTGGTGCCCCATTTTACTTGTGCTTTTAGTTATGGGATGTGGTTACTCATTCATAGATCATGTGTATATATAATCCTGAACAAGCTTGTCTTGGTGGTGTATTGAGATCTGTCTCTGGATAGATATACTGCTTATAAATGGATACTTTATATGGTGGTTAGCTTGTGCTTAAGCTGATGTTCTTACAGCTTAACTTAATGTCTTTTCTTCCTTTACATAAGTGCCCATGTGCTTTCTAATTATTACATCTATCCTGTGGTGCCTCAGATGAGTGTGCACAGGATACATATGTATGAATAGGATCTGGTGCTGTAGGTGCTTGTGTAAAATGAGAAGTAGGCATTGATCATAGCTGTAGGGTCAGATGATGCGATCTGTCCATCCAAGCTCCTAATGATGCTTGAATTAACTTGAATGGACAGATCGATGCTTGCTTTAGCCGATGATGCAAAGGCCGAGGCTCAATATTGGATAAGGATAGATACTAAAAGATGGCTTTCCCAATCTCGATGATGTTGCAAGCATAGCACCTCTATGCCTATCTCGAGAGAAATAGATCCCTCCAACCTCCTAGATCAAAATCTAGTTGCAGGGTATAAGGACCTGATGGCTTCATGTTTTTCCCCGTATTTCACTTCATGTGGTTATGCAAATGCAAGAACAGATATTTGCATTTCTGGTGGATTCCTACCTTCTGATCTTGATAGCTTGAGCTTCTTGATTCTGGAGTAAAACCTTTTCCTTGTGCTAGCCTGTAGCTCCTGATGGCTTGATTTGCTTCCTGATGGTTTTGAGTGGCCAACTATGGGGTTCTTGAGTTCTACCTTTTCTGGATAACTACAGATGCGTGTGTGCTAGGAGAACTGCTGGTACTATTTATACTGTTGTAGCTGTGTTGACAACACACCAAACTGCATGTGTGTGTGAGCTACCTGCCCGTGTGGTGCAAGTTTCCACCAGGTGCATCTCCCTTGAGGATCAGCTCGGCCACCAAAATATCTATACTCGTTTATCTTATTCTAACCTTGCCATTTGGCAATCACTTCCCTTTTTGTGTTTTATTTGTTTTGCAGGGGATTAAGTTGTACAAGAAGATGATGTTGATCTTCTAGATTTAGTTTAGGATTTAATTTTCCTTTTCTCATACTTGTAATATTTGTAAGTTGTATTAATATTGGATATTGTAATGACTTTGTAAATGTGTATTCAATTAATAGAATGTAATTTCCCTATTCTTAATTCAACATTGTTTGAATTATAATTGGAAAGTTATAATCTGAATTCAAATTTGAATTCAAATACTTATTTGAATTTCTTTTATATTTTATTGTATATGATTGTTTGGAACCCAAATTCAAATTATTGTTTGCATAGTTGTCATTTATATTTGAGTCAAGTTTCACTTGCCTTTCTCACAAGTTCTGAAATCAACAAAGGTCATGTCAAAGTTTATTGCACTCATGTCGCCGACCTTAGTCAATTCCCATCAACACAAGCGAAACCTTGATCTCTTTGTGTTTTAAATAAAAGCGCGAAAATTCCCTGGATTTTCTATGCATGAATGCAATGCACACATCTCGTTTGCTCTATTTTTGTAACCCCAATACCTGGGATATTACAGTCTCTACCCCTTAAACTAAACTTCGTCCTCGAAGTTTGATCTCTCTCACATTTCGGAGCTTGGATCTGACTTGTGCAGACTACGACTTTTCTTGAACTCCGTATTGAACTTACTGGATATAATTGAATATATCCCTTTTCCGCATTCTTCCCGGAATCCACTAGTGTCCGTCTCTCGAACCATAGTTCTTACTTTGATTCTTTGATTTCTTCCAATATCATTTTCTTGTTTCCATTCTCATTGACGATTCAATGATTAGGACTTCTTCTCGGTATCGCTAGTCTTAATCGAAGACTAATTTAATAACATACTCCTATTTGGTAAAATAGGTCTTTGTTTTCCCTTACTACCAAAATTGGAGTAATGGTGCTTAATAAGGTACTAACTATGGAATTGGTCGTGATGGTTTATTTTTCTAATAATGGATTAGACTCATTTAGTCCATCCAATCATGGTTTACAATTGATACCTATAACTCTTTAGATTCATTTAGGTTCCATGAAAGGAATCTTTCATGTAGTCTCTCGATTTCGGTATGGTCAAATCCCTTCGCCTTTGACCTCCTTGAGCTCTATTTGGTCTCCGATATTTTCTTCGTCCAACTTCTTTATCTTTGACTTACTTGAGCTTAAGTACTTCTGAGTAGATATTACTTATTTGCTCAAGTTATAATCCACTTCTTACGTCCTCGAGGTATAAACCTCGGCTTCTGGTCTGACCTTCTTTTGAAGGTATTGTTCAACAATCTTATGAAAATAAGATCGAACTTCCTCTCAGTTCAGACCTTCTTCTTCTATTATGCTCAAAGTATTGAGTTATTGTACATTCAACTCAATCTTTACTCTACCCCTTAGAGTTTTCTTATGGTCTTCAACTCCTTTTCTTCCAACTATTGGACTTATGGTTGGAATATTGGTCTGGTTCTAACTTATGGTTTTACTTCTTCTAAGGTGTCGCGAAGAATGTTTATGGTGTATCCACTCAATTGTGGATATCCAATGTGAATCCTTCGACTAAATGATAATAGGTCATGGTTATTTGGCTAACAAAATTTTATTTGTTCACAACTTCTTGATACAAATAATTAAATCGTGGACTATTTGTAACACCAACCGATACCAACTGTGGTTATTATACCAACCGTGGCTATTTGGTATCTAAAAATGGATTCTATTATAGGTTCTTATTAACTCGGTCGAGACATCTTCTATTTTATCTCGCAGTATTGATCCTATACCAATTGTGATCTTCTCGATACCAACTATGGTCTTCTTATATCTTCTATGGGTTCATAGGTCATCTTTCTTTCTTCGAGGGTTTATTGTTGCAAGAAAACCACTAGCTGACACTATGATTATAGTATTCGAAGTGATTTTCCATGCATTCCCTCTTCTATGTTGACTATGGATCTCGCTTGAGCTTCACCATAATCACCAGCTTTCCTCACCTTCATGCTTCTTATGTACTAAAGTACTCCTCTCGTTGAGGTAAAGCATGAGTTTAGGTTGGTACTTCCTTCGTAGTATTGTGGTTGCTTCCCACAACTTTGTTTCCTTTATCTGATGAACCTTCTTCTTGTCTTTAGAATCTTCCAGAGTTCGTCACTTCCTCACATGTTTACCATCGCCCTCTAGATCTATAACACCAAGTAAGGACTTGATATTGCAACATGCATTTGCATATCGAAGTCAAACTTCATGTATGGATTTAGTCAAACAATGAAAATCCAATAAAATCCAAGAAGATTCAGCTTTGTGCTTATAATACACATCATCATAAGCCCGAATATGAGTGTTGAGTAGGACATCTCTAAACATCAGGCTCGATGTGTAGTATAGAACACCACATAATATAGGTTTATATCGTGATACTTAGCACGAATATAGGGAATTCTACTATTTGTCTCAACCTTTATCTTGATTGCACATTTGCAATGAGATAAACTTGAAACAAAGTGGTCTAGGATAGTTGTGGTTAACCTAATTTTATTTGGAAGTACTAACTTAGCTTCCATTTTGTTGAGGACTAATTCAATGTTATGTCTGGTTCTAACATCACTATTCTAGACACATAACTAGGGAAATATAGCTCATATACTTTCCTATGTTCGTACCATATAACTAGGGTTCCGATGTACTTGACACAGCTTCCCATGGTTTTGGAACACAATTCTTGCACTATTATTGAACACCTGACTTCTTATTGTACTTCTCCTTAATATTTATGGTGTTCTATCCCATCACATAACGATTCTCGTGTGAATCATATATGATTTACAACTCTACCATGTAAGTAATCATATTTTATTCATATCTCTCTTCCTTATCTCCCATGATTGACTCATCATGGTCTATACTACCTCATATGACTCATAGTTATCACTTACTATTAATTGTTTCACATGTCTAGATAGTTTTACTTACTTATTACTTAACTTGGTCTACATCTTCTATTAGGATATCTTAATTACTTCATCAATTCATATAACTCCTATTACCAGTCTGGATAACTCTTACTTAATCTTAACATATGTTGGTACACATCTTCCACTAGGATATCTTCCTTATGGTTGTATCCTCTCTTTGGACTACCATGTATTGTATACCAACTGTGATCTACTCATCTATTGTTTTAAGACTTCAATGGTGTACCGCATATTTGGGATTAGCTAACTAACTTTATTTTATCTTGGTAAGCTAGATAAGAAATGTTGACTCAAGTGTGTCAGGATTATTCTCAAGTGAATATCCATCTCAAGTCATAAAAAGTATTTGGTTTACCTAAGACAACTTCCTATAGACACTACCAATCCTATAGGTCTCCCTTAAAGGGTTTTAATCCTAGGGTCAAAGCATTTGCTCGATACCAACCGTGGTGACCCGGCATACCACCGCATGGTGTAGTATGCAAGTCCGATATAACACCAATGAAACACCGTTCCACTAGTATTATATCGCTCGCAGTGGTACAACGTAAACATATGCGGGTCCAAGGTATGTCTATAGAATTACATCACGGACTCGTTACAAAAGATCATCACAGACCTCCTACTTTACAATGAGGTAAAACCGCAAATAAACTCCGGAAGAACGACTCGTAGTCTAATCCTATCACGAACTCTATTTGTAGAGTATTTGACTAGCTATAGGGCTATGAATAGATTCTAGCTAAATAGGAGCTAGGTTTAGGAAGCTAGTTCCCTTCTATAGCTAAACTAGGTTTTCTCCTTGATGTATGTGGTATCTGACTCTTCTGACAGGATCCTGTCTCGTGAAGTAGTTGTTGACTCCTCGGCCTTCGAGTTGCACTGTAGATCCTCCTTCGATGCCTCCATATCTAAGCAGGGGCTTAAGAGTGGGATGAGTACGAGCGTACTCAACAAGTTCATTATAGGAAAGAGGTGTTTAATGCACTAGCTACGGCATTAGACCGTAAAGTCTAATACCAATGCAAGTTTTTATAACCATTTCTTCAAAGGGTTGCTTTTATTCGGAAGAACTATGTCCGTCAGCCTTCACCGGTTTACTAGAACTTCATGGAGCTCCTTTCCGGCCGCGTTCGCAGCTCCATATCCCGGAACGAGGAGTGACAGGTCACGGTTCTTTACACTCTGCGAGGTGTGTTGCTTTACCCATAAGAGATCTTAACCTTGGTGCCAACCGGCAATTGTTCCCGTCCACACTTCCTTTGGTGTGAGGCCCGGTATAAGGTCTAGCCAATCATGTTCCTCCGCTACCTCGAACACCCACCCTTTGTTGCATACCCCGACCCTGGGTCCTCGTCGGTCCCATTATTCCCGTAATTTCAGTGGTGGACCCCGACCACGACAACAGTTTGGGACTCGTTAACCAAACTCCTTCGCCGGTAGCCGCAACCCATCATAGACCACATTACCGTGGGGAATTAGAAGGGGATCCCCACCCTCAAGTTGTTCCGCAAGCAAGAACCGCTACGGTAAGCAACAGCTATACCGTGGGGAATTAGAAGGGGCTCCCCACCCTCAAGTTACTCCGCAAGACACAACTCGCTACGGTAAGCGCATCCGTTGATGAACGAGAGGTGGAAACACTTTTGACTACTCCGTCCCACTCCGGATCTTATGGTTAACACGGGTATTACGGCACAAGAATCACTCGGCGACATTTGTTGTTTAATCCTAGATGGATAATAACCCTTGCAATGGAACCTCCACCATATCAACACAATCCATGGTTCCATTGCCCACCACATAGTCATATTCATAGTTATGAAAGTAGTGGTTTTGGTTTTTATGCAATAGTGATAACCATAGTACTTTGCAAGTAATTTGATAAAGATACTCAAATGACATGAGCAAGTGATGAACTTGCCTTTCTTGGCTGCAAGATTATGCAGACAAGGTCTTCGATGCGTAATAACTCCAAATTCTGAAATAGCATCATCGTCCGGTAAGGACGATGTTTAAAAGATTGGCAATGATGCAATAATGCATAGGAATGAGATGCAATCGCTCTAAGCGTGACCTAACCCCGATGATTTTAGGATCGGTGAGTTGTAATGATTGATTCAGTGGTGTGTTGCACTTTTAGAGTGATTTACAAACAAGGTTCTTATTAGGTTCTTGTTGTATTAGAATCATGAGCAAGTGATAACATGTATAGTAACAATCATACTCATCAAGGAATTGTAGTTGTATAATAAGTAAAGAGCAGTTGTCAATTTTAATACTATGTGGCATGGTTAATGATTACTTGTTATATTCTTCAAAAGAATAACTTTTGAAGAACATGTTCTTTAATGAGGAACAAGTATGATAATTTGGTTTGTGGGGTTCTATGGTTGACTATGGTTCTATCTAGTTTCTGGAGTAGGTAGTAGATGGATCATAACCTAGTTGGATTAATCAACACTTAGGGCTTGTAAGGTTGAGTTAAACCTGGCAGCCTAAGCAATTATTCATACAAGGTTGCTATCAAGATTGGTTCATCTTGTTGGTGATAGCTAGCTAGGGTTTATAGGTCCTTATAAGCGGTGGTTGATGATGATTCTTTATTTTCTTCAAAAGAATAACTTCTGAAGAACATACTTCTTAAATAATAAGAAGTATATCTATTAGGGTTGAGGTTGTCTAGGTTTTGTTATTGGATTCATTAAGTAAGGAATGGTGGTTTCCTAAATAGGATGTTTAATAATTATCTCACACTAATAGGTTTTAGTGGAACAGGGTTATGTAGTGCAAAATAATAGGTATGGTTGCTATTTGGGTTCATCACCATGGTGTGATGTTAAGTAAGAATGATTAAAGATGATTATTTTGGTAATAGGATCTAGGGTTTACACTTGGTTAACCCTACTTGATTATCTAGGTCCGATGAAGTTGAACACATGGGATACCCATATATTAGTGATAGGTCTTCTACATTTTATGTGACCAGGACAAGTATTTAACCTGTTACTATGGTTCTATGCTTTGAAAGAAGGTACCATGATCACATGCTCTAACCTAGGGTTTAGGTTAGAAGTAATTTAGGTTTCACATAAGATGATAGAGTTAGGGTTTTAGATAAGATTTAGGGTTTATGATTCTCATGAAATTATGAAGTTGTGATTTCATAATGGAACTAAGTTTTCCTATTTGTGATATAATTCTTAAAGTAATAATTGGTAACAAAGTTGAAATTATTAATCACTTTGATATAACAATAATAATGGATTTAACAGTGTATTATAAAGAAAATATGATAAATACTATTAGGGTTTCGGGTTTTAATTAATAATTGAATTAGTGATCAATTAGGATTTTCATAGGATTAGACATAACCATCTAGAAATATTTGTTGTTTTATATGGCATATTAATGTGAAGTAATATTTAATATTTTCTTTATGTGAATAATTGAAACAAGAAATTATATGTTTAGTATTTAGGTTTAAATTATAAAAAAAAATAGAGGAATCTCCAAATTATTGTTCCTTTGATTTTAAAGTATTTGTTTTATATTATTATGGATATAATTTTCTCGTTACTAACTTTTATTTATTGGTTGTTATTTAATTAATTTCAAATGATAGAATTTCCTAGGAAAAATAAAGAAAGAAGAAAACTATGGACCAAATGGCTCAATGGGCTGGCCAAACTAGTCTGGCTGGACCAGACCAGCCCAGTCTGGTTTGGGTCAAACCCTGAGCCCCTGACCCGACCGTCTCTCATGCTCACCTCTCTCGCACCCACACACGCGCACGCAGACGCGCCCGCACCCCTTCTGGCGATGCGCTGCCACCGCGCCGCCGGCTGCCGTCCCGGCCATCACTAGACGCTTCCGGCACCGCCGCACGCCGCTGAGGCTCCGCCATTCTCTCCTCTATCTAACCCCTACTGGCGCCCCTCTCTTCGCTAACGCATGCGTGCACGCGCCCGTGACGCCCCTGGCTCCGCCGCGCCGCCCTTTTCCGGGCCGCCTCCCGCTCGCTCCGGCGCCGGCATGAGAGGGCTTTGGTCCGCCTTAACCTCGCTCTTCAACTCCCCCTCTTCGATTTGATTTTCGTGCTGCCCTTGGTTTTTCCCCAACCCTATCGTAGCGGCACCTCCGCCTCGACTCCGGCCGATGTTGGTCGCCCCTCCAGCGCCGTTGCTTGCCTACACGGCCTACCCTGTTGCTCGTTTTTGATCTTGCTTCCTCGACTTCCTACCGTCGCTCACGAGCCCTCCCATGGTTCGTGCTCGACCCTACTGTCCCCGTGGTGTTTCCGTGGTGGTGGTATGGTGATGCTCTGTGTGGCTAGTTCCCCTTCCTCGACGCCCGCGAACGACAATATTCGGCAACCCCGGCGCCCTCCATCTCGTCGCTTGGTTGATTTGGTGGTGTATTGGTGGTGGTGTGGTGTTGCTGCTGCCTGTGCAGCTGTGATGCCGGTGAACTGGTGGTGTGGTCACTACTTCGTCCTCGACGCCGGCAGGATGGTGCCGTAGGCGCAACCCCGGCGTCGCCTACTGTGCTGATTCCTCTGCTGCAATCACTGTGAGCTAATTCACTCCCCTCTCACTACTCTCTGTACTCTTTATGGCTATGCAGAGTGGTATATGCTTGTTGTGCTCAGTGAGGTGTTGGCTTAAGAATTGGTTTGATTATCAATAACAAATGCTAATTATAAGGCCTCACTTTGGATGATTTGCTTATGCTATGACTGAAGAAACTGAACCTGAACAGTTCAGTCAACTGAAGTAATTCAGCTATATCCCTTTACATCTTATTACCGAATTTGGAAATGTGAGATGCATCATTATTTGCTTACGGATTGATGCTCGTTGGTGGCTCGTTTATGAGCTTAGATCTATACTTATATTACTAGGCTGCGACTATGGTCCTACTTGGTTGGTCGAAGCATTTCTGGACAAGTATATAACCATATGTAATTGCCCTACTCGGATTCTATGTTCTTGTGATGCCCCCGTTTGGAATTGCTTTATCATCCCGGGCATACATGACTCGGTTATGTTGCTTTTACCGAGAGTATGCATTATATATTTACTTGATGCTTGATTTGGCAATTTACTTGATGGCTTGTCGGGTTAACTTGTATGCTTATAGCCTCTCGATTGTTGCATGGTCCTACTTGATTGGCCTGGGTAATTTCCTGGACCCCAAGTAATTCCTGGAGCAAGTTGTGTATTACAGGCTGATTATGGTGATGACTAAATCGAGTACACAAACAATACTGGACAGATCCTTGCTTAATAATTACGGTGATGCCTCTAATTGGATGATTAATCATCCGGGCATATGTAGTCGGTCTGTATTTCCTTTATCGATGAAGTTGAGTATACACTGCAAGCATGCATTATTTACTTGATGCTTGGTTTGGTGGTTTGACTATGAGCTTAGAAGCATGCTTACGGAGCTTTGGTGCCCCATTTTACTTGTGCTTTTAGTTATGGGATGTGGTTACTCATTCATAGATCATGTGTATATATAATCCCGAACAAGCTTGTCTTGGTGGTGTATTGAGATCTGTCTCCGGATAGATATACTCGCTTATAAATGGATACTTTATATGGTGGTTAGCTTGTGCTTAAGCTGATGTTCTTACAGACTTAACTTAATGTCTTTTCTTCCTTTACATAAGTGCCCATGTGCTTTCTAATTATTACATCTATCCCGTGGTGCCTCGGATGAGTGTGCACAGGATACATATGTATGAATAGGATCCGGTGCCGTAGGTGCTTGTGTAAAATGAGAAGTAGGCATTGATCATAGCCGTAGGGTCAGATGATGCGATCTCGTCCATCCAAGCTCCTAATGATGCTTGAATTAACTTGAATGGACAGATCGATGCTTGCTTTAGCCGATGATGCAAAGGCCGAGGCTCAATATTGGATAAGGATAGATACTAAAAGATGGCTTTCCCAATCTCGATGATGTTGCAAGCATAGCACCTCTATGCCTATCCGAGAGAAATAGATCCCTCCAACCTCCTAGATCAAAATCTAGTTGCAGTGGTATAAGGACCCGATGGCTTCATGTTTTCCCCCGTATTTCACTTCATGTGGTTATGCAAATGCAAGAACAGTATATTTGCATTTCGGTGGATTCCTACCTTCGATCTTGATAGCTTGAGCTTCTTGATTCCGGAGTAAAACCTTTTCCTTGTGCTAGCCTCGTAGCTCCCGATGGCTTGATTTGCTTCCCGATGGTTTTGAGTGGCCAACTATGGGGTTCTTGAGTTCTACCTTTTCTGGATAACTACAGATGCGTGTGTGCTAGGAGAACTGCTGGTACTATTTATACTGTTGTAGCTGTGTTGACAACACACCAAACTGCATGTGTGTGTGAGCTACCTGCCTGTGTGGTGCAAGTTTCCACCAGGTGCATCTCCCTTGAGGATCAGCTCGGCCACCAAAATATCTATACTCGTTTATCTTATTCTAACCTTGCCATTTGGCAATCACTTCCCTTTTTGTGTTTTATTTGTTTTGCGGGGATTAAGTTGTACAAGAAGATGATGTTGATCTTCTAGATTTAGTTTAGGATTTAATTTTCCTTTTCTCATACTTGTAATATTTGTAAGTTGTATTAATATTGGATATTGTAATGACTTTGTAAATGTGTATTCAATTAATAGAATGTAATTTCCCTATTCTTAATTCAACATTGTTTGAATTATAATTGGAAAGTTATAATCTGAATTCAAATTTGAATTCAAATACTTATTTGAATTTCTTTTATATTTTATTGTATATGATTGTTTGGAACCCAAATTCAAATTATTGTTTGCATAGTTGTCATTTATATTTGAGTCAAGTTTCACTTGCCTTTCTCACAAGTTCTGAAATCAACAAAGGTCATGTCAAAGTTTATTGCACTCATGTCGCTGACCTTAGTCAATTCCCATCAACACAAGCGAAACCTTGATCTCTTTGTGTTTTAAATAAAAGCGCGAAAATTCCCTGGATTTTCTATGCATGAATGCAATGCACACATCTGTTTGCTCTATTTTTGTAACCCCAATACCTGGGATATTACAGATGGAGTGAGCGAACCATGTACATTATACTAATATACATTGTTAGCAACGCACTAGGTTCACTGACTCCGTCCCTGAGGTTTGTTTGTCCAATATAACTATGAGGGACATTTACATGTACATTGTTCTTTAGCCGATTATTGAACTAGGACACCAAAACATCGGGATGGAGTTACTGAACCATGTACATTGTACTAACACCCGTGGTTTAGAAATAAACTACCTTCGTCAACTCCATCTTTGAAATTTTTGTGTCCAGTGAATAAGGCCGTAAATTTGATTATTGTGTTTCATATTTGTTGCAATGATCGATGATTATATTCAATAGCACATTCAGCAGATCCTCCTAGGTGTTGCCCGATCTTTCACAGCGAGAACCCGGGTAGATAGATACCTCCAATTACGCGCGGAACGCAACCTGAAGTAGGGGATAAATCCAGCAAGCAACGTGATGGCAATCACCATGCCTCAAGACCAAAGCACGACAATTCTTGATGAACACAAGAACATCCGCAGCAACTGTAATAGATAAACGGCGGCGCCCTCCCCGGAGGGATGCTTCACCAAGCACACACGCAATAGCGTCTAGACTTAACTCAAACTAGTTCTACCCTAAACCCTAGCCATCCCAGCCCTTATATGAGGGGGTTGGCCGGCCAGCCCTAGTGGGCCTCTCTACCTTGGTTTGGATGGGCCCAAACCAAACTGACTCAACTCAATAAAATCCCTAATTGGCCCACATATGACCATAGATATAAAATACGATAACTAAGATAACTAACTAGGTGGAGTCCTGAAATTGGGCTTCACCTTGGCCTTCATGCCCGTATCAGATGCTCTGCGGTACCTAGCAGGGTCGTGCAAAAACACACTAGTATTGCATGTTCCTTGGTTCCAAGGCATGTCTAAGCTCTAAGCCAGGATGCTAGTTTCTATAAGGCTCCCTATGTTCTTAATCGATGCTTTTGGCAAGTATTGAAATTTGTCACCCTACTAATGCCACAATGATGTTATCCAACCTTGAACATTGCACAAACAAAATTCCTTAGGAAAAGTACTTGGTTGGATAGAATAAATTGTGGTGGCCTGAGTGTGATCAGTCTAATATGCGGCCTTCTTGTTAGCCAATGCTGCAGAAATGCCACTTCCAAATGATAGGGCATGTGGCAATGGACCAGAAACTTTCTACAAGCATATTGGTTGTGCAATCTTTCTGGTTCGTGTCACACCAACTCTACCAATCTATGTGCATAATTAATCTGAGAACATTCTAATGTATTGGTATGTCTTGCTTTGCTAGTTATTCATACTCGTAGTGCTGGTCTCATTGGACCAGAACACACAATGTGCAATCCTTGAGGTTAGAGGGGCCCCAAGCTCTACCAATGTATTTGCACCATGTATGAAAGGCTCTTATTTTTCTGTATACGCTATGCTGGACCTTGGTGCACCTGCGGAGGTTATTGACGAGGGGTCGAGCAAGAGACCTGAAGGAAGGCTGGCCAATATTGGCCACTTCCATGACAAGGAGGATCCGGAGCACTTCATCCGGGTGATCTTGCAACCTACCTTGGGCTCGTGCCCAATCCCTAAGGCATTCGTGCCATGGTTCGGAAAGATCCCGTTCACGATCACCTAGGTCACCAACATGATGCAATTGGGCTGTAAAGACCAAGCTTGACGGTGAAAAAAGCATCATCGATCGGGAGTGGGCAACCATTGCCATTGCCCATAAACTGAGGGTTGGCCTTCATCACCTTCCACAAGGAAGCGTTGATCATGTACCGAGTGTCATCTTCAACTACCCTTATTGTGACGTCATGACCAGGTACCCGGACCATGAAGATGCCACCAGGAGGGTCGTGGTAGAGGAAGAGTGATGGTGGTCAGCTATGGTAGTGTTGATCGTGTTCGACCTAATGTTGTGGCGGTCGTGTCTGGACTTATGCTATGTCGGCCATGTGTAAACTTATTATGTGTCGATCTTAACTACGGTATTCAACTTACTAGTTAACCAGTATGTTTGAATTCGAATGTTCACTTCTGTGATATTCATCACTGCCTCGTAATCGCACCACATATGAGAAGAGGTTATCATACTCAGTATCAAGCGCAGCCAAACTGTTGTTGCGTGCTTTTGGCATGCTTGAGGGACTGCAAACCGTGCAACCAAATAGTCTCAGCTGAAATCTTCACTTAGCCAAAAAAAAAAACTCCACGAGTAACCAAACAACACGCAAAATGTGGCCGGAAGCCAGTTTGCAACGGGATAAGACCTAGGGAGCACGTCATAGGGACCGCCAAATTGGGCTCACGCAACTAAACGCACCACTAGTACGATAAGCAATTTTTTGGAACATGGATACTACGGAACCTGATTAAACTTAGTTCGGCAGTAAGTTACGTAGTTGTCCCACCCCTAAGTTACGGAAATTAATGTGCGGGTGAGTTTCCTTCATACTATTCTTATAAAACTTGTCATTTTTCCATAAGCTATGTACTTTTAAATTTGAGCATGAAAAATGGCACTTACATACGTGCGTCCTCTACATGAAAAATTTTGTTCGAAACTTTTGGAACCCTAGAAATATAATTTTGTACCGCTATAGTAATTTGGATAATCCGGAACCTGGGTGCCACTGTGTATTTTCGCACTAGTACTTCAGTAAAGATATCGTTGCCTTGGTTCTGGTTGCCCGCTAATTTTCATAAACGGTTCATTTCTCGTGGTCAACGGCATGTTTATCATGGTGTGATTTGCATGGAACCTGAGTATCTGATTCTTTTTAGGAAAACTCACAGTTGAACCGGGCGGCATATGCTCTGCCCACGCGGCAAGTTTTAAATGGTCCGGCACAAAGTAGTGGTCCACGCGCGTGTTGTTTTTATTTTGATGATACTCTAGAATACAAACTGAATACAGTAGTGGGACCCGCCTCAGGAAAAAGAATCAATGGCCAGTCCCCATCGCCGGACCACATGTCCATATCTGTTTCTTCACCGACGACGGCATGACCTTGGGGCAAAGCTGCCGTGTAGCTGGGGTAAAGTAGCGATGAGGAGCAGCTGCCGGCGGAGGCGCGGCGCGCACGTGGATGCGCGCGAGGAGAGGCGGCATGGCCGCAACCGGACTACACGGAGATGGGCGGCGAGCCGGACGGCGCGCAGCAGCACGCGTACGACCAGAGCGGCGACAGGCGGCGTGGTTGATGGCGCCCTCGTTGGCGGCCTGCGCCTCCTCTCCGTCCGGCGCCCGCGCCGGCGGTGTGAGCTGGAAGGTGGCGACGGGGAAGGCGCGGGTCAGGCAGCCGAGCTGGCTCTGCGCGGCGCGGCGGAAGCGCGCGGGCGTAGAGAAACCGAGGGAGGCTGCGAGCTGGCTGCTGCGGCGGCTCGGACAGCGCGCCCTCGTCGCAGAACACGAAGAGCAGTTCCAAAGCACGCCCGCGGCGGCGGCCTGCGACGCTGCTGCGCACGATGGCCAGCTGCTCCTGAGCCTCGCGAGCAGAGCGCGGCCCTCGCGCGAGCCGTACGGCTGCCCCGTCGAGCTGGCCACGGTGGCGGGGAGGCGTGGCGGGGCGTGCTCGCGAACGGCGCGGCGACGACGACGCGGCGGCCCTGGCGTGCGTGCACGCGGGTGGGGTCGGGAACAGCCTGGCGATGGCGCGCTCGCGTACGGGTGCCGCGCCGCGGTGACCGCAGCCTCATGGGCCTCTCGTCTGCTGCTGCACGGACGGTGGCCCCGGCGTTGCGCGTCCCGCGCGACGACGTGGAGGTCGGCATCAACATCCAGGAGGGCGGCGCCGGCGACCGGGGAAGGAGGAGGAGACGCTGGCGGACGTGGACGCTACCGGATTCGAGCTGACAGCAAGACCTTGAACCTCTCCGGCATGGGATGCGGCGCCGGCTCCGTCAGCGTGGACATCGCGGCCGACATCCTCCGTGCGCACGGACGCTGCGGCTGCACGGACGGTGGTCCACGCGCATTGAACCAGCCCTTTTCTTCTCGCGTATACGAGAAAATACACTAGCAGACCTGTGCCCCACACACATTGGTAGACCAATGAGATGGCGACTTGCGGCAGGATCAAATGCCGCCGGGTTCTGAAAGTCCGCTCTCTTCTTTTTATGCCTCGTTTCAGGAAAACTCTTAGTTGAACCGCGCGGCATATGAACCGGCCGCATCGACGGATGACAGCAGCAGGAGATTCGGGCATTGAGTAGGGGTGGGCAGCGTATTCACACATGGATAGAAGGTATCAATCGCGTATCAGAGCAGAGGTACAGGGTGCGTAAGATGGTCCATGGCAGACATGCTCTGACGACACGGCCGCACGCGCCAGAAAATAAATGACCTGTGACCATGGTAGACCACGCTCCGCACTAGTACACCACGCTCAGCACTGTTTATTGTCTTCAAGCTTGGGTCTCGCAGAGGGCAGAGGATAGGATAGAAATCGATCGGTTACGCCAGGAATCACTCCTTGTGCTCACGCAACAGAGTGTAATGTTTATGATGGAAATAAAACCCCTCGTTTCTCACCTGATTTCTGTTCATTCTCGCATCTCATGGTGCGCCATGAACGACGATGGAAATACTGATCCAGCCGGAGCGCCGGAGGGTCGGATGAGCTGCAGCCTGCAGACAGCAAGGTTTCGGCCCTTTGAGGGATCATGGGCAGCCTTCATCTATCACTATCAGGTCTAGTTCATCTCCAACATCACGTATAGCAGTCCAGAAATTGTGGATGCAGAACAACAGCTGCCGGACCTCGCTGTTGGAGCCGGTCTTGACGCCGAGGCTGCTGAGCCTGGGAACTCGCCCAGCTGCGGAAGAACCTGTCCTGGCTCTGCGGGAACGCCGCCACTGCGGGTCAGCGGAAGCTGGGGCGCTGTGAACTGATCCAGTAGGAGATGAGCGGGATCTGAGGTGCGGTGCAAGCACCCGGGAGCTGATGCGACGGCAGATGCTATGTGGCCGCCGGCGTGACATGAGGCGAGATGATGCGGCGACGGTTGGTTCTGATCCGGTGCGGGGCACGACCTGATGTGACAGTTGTACGGCGTCGGTCGACATGCTCTGGACGGCAGGAAGGTCGCCAGCGATCAACGCTGTTTTCCTGGACTCATGGCGCCAAGGGGATGAGCAGAGCAACAGGCCGGTCGTTTTCGTACTGACTAAATCAGTCCTGAGGCTCTACTGAGTGGCTTGGGACCATCTTCCTGCGTGGGGCCATGTACGTACCATACGGTAATAATTATTCAATTTACTGAAAGAAATACCTGTCATCATACTGGTCCCACTCATGACGTGGACCAATAGACTTTGGAGTTCCCACAGGAGCAAATGTCTCCAGGTTCTGAAACTCCACTCTCGACGTCCTTCGCTACCGTCTGATATCGTTACCACCAACCATCCTTCATCGACCCACTGGCCTAAATATATATGCACCCTCTTGCACCCGCGTCTCGCGACCGTGTGCAACTTGGACAGTAGCACTGATCACACCGCCGTAAGCAAAGGCATCATCCCAAGAAACAACAATAGTCAGTTAGTCACGAGCCCTCTTGAATTAGGATCCACACTCACCAAAGTTATTTTCTCCACCCTCTAGGTATCAAATCTGGTAGTTTGGCATCACTGACCAACCATCAACCACCATAATATTGAGCCGTGCCTCTTACAACTTACAAGACGTTAAAAATCAACTATCGTACACTGCGTTGACCAAACACAGACGTACCATCATCCCACCGAGACCGAGATCAAAACCATGATGAGAATTGTTTGACATTTCACATTACTCTTTGACAGTAGTGATTCTAACAGTTCTAAATGTTCAATCTATCTATCTATCTATCTATTAAAGTGATAGAATCTTCTCCACCCTCGGTAACGTTTAGACGTGATTTATTGGTCCCCGTCTTGACTCTTGGAACGAACTGCTTCAACGATTAGATTCAATACAGTTATCTACGGGGTCTGATTAATTTCGTTGGAGTCTTACCAAGAATGGTGTTTTCTCGGTAGCCTCAATATATAAAGCACTTTGCATTCCTACCCAACCAATTTTAAATAATAAGTCCATCTGAAAGATGAAGATACCATTAAAAACGAAGGTCTTCGCATGGTATCTTCGTCGAGATGTGATTCTTACTAAAGATAACCTTGCAAAACGAAACTGGCGGGTAGTAAGAAATGTGTGTTCTGTCACGAAGATGAGACAATAAAACACCTTTTCTTTAACTGTCGGGTTGCTAGATCTATATGGTCAATCATTCAGATAGATTCTACCCTAAATCCACTCCGTAGTATAACCAATATATTTGGTAATTGGTTAAATGAGATGGATTCAAGGTATGAAACGATTATCCGAGTGGGAGCGATTGCAGTTGTATGGTCGCTTTGGCTGTGTAGAAACGATATGGTTTTTAATGACAGAAATTCCTCTATCATGCAGGTTATCTACAGATGTACAGCTATGCTCCATTCCTGGTCACCACTTCAACGCTCCGAGGATCGAGACCTATTTATGGAGGTGTCTACACGTTTGGAGAATACGACCAAGGACTTTATTACCCAACATGGGTGGCAGCATAGCCGCATGATAGAAGCCAATGGAGTTGTTGACTAGTTGGTTTTTTTCCTTTATCCTTTATGTACTTGCTTCACTTGGATACTGGATTAATAAACGGCTGTGTGCATCTTAGCTATGCTGCAGAGGCTGGGTGTAATGCTTGATACTTCGAGTAATAAAACGCCTTTTATATCGGAAAAAAAATCTATCAATGAGAAAAAATTCTAAAAATTCTAATGGACAATCCCCAGAAAAAATAAGTTTGGTCGATAGTATGTCTTGAAGGAGCTACGCACGTACATGGAAGGGCAAACACATGCCAGCGTACATAGGCAAATGCAACTGAGTATACGAAATATATGGACACACCTCGGCTAAGGCAATGATAACATGAACCCTAAGATCTTTGAGCTCGCTTAGTCTAGAGAGACATCTCTCGCTAGACATGCAGAAGATTCTTGGAGCTATATTTGGGGCAGTTCTGAATTCTCCTCACAGAATGCCCACAAAATGATGATTGGTTACCAACCTGCTTAACCTCACTTCATAATTTTTTGTTCTGGTTATGACTTCATGACATCCTAAATACCAGAAATCTGCTAGGCAGAAAAAAAGTTCCAGCTTCGGACCTATGCTTGTGCAATGCTAAACTGTCAGCAGAAAGAAACTCTGGTTCACATCTTTTTGTCATACCCTTCTGCTGGCAAACCTAAGTTTTGTTTTCTTCTTCTCAGTACTTTTCAGGTTACATGTAAATATCTTGTACTATATCATTAATAAATAAAAATGCAGCTGGGAGCTCTCCCACTGTTTACCTTCCAAAGAAGGAAGTGCATACTCATAATTTTGCACTGGATTAAGTGTTCCCATTTTAAAAATATGAGTAAATGATCTATGGCTGAAGATACAAAAAAGTTGATTTCCAATCATAACAAAATCTTCTTTTGTTAAACAAAGAATAAGGAGATAAAATAGCTTAAAAAACAATAGTCTTAGTTACTAGAACCATCAGCATCCTGTTTCAGCTCGGTGGAAACCCAATTCTTTTCCTCGGGATCTCTCGAATGAAATTAGGGAACGAAGTAAGTAGATAAAGCCACATAAAAGCTATCGCCGAATTCATAGACGAAACTTTAATTCATAATATTGTTGTAATGCAATATAAAAAGACAAATTATACACCATTGATGTTATGGAAGGTTCATCTTCCGCTCACAAACCACCCTCACTTTCATAGACAACCAAGGCTCTGGTCTCCTCTTTGATAAATATCATGCAACTTGCTCAATATCTCAGAGAATTTGTACTAACAGATTCAACAGATATTCATTCTGGCAGCATGCCATCTCTTTCCTGCAAATGATGGGTACTGTCTTACTGGCACTCATATTTGAACATCTAATTGAGGGGTTCTTTCAAAATCGGAGTATCTTTGCCACCAAAAATAGATACATCTGAGCCTGCTTCCACTTAACAGACAGAAATACTCGAACTTGGAGCACCTGACAATGGATAATGTGGGTCTTCAAACTACGACCTGCAATTGTCGACCATAAGTTTGCCATGGAAGACCTGTATTGGCTGATTTTCATTCTGGCAGCATGTCATCTCTTTCGTGCAATGCTGGGTACTGTCTTACTAGCACTCGTATTTGAACATCCTTCCAAAATCAGAGTATCTATGCCGACAAAAATAAATACATCTGAACATGCTTCCACTTAACACACAGAAATACTCAAACCTGGAGCACTTGACAATGGATAATGTGGGTCTTCAAACTACGACCTGCAATTGTCGACCACAAGTTCGCCATGAAAGACCTGTATTGGCCCTTCCGAGCAAAAATTTCCCACATGCGGGCACTGTCAATCTCAATAACTGTTGTTGGGTCAGAGACATCGACAAGGGTGATGCTCATGTTATTACGGACAATGCAGAGCTTTCCATTCAGTGAGATCAAAGCCACAGCTTCAAAAGCTCGTGAGCTGCGCAGATGGCGCCTACTGTCCATGAATCTCGTCCACAATCCTGTGTCCGCATCATAAACTCTTAGCTTGCAGCCATCCCGACAATCCGCTGAATAAAGACGGCCATTAAGAGAAATGCTTGGATTCCGCCAACCTGCAACCATTTCATTACCAATGGTTGACCACATGTTGGTTGTTGGCAGATAGACCTCGCTCACAACCTGGCGATGGGAATCAAGCCCTTTTAGAAACCACTTTCCATCATGTACAACTCCAATGAAAGGCACCATCCCTGTGCTCATTTCAGTAATGCAAGACCATCTATTCCTGTTAGGATTGTAAACCTCAGCAGATCTTAAAGTTCTTTGTATCCCTTCACACTCCCCGCCAGCAACATAGAGGCAGTTGTTTATGACACAAGAGCCAAAGAAGTGGCGCTTCCGTAGCATATCTGGAGCTCGGTGCCATTTGTTTGTCCGAGTATTGTAAAACACGACGCGCCTCATAGATCCTCGTACTGGGTCTTTGCCACCAAATAAGTACAAATAGCAGCCACTGAGAACAGCACAACCAAAGCCCACGGCTTCTGAATACTCTGGTGGAACAGGAGGAAGTGGCTTCCAGAGCCGTTGCACCGGATCAAAGGCATGCCATGATATCTTATGATCACAATCCCTTCTGAAAACATAAACCCATTCTTCTGCCATACCAAATTTCTTGCGCAGTGAGTAATAATAATTCCCGGACAAAAGTCGGCTCAACCGTCTACTGACTAGACGAAGATTAGGGTGCTCGGATCGAGGAACTCGCATGAGACATGAAATAGCCAGGTCATCAGGAAGACCAGGAAGAAGTGGCGCCTGAGTTCGGGACCTCTCCTTGCGTGAGCTCCTTGACTTGCGCTTGTTCAGTTTGACGTCAGGTTGCATGCACAGCCTAGCACCAGGGACAAACTTTCTAGCATTGACAACAGTTTTAAGGCCTCCATCTACCCTGCAGTAGCAGGACACAGACTCTGCCTGCAAACACATTGACCAATCATATAAGATGCTTTCATTTATCTGGATGTAGATAACAGAAGTATGGAACAAAACCAAGTTGTGTGTTACCATTTATCAAACAAAACTTTCCCACCGACTAGCAAAATATCGTAGACATAAAACTTGGGTACTGGAAGAGTAACCATGTTCGAACAAACCATTGATTTTTTTTATCATATAAAGTACAGGGAGATAATCCAGACGGTAAAATGTGTGATTAACTCATGGATATTAGATCAAGTTACTGTGGCTCGTCTTAGAGCATCTCCACTCGTCTCCCCACAGAGTCCCCCACGGCCACTTTTTTTCATCCGGACGGCGAAAAACGGCCCAGTCAGGCCCCTGGTTCCTCGTTTTGGTCCGGATTTGAGCCTATTTTCGTCCGGACTCCCCATGCCATCCTCGGTTTCCCGGGGGTATCCCGGGGACTCCGGATGAAGCTAAACCAACCGTCCACGCCCACGTGTCTCCTCTTTCGTCCGGATTCCCCGAGCCATCCTCTTTTTCCCCGAGAAACGCCGCTTGGGGAGCACACGACTGGGAAACTACTCCTCCCCACGCCAAATCTTCCTCCAATCCGGACGAAAATTTCGCCGGATTTGGGCGTGGGGAGCGCCAACGAGTGGGGATGCTCTTAGAAGTTAGAATCCAGGATTATTCTTGTTCCACTGAATTCCACATGCGAAAAGAAAAAAGAAAAAAAAAACAACTACGAATATAAACATGGTAGAAAAAGGAATTAGTACTTGAACTAAATTATACATGAGCGCAGCTACAGTTCAAACTTGACTATCAAGTTAGAACAGATTGGTCATGGGCTTGGTTCATACACTCATTAAGCTCCTTAAGCAAGGTATATAAATGCATCAAACGATCATATTTCGTGTGAAGAAGGACATGCAGAAAAGAGATGGAATTATCAAAAATGAGTAATGCTCATAGCAAGTTTACATATAGTAGTGTTTCTAAGTAAGAAGTAGCACTTCCACAATATCTTAGATTAAAGCAACACAAACACATCACTAAAATGATTTCATGAAAACAAAGGATCAATCGCCTCCATGACTTACCTGGAACCCCAAATCCAGAAATGACCCAAAGGATCCAGATCCAAGCTAAAACAACAACAGTGAATATAATTTTAACCGCGCACTTTGAAGATCATAACTTTCAACCAAAATTTCCTTAGTCAACTGCAAGATCATAAGTTTGAACTACAAGCCCCGGCTCCAGGGTAATAACCCTAGCTCAATTACCTATGATATTCTCATAAAATGCTGTTCCTAAGCAAGGAAGTAACACTTACGCATTGTCTTTAAGGTTAAAGCAACACTAAAGTGTGACCCAAATGATTTCACCAAACCAGAAAACAAAAAGGATACCAGCCTCCTCCGTGGTTAACTTGAAATCAAACCCCATAAAAATACCTTAAGGACCCAGATTCAAACTCAAATCATAAAATGACCACAGAATATATCCTAGATCCAAGATTATAACTCGAGGCTAAACAAGGATCAGGCCTCACCATTTGAGCATACAAGTTCCGCAGGCAAGAGGGTTTGATTTATCTCTGTGTGTTGAATCCATCTCAAGATTAAGAAAAATCTCCGCTAAATAAACGTTTGTACCTCAACGAGTGGAGGAACTCTCACACTATCTCTCTCTCTAAGAAATCCCAAGATATATACAGGAGAATGACTTGATATCAAACTTGTTTTTAGTAACCCACAGCCAAGCGCGCACATGGTTTAGTCTAAGAGTGGTGGTCCTTTTAAGGGAGAAAAGAGCGGGCCTTGAATATCATACAATCGATTGCTTTTATTGGAAATAATAAGCTATTAATTTGGTGATCTCGCTACACTTAATGAACGAATACAGCTCCGGGAAATAAATTAAACAATTATAAGTTCCTACACTATTTTTGCACCCGACAAACGTCACCAGCATAAGCACAGCTGGCATTATGAAATTTCTAATGACACCGGCCCGTCCTGAATTACTCTCGTGGTTACATCGTTTATCTGGTTCGAATACTATGTATGCTTAGCATTTACTAAGGTCATCATTTAACCATTACCAACTCTGCTACTGTTCATACTTTATCAGCACTCTGCAGTATTTTTATTACAAAAAGAAAAACGCTCACGATCAACACAATTCAGACGCTCAGCATCGTCATTATTAGTAAGTCTGCCACTTAATCATGTCGAAAAATTATCTGAGATGGTAATCGGATATTCCTCATCCAGTGATCCTACAGTGGCACTCTGTGTTGCATATGCCCAAAACGACCCATGCTATTTTCAAAATAAGAAAGCTGATACAGGGACAAAATCTTATATAATTTTGATACGGTATACTAGTATAATATGTAATTCAATCTATCTTCTATAAATGTCTGTGCCAAACTGAAACAATAATAGCTGGAAACATGGAAAAATGAATCTAAAATGATCGCCATCCATAAGCAGTGTGGTAAGGAAAACAGCATTCAAAAGGGGATTTAGAATCTGAAATCTACCAACTTCTCCAGTCTACACTATAACCTAGGGCTCAAATGGAAATTGTACTCTCGGTTTGGCATTATAACTACCTTGGTTGTGATTAGCTAGTTCAAACAACAACAAGAACAAAAACAAAGGACAGAGAATGGGAGCGCCCGGGCGGAACATACCTTGCTGGGAATGGGAGTTGTCATGGGGGCGATGCCTGAGAGCGGGCGGCCGAGCCCCTACCGGCGGGCGAACTTCTCTGTCCGGGAGCGCGAGCCCGTTGTCGACCACGGCAGCGGCGCCCGGTCGAGCGGCGAGAGCCTGAGCGCCTCGTCGGGTCGTCTTCCTGCCGGCGGGAATCGAGAGGGCCGGGAAGGACGAGGCGCGGAACCGGCGAGGGGGAGCTTTGGAGCGCCGCGCCGGCCACCAGATCCGACGGCTGCGGCGTTGGACGGGAGGATTGGGCGGCGGCCCGTGCGAACCCTAGGCGGCGGCGTCCTCCCGCTTTGTTCCTCTTCTCTGCGAGTGTGCGACCTCCTGCTCGCTGTAGTTACTTTGTCGTCCACTCTCTTCAATGCAAGCTTTAGAATAATTTTTATTTACTTCGCAAATTTATCAGTGAAAAGAAAACTGTAAGTAAGGTTCTTGCAATGATGGCAACCAAGCAATACATGGATACTCTGCAAGTGTGAACTGAATTTCAAACAAGTTGGTAAAATATACACCTCTTATAAGTATTTCTAGGTAATAAATGTTAATTATTTTCAAAATTAATTTAATGTTATTTTCTTCGATAACAATATGCCTACGTCAAGGACGCGATTGGTGGCCCACATGCATTTGGGAAGAGAAAAAATGACTAATTGGATGGTTGAGCTCCCTCCCCATTGTGTTGTGGACAGAGCGCGGGTCAAAGCACGCTACGGACATGCCTAAGAGCATCTCCAGTCGCGTCCCCAAACCGTCCCCCAAACCGCGCCGGATCGAGCGTTTGGGGGACGTGTTTTGTTCGTGCCGCGTTTGGGGGACGTCGCTCCCCAGCCGCGTCCCACAAACGCCACCCCCAATCAGAAGATCAAATAGATGCATTCAAAAGAGATCGTTCCCGCCAATTCGCCGCGATGAGAGTAGCGACGATCGATCAAAGTACTGGGCGCGCGATCATATTACAGACCGGTGGTGCATGCAAGTTAGAAGAAGGGGAAGGGGTTGGGCGACGGTGTCGTATCCTGAGTCGACGCAGGCCCGTCGAGCACGATGACCTCGTCGCGATCTGCCTGTTGCTGTGCATGGTGCGTCTGCTCCGTCGCCGACGCAGAGGCCGACGCAGGTGTAGCAGTAGAAGACGCGTCAGCCTGCTCTTGCTGCGCTGCCGCTGCCGCCGATGCCGCTGCCAGGGCCGCAGCGTCCCATTGCCCGGCGGCTTCTTGGCCGCTTTCTTCGCCATCTTTTTGGGGGCTGTCGGCGGCGCCATGTGGAGAGGGTAGCGCCGGCGGGTGGACGGCGGGTGGACGGCGAGAGGGAGAAACAAATCGGTGAGATAGGAGAAATGAATCGGCGGCGGGATATGTTTTGGGAGGCCTGAAATGCGCGGCGGTATAGGCGCGATTTGGCGGGAGCGGCGGGATTTGGCGGGAGTGTGAGACGAATTTTCCCTGTGCCGCTGACGGGTCGGGCCCACGTCGGTTCGCCTCGCTTTTCGGTGTGTCCGGCGTCCCCGGTGCGTCCCATGTAGGACGGGCTCGGGGCGCTGGATACCGTATCGGGGCGCGCCGGACAAAAATGGGCTTTGGAGGACGCGGCTTGAACGCATTTTCTGTCCGGCGCGCCCCAAATCCCTTTGGGGGATGGTTTAGGAGACGCGACTGGTTGAATCGATCGTTTCCCCGGGACAGCCCGTTGGTTGCTTTCGTGCGTTCTAGCAATGCAACTTTTGCAGGTGATGTGGCTTCCGCTCACTCCTCTTATTTTTGTTCACCTACTCTCTTATAATCAACACAATCATACTTTAAATCAAAATAAATTATATTTGAAAATATGTGTATCGGTTTCGAGTTTTGTTCGTTGTAAACCATCGATTTCACATTCATGTTTGAAGCATTTTTAACCGTATTTTACAAACTCATAAATTAGTGTTCTTCTAAAAAACTTTTGCTGCAACGCGCGAGATCTTCATCTAGTAATTCCATATGAGGATAGCATCAATCTCGTTCTGAGTAAAACTCTGCTGCCACCTCTATCCTATGTACAATAGTTCAATTGGATGAGCACTCGACTGGGCGTTGAAGGGGCTCGAAGGGCTCCTTTGGCCGATGTTCCTTATCGAGTCTTATGAGGCTAGTGGCTACCAATACCCTCCCCCTCCCCCGCCCGGCAAGTGTGGACCTCACCTAGGTACGTTTTTTATTACCATTTTCTATTTTCTTTGTATGATTCATTTTTTTGTTTATTTACTTTCAGATTCAAAAATATTAGAATTGCAAAAATAATAGGATTGTAGAAACATTCAAATTTTAAAAACGTTCGAAATTTAAAGAATGTTTAGATTTGAAAAAAAATTGAAAAAATCCAAAGTACACCAAAATGATTCCCTTTTTACCTGAAGTGCGTAAAATAGTACTAGTACAGAAATATTAAAAACCGAAGTAGGGGTCTAAAATACAGTAGAAGTACGAGTACAACTCATTGAAACTCGAGTACAGATATGAATAAATCGAAGAAGTGCAAGTATAACAGACAAGGCGTTTTTGCACTCGGGTGCATATGCTCCTGATTTTTTAAATGCATTATAATCTAATTTAAAATGTCAAAAAAAAAATCCAACAAAAAATGTAGCACGTGCATCTTGATGTTCTATGTGCTTGCAAAGTAGTTTCACGAGAAAACGATATTTTTTGTGTCATACGGAAAAAGACAAAATTTGGTGCTAAATAGACTACCAATAAGACATTTGTTTATCTTTTTTCCACAAGACACACAAAAAAGTAGATTATCTGAAAAACTTGGCGTGTGCACATAGAATGTCAATATGTACGCGCGAAATTTTGGTTGAATTTTTTTTGAGATTTTGAATTTATTTTAAGGTGGCAGGAGCATATGCGCATATGTTGAAAAGTGCATTTTCGAAGTATTACTCAGTAAAAACCTCAGTAATTTCACGTACAAAACACGGAACAGTTACATACAAATTCAAATACACCGAAATACAATTACAACTTAGTGAAAAACAAATAACACCGAAGTGCAAGTACACCTCGTAGTGAAACCCAGAGTACTCCGTACAATTCAGTGACAAGGACTACTGGTGAGAAATTTCGAGCACTACCACTGGGTCCGTGTTTAGAGCATCTCCACTCGTCTTCCCGATTAGGTTCTCGAGCGACGTTTTTTCCATCCGGACGGCGAAATTCAGCCTAGTTGTGCCCCCGGTTCCTCGTTTTCGTCCGGATTTGGCCCTTCATCCATCCGGCGAGCCCACGCCATCCCCGGTCCCCCGGGGATCTATCGGGGACTCCGGACGAGTGAAAAGCGGGGAAGGGCCCGATCTGTCGGCGACTCGACAGACGAACCCCACCGCCACCTCGCTCAAAATCTCCCCCACCCCTCGTATCTCTCTCGCCGCCGGCACCACCC
The DNA here is from genome assembly GCF_022539505.1 of Lolium rigidum. Taxonomy (NCBI): domain Eukaryota; kingdom Viridiplantae; phylum Streptophyta; class Magnoliopsida; order Poales; family Poaceae; genus Lolium; species Lolium rigidum. Next base: position 50,676 of record NW_025899833.1, read on the forward strand.
CGCCGGCTTGTTGCCCAGATTCCGCTGTCCCTCCTTCTCCACCTGCCTATATTCCGCCGTCTTTCGACGAAGGCCTATCTGGCTGCTCCTCCGCCGGCCTGTTTTCCTACTTTGGCCTACTCCTCGTCGCTCGCGGCTCGGGTTGCCTCGACCACCCCGTCAGGTGTTCGTCCATTTTCCTCGCCGGCCATGGAAGAAGAGGAGGAGCAGATGTTCGTCGAGCTTATGCGAGAAGAGATGGCAGCCGCCGCCCAAGACGAGGAGCACATGATGATCCTCGGTTGCTTGTCAAGCATGTACGCCGGACTGGCAACTGGTCGACGTGGTGGGTCGGTGATACGTCTCCGACGTATCGATAATTTCTTATGTTCCATGCCACATTATTGATGATATCTACATGATTTATGCATACTTTATGTCATATTTATGCGTTTTCCGGAACTAACCTATTGACGAGATGCCAAAGGGCCGATTCTTGTTTTCTGCTGTTTTTGGTTCCAGAAATCCTAGTAAGGAAATATTCTCGGAATCGGACGAAATCAACGCCCAGCAGCCTATTTTCACCGGAAGCATCCAGAACACCCGAGAGCCGCCAGAGGGGGGCCACAGGGCCCCCAGATGATAGGGTGGCGCGGCCCACCCCCTGGCCGCGCGGCCCTATGGTGTCGTCGCCCCTTCGACCTTCTGACGCCGCCTCTTTGCCTATATAAAGGTCCCAGACCTAAAACCTCGAGACGGAAAAGCCACGGTACGAGAAACCTTCCAGAGCCGCCGCCATCGCGAAGCCAAGATCTGGGGGACAGGAGTCTCTGTTCCGGCACGCCGCCGGGATGGGAAAGTGCCCCCGGAAGGCTTCTCCATCGACATCACCGCCATCTCCATCAACGTTGCTATCTCCCATGAGGAGGGAGTAGTTCTCCATCGAGGCTCGGGGCTGTACCGGTAGCTATGTGGTTCATCTCTCTCCTATGTACTTCAATACAATAATCTCATGAGCTGCCTTACATGATTGAGATTCATATGATGATGCTTGTAATCTAGATGTCATTATGCTAGTCAAGTGGGTTTTACTTATGTGATCTCCGGAGACTCCTTGTCCCACGTGTGTAAAGGTGACAGTGTGTGCACCGTGTGGGTCTCTTAGGCTATATTTCACGGAATACTTATTCACCGTTATGAATGGCGTAGTGAAGTGCTTATTTATATCTCTTTATGATTGCAATGTGTTTTGTATCACAATTTATCTATGTGCTACTCTAGTGATGTTATTAAAGTAGTTTTATTCCTCCCGCACGGTGTAATGGTGACAGTGTGTGCATCTGTGTTAGTACTTGGCGTAGGCTATGATTATGATCTCTTGTAGATTATGAAGTTAACTATTGCTATGATGGTATTGATGTGATCTATTCGTCCTACATGGTGTGAAGGTGACAGTGTGCATGCTATGTTAGTACTTGGTTTAGTCGTGTTGATCTTTCATGCCCTCTAAGGTTATTTAAATATGAATATTGAATTGTGGAGCTTGTTAACTCCGGCATTGAGGGTTCGTGTAATCCTACGCAATGTGTTCATCATCCAACAAGAGAGTGTAGAGTATGCATTTATCTATTCTGTTATGTGATCAATGTTGAGAGTGTCTGATGCGTGTAGTTGACACGTCCGTTGGGAACCCCAAGAGGAAGGTGTGATGCGCACAGCGGCAAGTTTCCCTCAGTAAGAAACCAAGGTTTAATCGAACCAGTAGGAGTCAAGAAGCACGTTGAAGGTTGATGGCGGCGGGATGTAGTGCGGCGCAACACCGGAGATTCCGGCGCCAACGTGGAACCTGCACAACACAACCAAAGTACTTTGCCCCAACGAAACAGTGAGGTTGTCAATCTCACCGACTTGCTGTAACAAAGGGTTAACCGTATTGTGTGGAAGATGATTGTTTGCAAGAAAACAGTAAAGAACAAGTATTGCAGCAGATTTGTATTTCAATATTAAAAGAATGGACCGGGGTCCACAGTTCACTAGAGGTGTCTCTCCCATAAGATAAAAGCATGTTGGGTGAACAAATTACGATCGGGCAATTGACAAATAGAGAGGGCATAACAATGCACATACATGACATGATAAGTATAGTGAGATTTAATTGGGCATTACGACAAAGTACATAGACCGCCATCCAACTGCATCTATGCCTAAAAAGTCCACCTTCGAGGTTATCATCCGAACCCCTCCGGTATTAAGTTGCAAAGCAACAGTTGCATTAAGTATGGTGCGTAATATAATCAACAACTACATCCTCGGACATAGCGCCAATGTTTTATCCCTAGTGGCAACAAGCACAACACAACCTTAGAACTTTCCGTCACTCGTCCCGGTGTCAATGCGAGCATGAACCCACTATCGAGCATAAATACTCCCTCTTGGAGTTAAGAGTAAAAACTTGGCCGAGCCTCTACTAGTAACGGAGAGCATGCAAGATCATAAACAACACATATGTAATAACTTGATAATTAACATGACATGGTATTCTCTATCCATCGGATCCCGACAAACACAACATAGAGTATTACGGATAGATGATCTTGATCATGTTAGGCAGCTCACAAGATCCAACAATGAAGCACAATGAGGAGAAGACAACCATCTAGCTACTGCTATGGACCCATAGTCCAGGGGTGAACTACTCACTCATCACTCCGGAGGCGACCATGGCGGTGTAGAGTCCTCCGGGAGATGAATCCCCTCTCCGGCGAGGTGCCGGAGGAGATCTCCGGAATCCCCCGAGATGGGATCGGCGGCGGCGGCGTCTCAGTAAGGTTTTCCGTATCGTGGTTTTTTGCATCGGGGGTTTCGCGACGGAGGCTTTAAGTAGGCGGAAGGGCAGAGTCGGGGGCCGGACGAGGGGCCCACACCATAGGGCGGCGCGGGCCCCCCTTGGCCGCGCCGCCATGTGGTGTCGCCACCTCGTGGCCCCACTTCGTATGTTCTTCGGTCTTCCGGAAGCTCCGTGGAAAAATAGGCCCCCGGGTCTTTGTTTCGTCCAATTCCGAGAATATTTCGTTACTAGGATTTCGAAACCAAAAACAGCAGAAAACGAGAACCGGCACTTCGGCATCTTGTTAATAGGTTAGTTCCGTAAAATGCACGAATATGACATAAAGTGTGCATAAAACATGTAGGTATCATCAATGATATGGCATAGAACATAAGAAATTATCGATACGTCGGAGACGTATCAAGCATCCCCAAGCTTAGTTCTGCTCGTCCCGAGCAGGTAAAACGATAACAAAGATAATTTCTGAAGTGATATGCCATCATAACCTTGATCATACTATTTGTAAACATATGTAGTGGATGCAGCGATCAAAAACAATGGTAATGATATGAGTAAACAAGTGAATCATAAAGCAGAGACTTTTCATGAATAGTACTTCAAGACAAGTATTAATAAGTCTTGCATAAGAGTTAACTCATAAAGCAATAAATCAAAGTAAAGGCATTGAAGCAACACAAAGGAAGATTAAGTTTCAGCGGTTGCTTTCAACTTGTAACATGTATATCTCATGGATAATTGTCAACATAGAGTAATATAACAAGTACAATATGCAAGTATGTAGGAATCAATGCACAGTTCACACAAGTGTTTGCTTCTTGAGGTGGAGAGATATAGGTGAACTGACTCAACATAAAAGTAAAGAGAATGGTCCTTCAAAGAGGAAAGCATCGATTGCTATATTTGTGCTAGAGCTTTTATTTTGAAAACATGAAACAATTTTGTCAACGGTAGTAATAAAGCATATGAGTTATGTACATTATATCTTACAAGTTGCAAGTCTCATGCATAGTACACTAATAGTGCCCGCACCTTGTCCTAATTAACTTGGACTACCGGATCTTTGCAATGCACATGTTTTGACCAAGTGTCACAATGGGGTACCTCCATGCCGCCTGTACAAAGGTCTAAGGAGAAAGCTCGCATTTTGGATTTCTCGCTTTTGATTATTCTCAACTTAGACATCCATACCGGGACAACATGGACAACAGATAATGGACTCCTCTTTAATGCATAAGCATGTGGCAACAATTATTATTCTCATATGAGATTGAGGATGTGTGTCCAAAACTGAAACTTCCACCATGATTCATGGCTTTAGTTAGCGGCCCAATGTTCTTCTCTAACAATATGCATGCTCCAACCATAAAGGTGGTAGATCTCTCTTACTTCGGACAAGACGGACATGCATAGCAACTCACATGATATCCAACAAAGCATAGTTGATGGCGTCCCCGTAAGCATGGTTATCGCACAACAAGCAACTTAATAAGAGATAAAGTGCATAAGTACATATTCAATACTACAATAGTTTTTAAGCTATTTGTCCCATGAGCTATATATTGCAAAGGTGAATGATGGAATTTTAAAGGTAGCACTCAAGCAATTTACTTTGGAATGGCGGATAAATACCATGTAGTAGGTAGGTATGGTGGACACAAATGGCATAGTGGTTGGCTCAAGTATTTGGGATGCATGAGAAGTATTCCCTCTCGATACAAGGTTTAGGCTAGCAAGGTTATTTGAAACAAACACAAGGATGAACGGTACAGTAAAACTCACATAAAAGACATATGGTAAACATTATAAGACTCCATACCGTCTTCCTTGTTGTTCAAAACTCAATACTAGATGTTATCTAGACTCTAGAGAAACCAAATATGCAAACCAAATTAGCAAGCTCTAAGTATTTCTTCATTAATGGGTGCAAAGTATATGATGCAAGAGCTTAAACATGAGCACAACAATTGCCAAGTATCACATTATCCAATACATTATAGCAATTTACTACATGTATCATTTTCCAATTCCAACCATATAACAATTTAACGAAGAAGAAACTTCGCCATGAATACTATGAGTAGAGCCTAAGGACATATTTTTCCATATGCTACAGCGGAGCGTGTCTCTCTCCCATAAAGTGAATGCTAGGATCCATTTTATTCAAACAAAAAAACAAAAACAAACTGACGCTCCAAGCAAAGTGCATAAGATGTGACGGAATAAAAATATAGTTTCAGGGGAGGAACCTGATAATGTTGTCGATGAAGAAGGGGATGCCTTGGGCATCCCCAAGCTTAGACGCTTGAGTCTTCTTAATATATGCAGGGGTGAACCACCGGGGCATCCCCAAGCTTAGAGCTTTCACTCTCCTTGATCATATTGCATCATACTCCTCTCTTGATCCTTGAAAACTTCCTCCACACCAAACTCGAAACAACTCATTAGAGGGTTAGTGCATAATAAAAATTCACATGTTCAGAGGTGACACAATCATTCTTAACACTTCTGGATATTGCATAAAGCTACTGGACATTAATGGATCAAAGTAATTCATCCAACATAGCAAAAGAGGCAATGCGAAATAAAAGACAGAATCTGTCAAAACAGAACAGTCCGTAAAGATGGATTTTATTAGGCCAACAGACTTGCTCAAACGAAAATGCTCAAATTGAATGAAAGTTGCGTACATATATGAGGATCATGCTCGTAAATTGGCTTAATTTTCTGAGCTACCTACAGGGAGGTAGACCCAGATTCGTGACAGCAAAGAAATCTGGAACTGCGCAGTAATCCAAATCTAGTACTTACTTTTCTATCAAAGACTTTACTTGGCACAACAAATCATAAAACTAAGATAAGGAGAGGTTGCTACAGTAGTAAACAACTTCCAAGACACAAATATAAAACAAAAATACTGGAGTAAAAACATGGGTTGTCTCCCATAAGCGCTTTTCTTTAACGCCTTTCAGCCTAGGCGCGAAAGTGTATCTCAAGTAACATCGAGAGATGAAGCATCAACATCATAATTTGTTCTAATGATAGAATCATAAGGTAACTTCATTCTCTTTCTAGGGAAGTGTTCCATACCTTTCTTGAGAGGAAATTGATATTTAATATTACCTTCCTTCATATCAATAGTAGCACCAACGGTTCGAAGAAAAGGTCTTCCCAATATAATGGGGCAAGATGCATTGCATTCAATATCCAAGACAACAAAATCACCGGGGACAAGGTTATTGTTAACCATAATATGAACATTATCAACCTTCCCCAAAGGTTTCTTTTTCGCATTATCAGCGAGATTAACATCCAGATAACAATTTTTCAATGGTGGCAAGTCAAGCATATCATAGACTTTTTTAGGCATAACATAAATACTTGCACCAAGATCACATAAGGCATTACAATCAAAATCTTTGACTCTCATTTTAATGATGGGCTCCCAACCATCCTCTAGCTTTCTAGGAATAGAAGTTTCAAGTTTTAGTTTCTCTTCTCTAGCTTTTATGAGAGCATTTGTAATATGTTTTGTGAAAGCCAAATTTATAGCGCTAGCATTGGGACTCTTAGCAAGTTTTTGCAAGAACTTTATAACTTCAGAGATGTGGCAATCATCAAAATCTAAATCATTACAATCTAAAGCAATGGGATTATCATCCCCAAGGTTGGAAAAAATTTCAGCAGCTTTATCACAAGCGGTTTCAATAGCTTTAGCAGCTTCGTGTAATTTTGCGCGCTTTGCACTAGGAGTAGAAGCATTGCCAACACCAATTATTTTACCATTGATAGTAGGAGGTGCAGCAACATGTGAATCATTAGCATTGCTAGTGGTGGTAATAGTCCAAACTTTAGCTACATTTTCCTCTTTAGCTAGTTTTTCATTTTCTTCTCTATCCCACCTAGCACGCAGTTCAGCCATTAATCTTATATTCTCATTAATTCTAACTTGGATAGCATTTGCTGTAGTAAAAATTTTATTTTCAATATCCCTATTAGGCATAACTTTCGATTTCAAAAGATCAACATCAGAGGCAAGACTATCAACTCTAGAAACAAGAATATCAATTTTATTGAGCTTTTCCTCAACAGATTTGTTAAAGGCAGTTTGTGTACTAATAAATTCTTTAAGCATAGCTTCAAGTCCAGGGGGTGTATTCCTATTATTGTTGTAAGAATTCCCATAAGAATTAGCATAACCGTTACCATTATTATAAGGATATGGCCTATAGTTATTACTAGAATTGTTCCGATAAGCATTGTTGTTGAAATTATTATTTTTAATGAAGTTTACATCAACATTTTCTTCTTGGGCAACCAATGAAGCTAATGGAACATTATTAGGATCAACATTAGTCCTATCATTCACAAGCATAGACATAATAGCATCAATCTTATCATTCAAGGAAGAGGATTCTTCAACAGAATTTACCTTCTTACCTTGTGGAGCTCTTTCCGTGTGCCATTCAGAGTAATTAACCATCATATTATCAAGAAGCTTTGTTGCTTCACCAAGAGTGATGGACATAAAGGTACCTCCAGCAGACTGAATCCAATAAATTCCGCGAAGAAAAATTTAGTCCCGCATAGAAGGTTTGGATGATCATCCAAGTAGTCGATCCATGGGTTGGCAAATTTTTAACCAGAGATTTCATTCTTTCCCAAGCTTGAGCAACATGTTCATTATCCAATTGTTTAAAATTCATTATGCTACTCCTCAAAGATATAATTTTAGCAGGGGGATAATATCTACCAATAAAAGCATCCTTGCATTTAGTCCATGAATCAATACTATTCTTAGGAAGAGATAGCAACCAATCTTTAGCTCTTCCTCTTAATGAGAAAGGGAACAATTTTAATTTTATAATATCACCATCTACATCTTTATATTTTTGCATTTCACATAGTTCAACAAAATTATTGAGATGGGCAGCAAGCATCATCGTAACTAACACCGTAAAATTGCTCTCTCATGACAAGATTAAGTAAAGCGAGGTTTAATTTCAAAGAATTCTGCTGTAGTAGCAGGTGGAGCAATAGGTGTGCATAGGAAATCATTATTATTTGTGCTAGTGAAGTCACACAACTTAGTATTTTCAGGGTTGGCCATTTTAGCAATAGTAAATAAAGCAAACTAGATAAAGTAAATGCAAGTAAACTAATTTTTTGTGTTTTTGATATGGCAAACAAGATAGCAAATAAAGTAAAACTAGCAACTAATTTTTTTGTGTTTTGATATAAGTGCAGCAAACAAAGTAGTAAATAAAATAAAGCAAGACAAAAACAAAGTAAAGAGATTGAGAAGTGGAGACTCCCTTGCAGCGTGTCTTGATCTCCCCGGCAACGGCGCCAGAAATTTGCTTGATGCGTGTAGTTGACACGTCCGTGGGGAACCCCAAGAGGAAGGTGTGATGCGCACAGCGGCAAGTTTCCTCGCAAGAAACCAAGGTTTAATCGAACCAGTAGGAGTCAAGAAGCACGTTGAAGGTTGATGGCGGCGGGATGTAGTGCGGCGCAACACCGTAGATTCCGGCGCCAACGTGGAACCCGCACAACACAACCAAAGTACTTTGCCCCAACGAAACAAGTGAGGTTGTCAATCTCACCGACTTGCTGTAACAAAGGGTTAACCGTATTGTGTGGAAGATGATTGTTTGCAAGAAAACAGTAAAGAACAAGTATTGCAGCAGATTTGTATTTCAATATTAAAAGAATGGACCGGGGTCCACAGTTCACTAGAGGTGTCTCTCCCATAAGATAAAAGCATGTTGGGTGAACAAATTACAGTCGGGCAATTGACAAATAGAGAGGGCATAACAATGCACATACATGACATGATAAGTATAGTGAGATTTAATTGGGCATTACGACAAAGTACATAGACCGCCATCCAACCGCATCTATGCCTAAAAAGTCCACCTTCGAAGTTATCATCCGAACCCCTCCGAGTATTAAGTTGCAAAGCAACAGACAATTACATTAAGTATGGTGCGTAATGTAATCAACAACTACATCCTCGGACATAGCGCCAATGTTTTATCCCTAGTGGCAACAAGCACAACACAACCTTAGAACTTTCGTCACTCGTCCCGTGTGTCAATGCGGGCATGAACCCACTATCGAGCATAAATACTCCCTCTTGGAGTTAAGAGTAAAAACTTGGCCGAGCCTCTACTAGTAACGGAGAGCATGCAAGATCATAAACAACACATATGTAATAACTTGATAATTAACATGACATGGTATTCTCTATCCATCGGATCCCGACAAACACAACATAGAGTATTACAGATAGATGATCTTGATCATGTTAGGCAGCTCACAAGATCCAACAATGAGCACAATGAGGAGAAGACAACCATCTAGCTACTGCTATGGACCCATAGTCCAGGGGTGAACTACTCACTCATCACTCCGGAGGCGACCATGGCGGTGTAGAGTCCTCCGGGAGATGAATCCCCTCTCCGGCAGGGTGCCGGAGGAGATCTCCGGAATCCCCCGAGATGGGATCGGCGGCGGCGGCGTCTCGCAAGGTTTTCCGTATCGTGGTTTTTCGCATCGGGGGTTTCGCGACGGAGGCTTTAAGTAGGCGGAAGGGCGAGTCGGGGGCCGGACGAGGGGCCCACACCATAGGGCGGCGCGGGCCCCCTTGGCCGCGCCGCCATGTGGTGTCGCCACCTCGTGGCCCCACTTCGTATGTTCTTCGGTCTTCCGGAAGCTCCGTGGAAAAATAGGCCCCCGGGTCTTTGTTTCGTCCAATTCCGAGAATATTTCGTTACTAGGATTTCGAAACCAAAAACAGCAGAAAACGAGAACTGGCACTTCGGCATCTTGTTAATAGGTTAGTTCCAGAAAATGCACGAATATGACATAAAGTGTGCATAAAACATGTAGGTATCATCAATGATATGGCATAGAACATAAGAAATTATCGATACGTCGGAGACGTATCAGTGTCCACTAGTGAAAGTGTAATCCCTAGGCCTTGTTCCTAAATACTGCTATCGCTGCTTGTTTACTGTTTTACTGCGTTACTACTGCTGCGTTACTACTGCTTGTTTACTGTCCTGGGCAAAGCACTTTTCTGGTGCCTTTGCCACTCGCTCATACTTATTTATACCACCTGTATTTCACTATCTCTTCGCCGAACTAGTGCACCTATTAGGTGTGTTGGGGACACAAGAGACTTCTTGCTTTGTGGTTGCGGGGTTGCATGAGAGGGATATCTTTGACCTCTTCCTCCCCGAGTTCGATAAACCTTGGGTGATCCACTTAAGGAAACCGGCTGCTGTTCTACAAACCTCTGCTCTTGGAGGCCCAACACCGTCTACAAGAATAGAAGCACCCGTAGACATCAAGCTATTTTTCGGCGCCGTTGTCGGGGAGGAAAGGTAAAAGGTACTCACACTCCGGATCTCGGCTACTAAGCTATTTTCGCCGTTGTAAGTACTCGAAGCTATTTCCTTTAGATCCTGCAATTGCATCTTTTTGTTTCTTGTTTACACTAGTTTGGCATAATGGACGACAATGAGCTTCTTATTCTATTTCCTGATTTAAGACATGGATGGTTGTTGACGTCAGAAACCCCCTGGCGGGCAGAGACGGGCAACACGGTAGAGCCGGGAACAACTAGGGCTGCGGCTGGCCCCAGTCCCTCAGAGCGACGGCCCGCAAAGCCTCCTGGTCGCACGTCCGATGTTTATCACAAGGGCGTGCCACCCGACCTATACCCGGTCGGGAAGGTGTGGATGATGCCTCGCTTAGTTTCCTACGGGGCACACACGTAAACGTTAAATACGAGCCTCGATCGGCTCTCGGGTTATCCCGTGAATCGGCTCAAAGAGCCGATCCACCCATGATCCGGACGGGGTGTCCGAATATATGGTGGTCCCGCTTGATCAAGGTAAAGCTAATGAGATCTACGACAATTTAGGGTTTTCACCGCATAATCGGATCATCCTACTCACGATTGGGCCTCGCGCTCGCGCACGGTGACCGTAAGCCGATCCTAGACAGGGCCTAAAAACCAACACGAGGTTGATCCTCGGAACATCCTTTCTAGGGCTAGCAAACGCCACCCTACACGCCGCCTGGATCCTCCAACCCTTTGTAAGGCCTAACTATTGCGGATGTTAAACTAATCCTTGATGAAACAAGGAGCAACCGTAACGGATCAGATCTACTAAACTATGATCAAGCGGGTGCCGCCCCTACACCTAAGATAGGTGTAAGGGCGGCTAGACATGCAAGGGTTGCACTACGATAGCATGTAACATGAAGAACAATGCTAACCCTAACATGTCTAAGATAACTACGTTGCTCGCCATCAAAAAGGCTTCAGTACGAGCAACGCATGAACAACGTGGGCAGGCTTGTGCTTCCTAGATCGCAAGATGCGATCTAGGCAGCATGGTGCTTACCGGTAGAAACCCTCGAGACGAAGGAGTTGGCGATGCGCCGAGATTTGTTTGTGGTTGAACGTTGGTTGTTGTTTATTCCATAAACCCTAGGTACATATTTATAGTCCAGCGGACTTTCTAATGTGGGCGTGCACTAAACCGTGCACGAGTAAGATTCTAACTTCTAAACTAAGATGCGATCTAATATGTTACGTATACACGGGCAAACAAGCCCAACTTGGTATAAAAGGCCGACTCACGTATCTCTTCTATATATATATTCTTCACGTCCATCTTGATCACGGCCCACCTCCGACTTGGTCAAATTCCGGTGATAACACATGCCCCCTGGTTTTGGAAATGACATTTCCAAAATCATTACGCTTTCTTTCGTCGGGTCATGTCGTGGCGGAGCGAACCGCCGCAGAATCCTCATCATGATGCCTTGCCCCTTCCACTTCTCCACGTGGCCGCAAAACTCTCTTGTTGGGCAACATCTCCTCGAAACTGCTCGTGGCATTGAATCTCTCTCATATCCCCTTTATTTAACCATTCTAAACAGCTTGCGTCTCCTTCGTCCTCCTCGCGTTAGCACAAAAACCCTCTCGTGCCGCCATGTCTTCTTCCTCCTCCTCCGAGTTTTCCTACGGGTCCGACTCCTCCCGCGAGACGCCGCCGGAAATTCGTGCCCCGGAAGACCGGGACGAGGAGAGCCATGCCTCCTCCATTTGGTCCGAGGACGACAAGTCCTTGACCAGCGGGGATGAAGATCTTCAGTTCCTCGCCGACGGGGAACTGGAGTCAAAAAGCGAGGACGACCAGTTCTCCTGGGACGGCTGCCCCACCTCTGAAGAAGAGGGGGAAGAAGACGACGACGACGACGACTCTCTCGAGGGCTACCCGCCGGCGAAACGCCTCCGCATGTGGTGGGACGACGACAGCAGTGACGACGAAGACGGGGATGAAGCCCCCGTGGAGGGCTACGGGAGTAGCGACGAGGAGCCCATCGGCAGCAGTGCCGATGAGAGTTCTGAGGATGACGATGAGGGCAGTGATGGCCCGTAGACTAGGATCTAATAGTATAGGCCTAGCAGTAGTAGATTGGTCAATAGACCCTCCTTTTGTTCTTCCTTCCTTGATCAATCGGCTCCCCATTGTAAGAAATCCCAATATTAATGAAGAATTCCCTTAACTTGATTTCGCCGATTTCTTTTATGCTGAGTTTGTCGACTGCTGGCCTAATCCATGCTTAGTGACTGATGGCAACGCATCGGTTTCATGATAATCTGCGAGCCAGGCCAATTTAGCCATCCCTCCAAGCTAGCTAGCTCTGCCGATGACGATGGTACAGCCGATCTCGGTAAGCTGGCAACTTGATCTTTGAGCAGGCGACTTTAAAAAAGCCCTGAAACTGTCTTGGATGCTCACACCGATGACTCTGTAACAGAACACCACTCTCCAGACCAGTTGTGTCGTAGGGCTAGCCGATTCCAACCAAATCGGCTCCCCAGAGCAAAGACCTTTAGGGCGAGCTGCCCCCCGAGCCTTAATCAAGGCGAATCAGCCATGTGCCGACATTAGCCTTAACTCATGACGTGGCCCCAAGCAGAGAACCTTTAGGGTGAACTGCCCCCCGAGCTTCTTCAATCTACTTCTTGCGCCTTGCAGATCAGATCAGTTCCTTCCTTACCCTGATTTGCACATCCAGGTTGCTCTTGGCGTTGTTCTTGAAGAGAGGATCTGAGCCCTTAAACTACTCCATTGAGGAGTTCTCCCATTAAGATCTCCCTTCGTGCTCCATTGACCCTCTGATCGTAACAGTTATTCCTCTTGAGTCGATGGCCATGCATCGGCTTTCATATCCTCAAGTCGATGACTGCTGCATCGGCTGTGCTTAAAAAATTTCGAATTTTTTTGGCCGATTTCTGTATCGGCCCCCATATTTCAATATCCATCACCAAAGGATGAGCTACTTCTACTGCATATCCTCGTGTTTTATCCACCTGGGTGCCCCCCCGAGCCGATTCTGTCAATAGAATTGATGGTATCGGCTCTGTTGGATAACATGTTGAACCCAGGCAGAATGGATGGTGAGTATAATTTTGGCCGATTGTTGGGATCGGCCTCCATGTTGCTTGTTCGATGAAGGTTTTGTAATGTCCCTTCATAAAATTTTTGGGGCCGATCACAAGGATCAGCCTCGCCACGTTAGCTTATTGACGAGCTCTTGCTACTTGCTCAGGCCGGTAGATAAGACCAGCCCGATCTCTGATTTTACCCTGTTGGTGCGCTCGCTGTCGTCCACCTTGAGTGCATCGTATAATCGTGGAGCAATAAGCTTCGTCGGAAGAACGAGCACCATGTTTGTGCCAGCCGATGTTTCATCATCGGCTTTCCTTTGCTTGGGGCGCCACTCCATTTTCTGTGGACGACCCTCTTCATCCAGGGTTCGCTGAACCTTCGCAGCCAGATCAGGCCTTGCCTTCCTCAATGTATGCAAGTATAACCTCTCGGCTTCTTCCAGGCCGCGCAATCGTTGAACCCTGCGTTTCGAGAACGGCTGAGTCCATCGGGGCACCACCTTGGCCGGTGATACCTGTCTTCTTCTTCTCCCTCGTCTTCGAATCTTCGAGATCCGTCAACCGAGGGGACTCAGCTCGTTTGCTCCGTGGCGGGAGAGGTCCCAAGCGCTCGAACACGGACACGTTGGCTGCCTCCTTCTTTTTCCGGTTGCATTCGGGCAATTGCCGATTGTTGGCAATCGGCTCATTCCTGAATCCCAGCAGTGCTCGAAGAAGGGACAATCCCGAGTGCTCGTCCTCGTCGTTTTGCTCCCTTGCCTTTTCCTTGGCACAACGCTCGTGCTCCTCCTCGTCGCGATTATGCCGATGATGTCTTCTGACTTCTCTAGCCAGACGATCTCTTTCATCATCATCGCTGGACCGTCGGCGTTGGTCGTACTGACTCACATACTTGTTGAGGAGGTGATCAGAGAGAGGTCGCTGATATCTTATGTTCTTCACTTCTCCCTCTCGTTACGTAGCGCTTGCCATCTTGGCGGAGCCGATCGCGTGGAGCGGCTTCCTCTCGTATCTTTGCTATGAGAGCAGCTGCCCTCATCTCCATCCTTGCCGGCGTGGTGTCCAAGATCTACCATATTGATGCTGAACGCAGATCCTGGCCGGCAACCTTCATGGTAAGAATACTCCACCATGTTTACGGCGGGGAAGGGGTGTGTGTCGACCTTCATGGCGTATTGGTTAAAAATCAACCGTCCGTTTTCTATCGCCATTTGGATCTGCTGCCGCCACACCCTGCAGTCGTTGGTGGTGTGGGTGAACGTGTTATGCCACTTGCAGTATGGCTTTCCGTTCAGCTCTTTCACCGTGGGGATCTTGTGGCCTTCGGGTACCTTTATATGCTTCTCCGTGAGTAAGAGATCAAAAATCTGCTCGGTCTTGGTCACGTCGAAGTCGAACCCTTTTGGAGGGCCTTGTGGCTTCACCCATTTGCAGGTCACGGGGCTCGTCGCTCGAGTCCATTCAGCCACTGCTACCTCCTGATCTCCCATGGCACCTTCATCTTCGTCTGCCTCAACCAAAGTCACCACCCGCTTGAATTTATCCTGGTAAACATCTGGGTGGCGCTGTTCATATGCTGACAGCTTCTGCACCATGTGCGCCAACGAAGGGTAGTCTGCTTGGGAGGCCACGTCCTTGATTGATGATGAGAGACCCACCACCGCCAATTCGACTGCTTCTTTTTCACTTATATGAGCCGAAAAGCATCGGTTCCTAATGGTCCTGAAGCGCTGGACGTATTCTGACACTGTTTCCCCGCGCTTCTGTCGTACTTGCGCTAGATCGGCAATACCAACATCGGAAGCCTCTAAGTGATACTGCTCATGGAACTGCTCTTCCAACTGCTTCCAAGTCTGGATGGAGTTCGGTGGTAGCAATGTGTACCACCCGAAAGCCGATCCTGTGAGGGACCGTGCGAAGAACCTCACACGCAACTCGTCCGACGCCGAGATCGTGCCCAGCTGTGCCAAATATCGGCTCACATGCTCGATGGAGCTGGAACCATCCGATCCACTAAACTTCGTGAAGTCCGGGAGCCGATATTTGGGTGGTAGCGGGATCAGTTCGTAGCTGTTGGGGTACGGCTTGGTGTAGCCGAACGCCTTCCTTTTCGGCATCATACCGAACTGATCTTTCAGAATTGCACAAATCTGATCCGCTGTGATGGCTGAAGGTGTCGAACCCTGAAGATTCGCCGGGGTGGCATACTTAACCAGCCACGATTGCTTCTCAGGATCGGCTCCTGACGTTCCTCCTGCCGTTCCAGAGGCCCCTGATATTGCAGCCTGGTTCGAGAGTGCCCAGGCGTTGCAGTCCGGTACGTATGCGCACGCGTATCCGTGCGGGATCTCCTTGGGTGCCTCGGGTAGGAATTGGTAGTCACTAGGATCACCACCAATCTTGTAGACGACGTATGCCGATGAGTTCGGCGGTTCCGGTGCTGCCCATGCGAACGGCCGGGGCCGGAGCGGCATCTCTCCCTTGAAAGTCCCCGAGCCGGTCCCGATGGAGAATACCGGTGGCTCACGATTTCCTTGACGACGCGCGAGCGACACGCTCCAAGGTGTTCACCGGGCTCTCGAGTGGCGGTGCAGCGAATGAGCTACCATGTAGTTGATCTCCCGCCGCAGCGACTCGGGTGCGTTCTTCGACGGGGCGGACAGGTCCACTCCATCGAGCGCGCCTTCGGTGTGAAACCCTTCCACCCGACGCCATGGGAGCGGGTTCGGTGGAAGGAGCCGATGAGTTCGGCTTCGAGGGTTGCCTTGATCTCGTCATGTTTCTTCTTGAGCTCATCGAGCGGATCCTCGTACGTGACCGGAGTGCCTTCCGCCATCTCGGATGTAGATGGCGATGTTGTGGATGTCGAAGGCGGTCCCACCGGCGTGCCAGAATGTGTTGACGTCGAAACCCCCGGCGGGCAGAGACGGGCAACACGGTAGAGCCGGGAACAACTAGGGCTGCGGCTGGCCCCGGTCCCTCGGAGCGACGGCCCGCAAAGCCTCCCGGTCGCACGTCCGATGTTTATCACAAGGGCGTGCCACCTGACCTATACCTGGTCGGGAAGGTGTGGATGATGCCTCGCTTAGTTTCCTGCAGGGCACACACGTAAACGTTAAATACGAGCCTCGATCGGCTCTCAGGTTATCCCGTGAATCGGCTCAAAGAGCCGATCCACCCATGATCCGGACGGGGTGTCCGAATATATGGTGGTCCTGCTTGATCAAGGTAAAGCTAATGAGATCTACGACGATTTAGGGTTTTCACCGCATAATCGGATCATCCTACTCACGATTGGGCCTCGCGCTCGCGCACGGTGACCGTAAGCCGATCCTAGACAGGGCCTAAAAACCAACACGAGGTTGATCCTCGGAACATCCTTTCTAGGGCTAGCAAACGCCACCCTACACGCCGCTGGATCCTCCAACCCTTTGTAAGGCCTAACTATTGCGGATGTTAAACTAATCCTTGATGAAACAAGGAGCAACCGTAACGGATCAGATCTACTAAACTATGATCAAGCGGGTGCCGCCCCTACACCTAAGATAGGTGTAAGGGCGGCTAGACATGCAAGGGTTGCACTACGATAGCATGTAACATGAAGAACAATGCTAACCCTAACATGTCTAAGATAACTACGTTGCTCGCCATCAAAAAGGCTTCAGTACGAGCAACGCATGAACAACGTGGGCAGGCTTGTGCTGCCTAGATCGCAAGAAGCGATCTAGGCAGCATGGTGCTTACCGGTAGAAACCCTCGAGACGAAGGAGTTGGCGATGCGCCGAGATTTGTTTGTGGTTGAACGTTGGTTGTTGTTTATTCCATAAACCCTAGGTACATATTTATAGTCCAGCGGACTTTCTAATGTGGGCGTGCACTAAACCGTGCACGAGTAAGATTCTAACTTCTAAACTAAGATGCGATCTAATATGTTACAGATACACGGGCAAACAAGCCCAACTTGGTATAAAAGGCCGACTCACGTATCTCTTCTATATATATATTCTTCACGTCCATCTTGATCACGGCCCACCTCTGACTTGGTCAAATTCTTGTGATAACAATGGTTTGATGCGAAAACTAAAAAACCCATGGAACATATTAGCATGAATACTTTGAATACCATTGTTGCTAATGATATGGAAAATTCTAAGCTTGGGGAAGCTGGTTTTGATGAGCATGATATTTTTAGTCCCCCAAGCATTGAGGAGAAAATTTACTTTGATGATACTTTGCCTCCTATTTATGATGATTATAATGATAGTAGTCTTTTAGTACCGCCTGTTATGGAGGATAAATTTGATTATGATTACAATATGCCTCCTACACTTGATGAGAATAATAATGATAGCTACTTTGTTGAATTTGCTCCCACTACAACTAATAAGAATGACTATGCTTATGTTGGGAGTAGTAATAATTTTATGCATGAGACTCATGATAAGAATGCTTTATGTGATAGTTATATTGTTGAGTTTGCTCATGTTGCTACTGAAAGTTATTATGAGAGAGGAAAATATGGTTGTGGAAATTTGCATGTTACTAAAACACCTCTCTATGTGCTGAAATTTTTGAAGTTACACTTGTTTTATCTTTCTATGCTTGTTGCATTATGCTTCATAAACTTGTTTATTTACAAGATTCCTATGCATAGGAAGCATGTTAGATTTAAATGTGTTTTGAATTTGCCTCTTGATGCTCTCTTTTGCTTCAAATACTATCTCTTGCAAGTGCATCATTAAAACTGCTGAGCCCATCTTAATGGCTATAAAGAAAGAACTTCTTGGGAGATAACCCATGTGTTTATTTTGCTACAGTAATTTATTTTATATTTGAGTCTTGGAAGTTGTTTACTACTGTAGCAACCTCTCCTTATCTTATTTTGTTGCATTGTTGTGCCAAGTAAAGTCTTTGATAGTAAAGTCAATACTAGATTGGGATTACTGCGCAGTTTCAGATTTCTTTGCTGTCACGAATTTCGACCTGCCTCCCTGTAGGTAGCTCAGAAAATTAAGCCAATTTACGTGCGTGATCCTAAGATATGTACGCAACTTTCATTCAATTTTGGCATTTTCATTTGAGCAAGTATGGTGCCTCAATAAAATCCATCTTTACGGACTGTTCTGTTTTGACAGATTCTGCCTTTTATTTCGCATTGCCTCTTTTGCTATGTTGGATGAATTTCTTTGATCCATTAATGTCCAGTAGCTTTATGCAATGTCCGGAAGTGTTAAGAATGATTGTGTCACCTCTGAACATGTTAATTTTTATTGTGCACTAACCCTCTAATGAGTTGTTTCGAGTTTGGTGTGGAGGAAGTTTTCAAGGGTCAAGAGAGGAGGATGATATACTATGATCAAGAAGAGTGAAAGCTCTAAGCTTGGGGATGCCCCGGTGGTTCATCCCTGGATATTTCAAGAAGACTCAAGCATCTAAGCTTGGGGATGCCCAAGGCATCCCCTTCTTCATCGACAAATTATCATGTTCCTTCTCTTGAAACTATATTTTTATTCGGCCACATCTTATGTACTTTACTTGGAGCGTCTGTGTGCTTTTATTTTTGTTTTGTTATTTTCATTCTCTGAATAAATACATGCTTGTGTGGGAGAGAGACACGCTCCGCTGGTTCAAATGAACACATGTGTTCTTAGCTTTTAATTTTCATGGCGAAGGTTGAATCTTCTTCGTTAAATTGTTATATGGTTGGAATTGGGAAATGCTACATGTAGTAATTCTAAAATGTCTTGAATAATTTGATACTTGGCAATTGTTGTGCTCATGTTTAAGCTCTTGCATCATATACTTTGCACCCATTAATGAAGAAACACCTAGAGCTTGCTAAATTTGGTTTGCATATTTGGTCTCTCTAAAGTCTAGATAATATCTAGTATTGAGTTTTGAACAACAAGGAAGACGGTGTAGAGTCTTATAATGTTTACAATATGTCTTTTATGTGAGTTTTGCTGCACCGTTCATCCTTGTGTTTGTTTCAAATAAACCTTGCTAGCCTAAACCTTGTATCGAGAGGGAATACTTCTCATGCATCCAAAATCCTTGAGCCAACCACTATGCCATTTGTGTCCACCATACCTACCTACTACATGGTATTTCTCCGCCATTTCAAAGTAAATTGCTTGAGTGCTACCTTTAAAATTTCCATCATTCACCTTTACAATATATAGCTCATGGGACAAATAGCTTAAAAACTATTGTGGTATTGAATATGTACTTATGCACTTTATCTCTTATTAAGTTGCTTGTTGTGCGATAACCATGTTTCTGGGACGCCATCAACTATTCTTTGTTGAATATCATGTGAGTTGCTATGCATGTCCGTCTTGTCTGAAGTAAGAGAGATCTACCACCTTAATGGTTGGAGCATACATATTGTTAGAGAAGAACATTGGGCCGCTAACTAAAGCCATGAATCATGGTGGAAGTTTCAGTTTTGGACACATATCCTCAATCTCATATGAGAACACTAATTGTTGCCACATGCTTATGCATTAAAGAGGAGTCCATTATCTGTTGTCCATGTTGTCCCGGTATGGATGTCTAAGTTGAGAATAATCAAAAGCGAGAAATCCAAAATGCGAGCTTTCTCCTTAGACCTTTGTACGAGGCGGCATGGAGGTACCCCATTGTGACACTTGGTTAAAACATGTGTATTGCGATGATCCGGTAGTCCAAGCTAATTAGGACAAGGTGCGGGCACTATTAGTATACTATGCATGAGGCTTGCAACTTGTAAGATATAATTTACATAACTCATATGCTTTATTACTACCGTTGACAAAATTGTTTCATGTTTTCAAAATAAAAGCTCTAGCACAAATATATATAGCAATCGATGCTTTCCTCTTTGAAGGACCATTCTTTTACGTTTATGTTGAGTCAGTTCCTATTTCTCTCCACCTCAAGAAGCAAACACTTGTGTGAACTGTGCATTGATTCCTACATACTTGCATATTGCACTTGTTATATTACTCTATGTTGACAATTATCCATGAGATATACATGTTACAAGTTGAAAGCAACCGCTGAAACTTAATCTTCCTTTGTGTTGCTTCAATACCTTTACTTTGATTTATTGCTTTATGAGTTAACTCTTATGCAAGACTTATTGATGCTTGTCTTGAAGTACTATTCATGAAAAGTCTTTGCTTTTTGATTCAGTTGTTTACTCATGTCATTACCATTGTTTTGATCGCTGCATTCATTACATATGTTTACAGTAGTATGATCAAGGTTATGATGGCATGTCACTCCAGAAATTATCTTTGTTATCGTTTACCTGCTCGGGACGAGCAGGAACTAAGCTTGGGGATGCTGATACGTCTCCGACGTATCGATAATTTCTTATGTTCCATGCCACATTATTGATGATATCTACATGATTTATGCATACTTTATGTCATATTTATGCGTTTTCCGGAACTAACCTATTGACGAGATGCCAAAGGGCCAGTTGCTGTTTTCTGCTATTTTTGGTTCCAGAAATCCTAGTAAGGAAATATTCTCGGAATCGGACGAAATCAACGCCCAGCAGCCTATTTTCACCGGAAGCATCCAGAACACCCGAGAGCCGTCAGAGGGGGGTGATACGTCCCCGACGTATCCATAATTTCTGTCGTTCCATGCTTGTTTTATGACAATACTTACATGTTTTGCTTGCACTTTATGATGATTTCATGCATTTTCCGGAACTAACCTATTAACAAGATGCCACAGTGCCGGTTCTGTTTTCTGCTGTTTTTGGTTCCGGAAAGGCTGTTCGGGCAATATTCTCGGAATTCGACGAAACGAAGACCAAACCTCCTATTTTTCCCGGAAGGCTCCGAACACCGAAGAAGAGTCGGAGAGGGGCCGGAGGGCCACCACACCATAGGGCGGCGCGGCCTGGCACGGGCCCGCGCCGGCTCGTGGTGGGGAGCCCCAGTGCCCCCTGCACCGCCTCTTCGCCTATAAAATCCCTTTCGACCTAAAAACACCGTAACTCTTGACGAAACTCCGAGAAAGACTCCGGGGCGCCGCCACCATCGCGAAACTCCAATTCGGGGGACGAAGTCTCCGTCCCGGCACCTGCCGGGACGGGGAAGTGCCCCGGAAGCCATCTCCATCAACGCCATCGCCTCCATCATGCTCCGTGAGTAGTTCCCCCATGGACTACGGGTTCTAGCTGTAGCTAGTTGGTATCATCTCTCCCATGTACTTCAATACAATGATCTCATGAGCTGCCTTACATGATTGAGATTCATCCGATGTAATCGGTGTTGTGTTTGTCGGGATCCGATGGATTGTTACATTATGATTGTCTATCTACAAAGTTTATGAAGTTATTGTTGCTGCAATCTTGTTATGCTTAATGCTTGTCACTAGGGCCCGAGTGGCATGATCTTAGATTTGAGCTCTATACTTATTGCTTAGATTGTATCTACAAGTTGTATGCACATGTCATTGTCCGGAACCAATGGCCCCGAAGTGACGAAATCGGGACAACCGGAGGGATGGCGGTGATGTGAGGGACACATGTTTTCACGGAGTGTTAATGCTTTGCTCCGGTGCTCTATTAAAAGGAGTACCTTAATATCCGAGTAGTTTCCCTTGAGGCCCGGCTGCCACCGGCTGGTAGGACAAAAGATGTTGTGCAAGTTTCTCATTGCGAGCACGTACGACTATTATTGGAAAACATGCCTACATGATTAATGATCTTGATATTCTGTCTTAATGCTATTTCAATCCTATCAATTGCCCGACTGTAATTTGTTCACCCAACACTTGTTATTGGAGAGTTACCACTAGTGTAGATAGCTGGGAACCCCGGTCCATCTTTCATCATCATATACTCGTTCTACATGTCAATCATGTTTTACGGTGCCATTGCTCTCGTGTTACTATTACTGCTGCTCGTATTCTTGTTACTACTGCTCTCATATCACTGCTACTTTCACATCACCCCTCTTACTAGTGCTTTTCCAGGTACAGCTGAATTGACAACTCAGTTGTTAAGGCTTATAAGTATTCTTTACCTCCCCTTGTGTCGAATCAATAAATTTGGGTTTTACTTCCCTCGAAGACTGTTGCGATCCCCTATACTTGTGGGTCATCAAGACTATTTTCTGGCGCCGTTGCCGGGGAGGCATAGCTCTACTCATAAGTTCACCTGGGGAGTACAATCTACCTTTTTCTCTGTTTTATTTTATTTTATTTTGCTTAGTTTACTTTTGTCTAGTTTATTTGTGCTTAGTTTATTTCTGTCTAGTATTATTTTGCTTAGTTTACTTTTGCCTAGTTACTTTTTGTCTTGTTTTATTTTCCTCATATACCCAAAAATCCATAAAAATTTGAAAAATCTAAAAATTAAAAACTGCTGTTATGGGAGAACCTACAACCTACTTGGAGCTTATAGAATGTTATAATAATTATAGAGAATCAAGAACTGGTAAAATAATGAGTGCTATGATAGAAATGAATACAATTGCTAAAATCTTGCTTAAATGCCATGATATAAACTGTTGCTCTCAACAGGATACTAAACATCTTAAATTTCAATGTGGCTTTAGTGAGGAATTTTTTATTAAGAACTATAATCGGAATTGCTATATTCATTATGGGTTCGAAGAGGTAGAACAATTTGTCTTATTTATGGGAGCCTCCGAGATAGAATCCTTCATGGTTGAGAATTATGAAACTTGTGTTGTTTGTAAGGGCCTTAAAGATTATGTCTCTACTATCCTTAATTCTTGCATAGAATGCTACAGTAGGAATCCTTATATCCTTGATTATAAAGAGAGACACATTAATGCACAAGAATGCACTCACAATTTGCAGGGACCGGTGGAAGAAGAAATTGATGAACCTGAAAGCTCATTGGATGAAAAAGAGGAGGAAATTGATGAACCTGAAAGCTCATTGGATGAAAAAGAAGAGGAGAGCGACGAACAAAAGGAGGAAGAATGTATTAGCTACCCATGTCAACCTTCTAATGAGAGTAACTCTTTATCTCTTACACTATTTGATTGTCCTCCATGCTTACCGGAAGAGGTTGAATGTTATGTTCCTGTGGATTCTCTTGAAATAGTACCTATGAGTAATACTTGTGAGAATGATTATGCTACTGTTATATATGATAATCCATGCTACTTTGATAAATCTTATGATAATGCTTTGTTTGTGCCTGATGTCGAAATGCATGGTACTAAAGAATTTTGCGTAGCAAATGTTTATGATAAAGCTCTAGATGATGGTCCTATGTTACTTGATAATATTAATTGTACTATTAATGAAAATGGGATTGGAGAGTTCTTGACTTATTCTATGAGTCCCATATCTATTGAGATTGATCACCTACCTTGTTATATTATTAATAAAAGTAAGTTTGAAAGTTTTAATTCCACTATTCTTGAACTTGATAAAAATTATGTGTTTGGAAATCATGAAAAGTATGCTGCATGTGATAGCTATATTGTTGAGTTTATTCATGAAGCTACTGAAAATTATTATGAGAGAGAAAAATATGGTAGTAGAAATTTTCATGGTGCTAAAACACCTCTCTATTGTTTAAAATTTTGAAGTTACTCTTGTTTTATCTTCTTATGCTTATCACTTTGTTCTTCATGAATTTATTTGTGTACAAGATTCCTATGCATAGGAAGTGGGTTAGACTTAAATGTGTTTTGAATTTGCTTTTTGATGCTCTCTTTTGCTTCAAATACAATTTCTTGCGAGTGCATCATTTGAAACTGCTGAGCCCATCTTAATGGCTATAAAGAAAAGAACTTCTTGGGAGATAACCCATGTGTTATTTTGCTACAGTACTTTGTTTTATATTTGTGTCTTGGAAGTTGTTTACTATTGTAGCAACCTCTCCTTATCTTAGTTTTGTGTTTTGTTGTGCCAAGTGAAGCCTCTAATCGAAGGTTGATACTAAATTTGGATTTCTGCGCAGAAACAGATTTCTATCTGTCACGAATCTGGGCTGTTTTCTCTGTAGGTAACTCAGAAAAATATGCCAATTTACGTGCGTGTTCCTCAGATATGTACGCAACTTTCGTTAGTTTTGAGTTTTCTGATTTGAGCAACGGAAGTATTTTATTAAAATTCGTCTTTACTGGCTGTTCTGTTTTGGCAGATTCTGTCTCTGTTTTTTGCATTGTCTCTTGTGGACTTTAAGCGAGGTTTTCTAGACGTAGAGGGCTGTAGCTAATGTTTTATTGAGTTCTTGCAATGTGCCACTACAGGACCAAGGTGGATTCAAATTTTTTGAGTACTAACCCCTCTAATGAAGTTTGTGAGAAGTTTGGTGTGAAGGAAGTTTTCAAGGGTCAAGAGAGGAGGATGATATATGATCAAGAAGAGTGAAAAGTCTAAGCTTGGGGATGCCCCCGTGGTTCATCCCTGCATATTTCAAGAAGACTCAAGCGTCTAAGCTTGGGGATGCCCAAGGCATCCCCTTCTTCATCAACTTATCAGGTTTCCTCCCCTGAAACTATATTTTTATTCGGTCACATCTTATGTGCTTTACTTGGAGCGTCTGTGTGTTTATTTTCGTTTTGTTTATGTTTGAATAAGATCGGATCCTAGCAATCCTTGTTTGGGAGAGAGACACGCTCCGCTTTTTCATATGAACACTCGTGTTCTTCGTTTTACTTTTAATGTTCAATGATAAAAGTTGGAAGCTATTGCACTTATTTATATTTGGTTGGAAACAGAAAATGCCTCATCATGTCTTGGATAATTTGACACTTGGCAATTGTTTTGAGCTCTCAATTAGATCATCATTAAGTTTTTTTCATGTAGTCTAAACCTATTAATGGAGAACTACTGTAGAACTTGTTGAAATTGGTTTGCATAATTGATCTCTCTTAAGGTCTAGATATTTTCTGGTAAAAGTGTTTGAGCAACAAGGAAGACAGTGTAGAGTATTATAATGCTTGCAATATGTTCTTATGTAAGTTTTGCTGTACCGGTTCATACTTGTGTTTGCTTCAAATAGCCTTGCTAGCCTAAGCCTTGTATCGAGAGGGAATACTTCTCATGCATCCAAAATACTTGAGCCAACCATTATGCCATTTGTGTCCACCATACCTACCTACTATGCGGTATTTCCTGCCATTCCAAAGTAAATTGATTGAGTGCTACCTTTAAACAATTCAAAATTTATTACCTCTGATTTGTGTCAATGTTTTATAGCTCATGAGGAAGTATGTGGTGTTTATCTTTCAATCTTGTTGGGCAACTTTCACCAATGGACTAGTGGCTTCATCCGCTTATCCAATAACTTTGCAAAAAGAGTTGGCAATGGGATTCCCAGTCCCAAATTAATTAACAAAAATAGACACTCCTCCATGGTATGTGATTGTTGGACGGCACCCGAAGGATTCGGTTAGCCATGGCTTGTGTAAGCAAAGGTGGGGAGGAGTGTCATCATAATGAAACTAAAATAAAAAGGCACTCCTTCATGGTATGAGATTGTTGGCGGGCACCCGAGGAGTCGGTTAGCCATGGTTTGTGAAAGAAAGGTTGGAAGGAGTGTCACCCAAAAATAAAAATAATTCATGGGAGCCGCTCTTTGAAGGTTTGTCTGGCAAGGGGGTTAGAGTGCCCACTACCATTCGTTGACAGCAACAAACACCTCTCTAAAAACTTTACTTTTATGCTCTCTTTATGTTTTCAAAACCAAAGCTCTAGCACAAATATAGCAATCGATGCTTTCCTCTTTGAAGGGCCATTCTTTTACTTTATGTTGAGTCAGTTTACCTACTTCCTTCCATCTTAGAAGCAAACACTTGTGTTAACTGTGCATTGATTCTTACATACTTGCATATTTGCATTCATCATATTACTTTGTGTTGACAATTATCCATGAGATATGCATGTTACAAGTTGAAAGCAACCGCTGAAACTTATATCTTCCTTTGTGTTGTTTCGATGCCTTTACTTTGAACTTATTGCTTTATGAGTCAACTTTTATGCAAGACTTTTGATACTTGTCTTGAAAGTATTATTCATGAAAAGTTTTGCTATATGTTATCTATTTGTTAGCAACTATAGATCATTGCCTTGAGTCACTTCATTCATTTCATATGCTTTGTAATAGTATGATCAAGGTTATGTAAGTAGCATGTCACTACGAAATTATTCTTTTTATCGTTTACCTGCTCGGGACGAGCGAGAACTAAGCTTGGGGATGTCGATACGTCCCCGACGTATCCATAATTTCTGTCGTTCCATGCTTGTTTTATGACAATACTTACATGTTTTGCTTGCACTTTATGATGATTTCATGCATTTTCCGGAACTAACCTATTAACAAGATGCCACAATGCCAGTTCCTGTTTTCTGCTGTTTTTGGTTCCAGAAAGGCTGTTCGGGCAATATTCTCGAATTCGACGAAACGAAGACCAAACCTCCTATTTTTCCCGGAAGGCTCCGAACACCGAAGAAGAGTCGGAGAGGGGCCGGAGGGACACCACACCATAGGGCGGCGCGGCCTGGCCCGGGCCCGCGCCGGCCTGTGGTGGGGAGCCCCGAGTGCCCCCTGCGCCGCCTCTTCGCCTATAAAATCCCTTTCGACCTAAAAACACCGTAACTCTTGACGAAACTCCGGAAAGACTCCGGGGCGCCGCCACCATCGCGAAACTCCAATTCGGGGACGAAGTCTCGTCCCGGCACCCTGCCGGGACGGGGAAGTGCCCCGGAAGCCATCTCCATCAACGCCATCGCCTCCATCATGCTCCGTGAGTAGTTCCCCCATGGACTACGGGTTCTAGCTGTAGCTAGTTGGTATCATCTCTCCCATGTACTTCAATACAATGATCTCATGAGCTGCCTTACATGATTGAGATTCATCCGATGTAATCGGTGTTGTGTTTGTCGGGATCCGATGGATTGTTACATTATGATTGTCTATCTACAAAGTTTATGAAGTTATTGTTGCTTGCAATCTTGTTATGCTTAATGCTTGTCACTAGGGCCCGAGTGGCATGATCTTAGATTTGAGCTCTATACTTATTGCTTAGATTGTATCTACAAGTTGTATGCACATGTCACTGTCCGGAACCAATGGCCCCGAAGTGATGTGAGGGACACATGTTTTCACGGAGTGTTAATGCTTTGCTCCGGTGCTCTATTAAAAGGAGTACCTTAATATCCAGTAGTTTCCCTTGAGGCCCGGCTGCCACCGGCTGGTAGGACAAAAGATGTTGTGCAAGTTTCTCATTGCGAGCACGTACGACTATTATTGGAAAACATGCCTACATGATTAATGATCTTGATATTCTGTCTTAATGCTATTTCAATCCTATCAATTGCCCGACTGTAATTTGTTCACCCAACACTTGTTATTGGAGAGTTACCACTAGTGTAGATAGCTGGGAACCCCGGTCCATCTTTCATCATCATATACTCGTTCTACATGTCAAGCTGTTTTACGGT
The DNA here is from genome assembly GCF_022539505.1 of Lolium rigidum. Taxonomy (NCBI): domain Eukaryota; kingdom Viridiplantae; phylum Streptophyta; class Magnoliopsida; order Poales; family Poaceae; genus Lolium; species Lolium rigidum. The sequence goes on from NW_025899833.1 coordinate 78,416, forward strand.
GCCATTGCTCCTGTGTTACTATTACTGCTGCTCGTGTTACTCGTTACTACTTGCTCTCATATCATCGCTACTTTCACATCACCCCTGTTACTAGTGCTTTTCCAGGTGCAGCTGAATTGACAACTCGGTTGTTAAGGCTTATAAGTATTCTTTACCTCCCCTTGTGTCGAATCAATAAATTTGGGTTTTACTTCCCTCGAAGACTGTTGCGATCCCCTATACTTGTGGGTCATCAAGACTATTTTCTGGCGCCGTTGCCGGGGAGGCATAGCTCTACTCATAAGTTCACCTGGGGAGTACACTCTACCTTTTTCTCTGTTTTATTTTATTTTGTTTTGCTTAGTTTACTTTTGTCTAGTTTATTTGTGCTTAGTTTATTTCTGTCTAGTATTATTTTGCTTAGTTTACTTTTGCCTAGTTACTTTTTGTCTTGTTTTATTTTCCTCATATACCCAAAAATCCATAAAAATTTGAAAAATCTAAAAATTAAAAACTGCTGTTATGGGAGAACCTACAACCTACTTGGAGCTTATAGAATGTTATAATAATTATAGAGAATCAAGAACTGGTAAAATAATGAGTGCTATGATAGAAATAATGAGTGCTATGGAGCTTAATGAGGGCCCCCAGATGATAGGGTGGCGCGGCCCACCCCCTGGCCGCGCGGCCCTATGGTGTCGTCGCCCCTTAGACCTTCTGACGCCGCCTCTTCGCCTATATAAAGGTCCTAGACCTAAAACCTCGAGACGGAAAAGCCACGGTACGAGAAACCTTCCAGAGCCGCCGCCATCGCGAAGCCAAGATCTGGGGGACAGGAGTCTCTGTTCCGGCACGCCGCCGGGACGGGGAGTGCCCCCGGAAGGCTTCTCCATCGACATCACCGCCATCTCCATCAACGCTGCTTGTCTCCCATGAGGAGGGAGTAGTTCTCCATCGAGGCTCGGGGCTGTACCGGTAGCTATGTGGTTCATCTCTCTCCTATGTACTTCAATACAATAATCTCATGAGCTGCCTTACATGATTGAGATTCATATGATGATGCTTGTAATCTAGATGTCATTATGCTAGTCAAGTGGGTTTTACTTATGTGATCTCCGGAGACTCCTTGTCCCACGTGTGTAAAGGTGACGAGTGTGTGCACCGTGTGGGTCTCTTAGGCTATATTTCACAGAATACTTATTCACTGTTATGAATGGCGTAGTGAAGTGCTTATTTATATCTCTTTATGATTGCAATGTGTTTTGTATCACAATTTATCTATGTGCTACTCTAGTGATGTTATTAAAGTAGTTTTATTCCTCCCGCACGGTGTAATGGTGACGAGTGTGTGCATCCGTGTTAGTACTTGGCGTAGGCTATGATTATGATCTCTTGTAGATTATGAAGTTAACTATTGCTATGATGGTATTGATGTGATCTATTCCTCCTACATGGTGTGAAGGTGACAGTGTGCATGCTATGTTAGTACTTGGTTTAGTCGTGTTGATCTTTCATGCACTCTAAGGTTATTTAAATATGAACATTGAATTGTGGAGCTTGTTAACTCCGGCATTGAGGGTTCGTGTAATCCTACGCAATGTGTTCATCATCCAACAAGAGAGTGTAGAGTATGCATTTATCTATTCTGTTATGTGATCAATGTTGAGAGTGTCCACTAGTGAAAGTGTAATCCCTAGGCCTTGTTCCTAAATATCGCTATCGCTGCTTGTTTACTCGTTTTATCGCGTTACTACTCGCTGCGTTACTACTGCTTGTTTACTTGTCCCGGGCAAAGCACTTTTCTGGTGCCGTTGCCACTGCTCATACTTATTTATACCACCTGTATTTCACTATCTCTTCGCCGAACTAGTGCACCTATTAGGTGTGTTGGGGACACAAGAGACTTCTTGCTTTGTGGTTGCACGGTTGCATGAGAGGGATATCTTTGACCTCTTCCTCTCTGAGTTCGATAAACCTTGGGTGATCCACTTAAGGGAAACTTGCTGCTGTTCTACAAACCTCTGCTCTTGGAGGCCCAACACTGTCTACAAGAATAGAAGCACCCGTAGACATCAGTCGGCACCAGGTCGCCGGAAGTGCAAGCCGAGACAACGAATGGAGGGCTACTGCATGTCGTACGCCGACTACTTCGCTGACAATCTATTGCACGGTGAGAGTGTTTTCCGGCGTCGTTTCAGGATGAGCAGAAAGCTATTTCTGCAAATTGTGTAAGTCATCCGAGACTTTGACCCCTACTTCAGATGCAAGGCGGATTGCACTGATTTGGTTGGATTTTCGTCACTGCAGAAGTGCAAAGTGGCTATGAGGATGCTGGCGTATGGAGCTCCCGGTGATGGTGCAGATGACTATCTTTGGATGGCGGAGTCCACCGCCCTACCGGTTCTGCAGGGCCGTCATAGCAGTGTTCGGAGACTTTTACTTGAGATCACCCACTGTCGAAGACACTCAGAGGATCCTTGCAACAAATGAAGCTAGGGGTTTTCCAGGGATGCTTGGAAGCATTGACTGCATGCATTGGAAATGGAAGAACTGTCCGTTTCCGTGGCAGGGAATGTACAAGGGTCACAAAAACGGCTACACTGTGATACTTGAAGCAGTGGCTACCCATGATCTCTGGATTTGGCACTCTTTCTTTGGTATGCCTGGATCCAACAATGACATCAACGTCTTAAACTGCTCCCCGATCTTTTCCAAGCTTGTTGAGGGTCATGCTCTCCCGGTGAACTATGTGATCAATGGTCGGCACTACAACAAAGGATGGTACCTTGCAGACGGTATCTATCCAAAGTGGGCAACATTTGTGAAGACTATCTCGAAACCTAGCACCCCCAAACTTTGCGAGTTTGTGAAGAAACAAGAAGCTTGCCGAAAAGACGTCGAGCGTGCATTTGGTGTCCTCCAGGCAGAGATTTGCTGTCGTCCGGTTCCCCGCTATGACTTGGTCCAAAGATCAGATGTGGGAGGTGATGAACTGTTGTGTGTGCCTACACAATATGATTATTGAAAATGAGCGAAAACATCCGGTTCCTCTGGCTGAGCAACAAGCACCATATGAGAGGGAGGGACCTCTTGCACGACCTAATCACCAGTGCCGACATCATGGGCCGCCTTCATTGCTATGCGCCAGGAGATCCGAGACTCTACAATGCATCAACAGCTGCAAGATGATCTGGTGGAGCACATATGGACGCTCCGAGGCAACGCCAACGCCGATGCCAACTAGTCTGTCTTTATTTATTTGTTTCAAAACTTGTGAAATTGTGTGCTTCATTTGTTTCAGCACTTGTTAAACATTGTACTGATTTTCGCCGAATTTGTTTCAGCAATTTTCTGAATCTTGTTTGCCGAACTTGTTAAATTTATGTCGAATTTGTTCGAAATATGTCAAATGCCCCAAGTTGGGGGTGTCCTGCCGGGGGACGGCTAGAACTTCGGCGCTCCCCAGGCCTAATTTTCCTCCAATCCGGACGAAACTTTCGCCGGATTTGGGCGTGAGGAGCGCCAACGAGTGGAGATGCTCTTACCGTCGTATTGCCTGATTGGCTGCGCAACACTTGATTTGGTTCCGGTTACCGACAAATTTTACTCTCTCTCTCAGTTTATTAGGTGTGCACGTAACCCTAGATCGTAAATTTCATCAAGTTAGCATTAGTTATATGTTATAAAAATTATTTCATTAGAAAGTTTAGATGTTTTATTTTTTAATAATATAATGTTTACATTATATAATTTAAATTATATAGGTTAAATTGGCGACCTAGTTATACGAGGAAGACTAGTAAACTGAGGCCGAGGGAGTAACACAGTTGCATGTTCTTGGACAAAATAATCACAGCCGATTTTTCTTTTGGTCAATATCACGTTTATCATGATTGGAATAGCACGAAAACTGATTATCTGACTCCTTTTTACACCCAGTTTCAGGCCTGGGAACCCCGTCTAACTGTCCTCTCTCGTCAAGGCAGTGAGCAAACAACTGCTAACTTCTTAATTTGATGCAGTGATTAAGTAGCTAAGCTTAAACTCAGAAGCCAACAAGTGATGCCGCGTTGGCTTCGTAGCTCTGCTCGACCCATGCCGGTGGCGGCCGCCCCGGGCTACCAGAAGCAGACGGACGCAGCGGTGGACCGCGGGAGGCGGCCGTAGCAGAACCTGTGGCCGGCCCGGCGACAGGAGGAGGAGGAGCGGCGGCGGAGGGCCGGTGCTGCCCAGCCGAAGCAGAGGCGGATGCGCGCGCGGAGGCGGCGGAGCCCCGTGGCAGCAGCCCGGCGCAGGCGGCGCGCCCCGGCCCAGATCACGCGGCGCGTGCGCGCGCGCGGCGAGAGGTGGTGGTCGGCGTCGCGCGAGAAGTGGTAGCTCCGGAGGAACAGCTGCCGCCGCTCTACTTGCCGCTCCCACCGTGCCATGTACTCCACGTACGGCCACGCCGCCATCGTAGCCTTCTCCGCGGCCGGTACCGGCGCCGCCACTTGTGCGGACATGGCCGCAGGTAGATTCTTGTCTGGCTGGCTCTGCACTGCACTTGGTACTGCAAGCAAGAAGCTAGGAGACGATGAGCAAGCGTAGTGAGGATGAGACGGGGTTGTGGGCAGCGGTTTGCGTCGTGGTCTGAGGAGAGGTACGGCGAAGCGGAGGATTTATAGGGGAGGGGTGGCGGCGGCGGCGAGAGGAGTTGGCTGCGCGAGCTGCAGCTGCAGGCAGCTTGGGGAGGAAGGGACCGGGGAAGCAGAGCAAGGGGAGATGGTTGGAGTGGGAGGCGGAGGTTGGGCGGCTTTATGCTAAACCTTGCAAGATTTGCTTGCACTTTGGGCACTAATTTACTCTAAGTTTACACGGACAATCATACACTTTCTACTTGTAGCTTCTAGTTACTCAGTTGTGTGTAATTTTTCTCTCCAACTAACTTTTCTCTCGTGCTGTAAGAGAATATATAAAATCTGACTGTACACGTGGTCTGTAAATGTTCAGAGTTGAACTGTCAGACGACGTTTCTTAAAATGGACAAAACTGAACAATTTTGACAAACTGTTCCACATCAAAATCAAGCTCCATTTCCAATGGAAAACAAAGACATTTTGGGATTCGACACTTGGGCATTAAACTTTGGCAGTGTAGTGAGGCATGCAGCATGCCCATGCTGTCTATCTGCAATTTTCTTCAAAAATACTGCAAGCAGACAGCAGTACAAATAGCATATTGGGACGGATGGCCCGCCATTTGGTGTGCCTTTTCACCATAGTAACCGTTGGATCGGCAGGCAGGTTTTGACCTTTTCGTCTTCCTTTATTCCTTTTACTCTTGTGATGTACGTGCCTCTTCAAAACTCAAAAGATATACTATATGAATAGTGCGTGAATGCGAATCTAGATGCATGCTCAAATTATTAGATTGATACACTGGCCGAGTTTTCCAAAACTCTGAACTGCCACATATTTTGATTTTACAGAATGAAATGTTTTTATTACATTTTAGTAAGTATTGCTCTCTCTATGTACTAATATAAGATGTTTTAGATATTTGTAAATTAGACTAGATACAAAATAAAATGAATGAACATACAGACTGAAAATAGACTAGATATAAACAAAAATGAGTGAACTCATCAAATAGCTAAAACGTCTTAGATTTATGCATAGAGGGAGGAGAAGGGAGGAAATGCCATTGGCGTGAAGACAAGCTAGCTCTCGGTTCGTTGGGCTCGTTCGTACGAGCGTGCGTCCCGGTGTGTTGTTAATTTACAAAGGACGATGGGTCAACAGGGTCATTATGTCACGGCCGGTACCTAGAGATCGATGAGCGAGTGGACGAGGGCTGACCGGCAACCTGACGAAGGGACGGTGAGGGTTTACAATAGTATCCTCTGATCTCATGTGTGCCGAAATCCACAAAACACCGCGTGTAAGAATAAATAAACGTGAAGAACTCATCTCATTCGTGCTGAATATACTGTTGCTTGGTCACATGGGTTTTCCACTCTCCGACGACTTAGTCCGCCGTTGCATGAGAAAACATGGCATGGATGTGTTTATAGTTTGGTTTCCTGCAAACCTATTTTCGTACTGTGGAAGAAAAAGAAGCTCGTCATTCGGTGATCTGTTTTAGACTTGCAAGATACTGAATCATTGTTTGGTTTCGTGCAAAATATGGGGGTGTGATAACTTCTTCCCCATGTGATCAGGATACCGGCCCTTTTATGCATAGTTATGAAGCGATAACAAGACTATAATATAAGTTGTAGCATATTAAACATATTAAACCAACAACTTAGTTCATACGACAAAAACTTAACATAGTCTTTAAACCCATACGATAAAACAAAGTTCAAACACACACATACATAAGCAATATTCACTTATCGAATATGGAAAAGGCTTGATCATGTTATGGCATTTTCTTGATCACCACGGTCATGATGTAGTTAAAAACTGAGACCTTGTAGACATCGCCCTTAAGCACCTTGAAGGTCAGGAAGTACACAATTTAGATGTCGTGACCAATGGAAGATCCAACCCACCCTTGATCCATGGTAACCCTACCGTTCACGTCCTTCCACTACACCATCTAGGAGCAGCCGGTGTTGGTCTTCAAGACGATGTCCCAAGGAACGGTGCTAAGGTAAGGACAAAATCCGTTGGAATTGAAAGCAAATCCAACCATTGTGCCATTATCACCTCAGTGGAGTGAGTTGGACAAACTTCGTCATGGAAGTGCCCCACCTTGAACGCCCTCCCCCTCGCCCTCTTGAAGGATTTGCCTTCTCCAGCATCCTTGGCGTATCCTTCACCAAGGTTATGCATAGTTGCACCCATCATTATCTTCGAGAACTACAAAAAACAGGAAATTGAAAGATGCACAAGGAAATTGTTAAACATTTAGAAGTATTGTGTTAAAGAGTTATAGCCTCATATGACGTGGAAAAACAAAGGAGTGTCTGCAAGACCAAATATAAGGTGCAAGCAATGTGCATGCACATAGGAGAACATCTTACGGACAATCTTTCGCATTAGATCATGCACATTTTAATCATTTGCCGATTCAAGAAAACAACTAACACAATTGAGAATCTGGAGCCCCCTCATATTTACATAGCACACAAATTCTAATAGATGATCTCGTCTAGGCTACCTCATCCTGACGATTGCGTGCTTGGCCGTTCGTGAGAGCAGGCTACCGAAATCCCGTCTGTTAAGACTTTTACATCGGAAAGCGGACTATAACTATTTTGTGGAACGTCTAGACGTAACTACTCGCCTTTATCTAACTGCTTCACCGTAGAACTATGCGAATTCAATGACCTCTGCACCACCATGGGCAACGGTGACACTGAACCCGCAGTGGCGACCACTACGGGAAAAACTTTCTTTGCCGTGCAACTATTTGCACGGGAAAGGGCCTTATATGCACGGCAAAGGCTTTGCCGTGCAAAGACCGCACGGTAAAGCAATCGACGGCAAAGGCTTCTTTGCCGTGTGCTAAATATGGTTTATCTAAAAAAAAGCTCCAAACTGATCGGTCTGGGATTCGAACCTAGGACGTAGAGTAGAGAAAGCGTGCAACCTTGCCACTGAGCTAAGCGTTCGTTTGTTGATAACTATATCACGCCACACCTTTTGAGCTGAGAAGAAATCCAGTTTTTACATCTTTGCCGTGCGCTTACACTAGGCAAAGGCTTGCTTTGCCGTGTGTTTGTTAAAAACACTAGGCAAAGACTTGCTTTGCCGTGCGTTTGTTAAAAACACTAGGCAAAGGCGTGCACGGCGATGCCTTTTGTGCTTTGCCGTGTGCCAGCGTCTTTGCCGTGTAGCATATCTTTGTCGTGCGCTATGTTGGTCCTTTGCCGTGCAACTTTCTTTGCCGTGCGCTCTCTTCCGTCGTTGCCGTGAATCAAATCTTTACCGTGCGCTCGTGTCTGTGTTTGCCGTGGCCAAAATCTTTACCGTGTGTTTTTCTACGTGCGCACGGCAAAGAAATCTTTGCCGTGCGGAAACACACGGCAAAGATGCAAAGCACGGCAACTGCAGTTTTTTCCGTAGTGGACGTTCCCGGCAGCGATGTATGTATACGTGTTTTCATCTCCCTCCTACTCCCTCCGTCCACAAAAGAGTGGACGTCTGGCCCAAACGAAAATCCACAAAAGAGTGTACATCTGCGCATGCGGTTGGTGTTTTTGCGTTTTACCCCTTGGTCCACGCCTCGATCTAACCGCTGAGGAGAGAGAACCTAAATCACGCGTCCCTCCTTCCCCAAGTCATTTCTCTCCTCCAACGTTCCTCTCGCCGCCGACCCAGCCTCCAATCCCCAATCCGGCCGCTCTAACCTCCAATCTTCGGCCACACCACCTCTCATCCCGGATTAATGGCGCCGAGTATATATAGTCTTCCGACGAGTAGGGATTGTATCCACTTTGAGTCATGGCAGGAGGAGGAGCGGAAGCCGACGGTGTCCAGAGAGTGAAGGCCGACATCCCCACCGGCGGCGCAACACGCGGCCGCCGCCGATCTGGTGGTGGAGGCCCCGACCGTTCTCGTGCGGTCAGGTTTCGCCCTGCATCACCGTCGTATATTCGTCTGCGTCGCCGCAATGGTGTCGGGGCCAAGCTCGTCGATCTGGACGAGGATGAAGCGGCGGACGCTGGGAAGGAAGTCCCGGCGGCGGGCGCTTGGAAGGAAGTCAAGTTAACCAAATTATGAGGCAAACTACCTTTTATGAGGCAACATCAACTTGAGCTTCTACTTACCGGATTCATCTGATTCATGCAGGTCCTCTACATCCATGGCAGCCTCATGGTGATGGGCGATCTGGAGCTCTTCATCCATGGCAGCCTCATGGTGCACGTCATCTACATCAGCCATGAAGAGAGATTGAGTACTAGTGCGTGTCTATGGTTAGCTGGATGCAAGTGCTAGTTTTGTTTTATAGCACTGTCCAGTCGGTTGGGCTGCCAAAATTGAGTACTGGCGCCCAGTCTTTTCTCTGCCAAAACTCAAATTTTTGTAAGCTTATACTCTGAGAGGTTGTGCTACTGTAGCTGGCGGGAAATGTAACAGAAAATGGCGCCAGAGAGAGCTGGCGGGAAGTGGTTTTAGTTGTTTTAAAATTGTATTACTGCCATGCACATTAACTACTGTTGAGTAAAACGAAGCACCACCAAGGCTGGTTCAGCTGCTTAATTGAGAGCTGGCGGGGTGTTTTTGCAAATTGCTTAAGTTGTCTTGGGTCTCCCGCACGTCCACTCTTTTGTGGACGGAGGGAGTACCTACGTATGTTGGGAAGGTTCTTGGCTACCTGCCGTGGCGTCGTGTGCCGCGCCACACACCTGGCGGAAGTCCTGTCGCCATAGCCGGCCCGCAGGCAGCAAGTCGATCTGGTCCGGGCAGACGCATAGAGCGTCTCGATGTCGATAGACAGATACAGGAGTGGAGGAATGCCGCGCCGGCCGGCGGCCTTATTCGTGGCACCATATATATGTCACGTCATTGTATCCCGTTCCGTCTCCCTTCGCCTATGGTTTGGATAAACTCTACATGCATGAATCATGTAATGTAACCCTTTGGCGCCGTGCAATCACCGCGATAAACCGCTCGATCTAGCTGCGGCGGAATAGACATTACTCTACTGTTAATTGGCAATGCGCCGCCGGGTTATCGCGTACAGCACGGACAACCTTGGAGTAACACTCACTCAGAGCCTCGGAGGAGGTGGATGGAGTGCGCGTGTGTCCATGGATCGATGATTTGAATGATGATTGGCCAATAATGGTGGGTCAAACGCGCGACTTGGTCTTCACGTCTCCGCGAGTCGTCTGCTCTGATCGATAAATTCACAGGACCAGATCAGCGGCAGTATATATTGTTAAAATATATATGCTAGAGTATTAGTTTTTTTATCAGTTCGATTTTTTTGGGATAATTAGCTACTGCATCAATTTAATATGGTACTCCGTATAAAAATTAGGAGATCTCAAATTTAAATCCCCGCTAACATGCTATTTAAGCTACTCCAAATAATTGCGGCTTCCGATTATCTATGACGTTCTCTAAATAGACGACGGAGAACAACAACGTCCGCTATGTGCTATCAAAGGTATCGACACTTGTTCCCTCCATTTGAAAATGGTCAGCACATCCTATAATCTTTAGGAGTCGAGACAAATTCAAACGAACATGGCAATTTTCATTCAACTTTCGTTATATTTTACAAAGTTGAATGAAAATGGCTAATTTTTAGCTAAAACCTAGCTTACTCGCCATCGGGCGGGGCACGTGATGGGCCAAACCTGTCGTCCTTCTTTCCCTTGGCATGTTGCGCCTACTCCTGCGCCTGCCTCTCTGCCCTTGATTCGTGCATCTAGCGGTGTAGCATCGCCGCAGACGTCACCGGAGCTTCTTTGTGATGTTGGGCCTTCAGCCTGCCACTAGCGGGATGCCTCATTCTGGGCGGACCGAGGCCTCGGCGACTCGGCAAGGTTGTGAGCGTTGAGCTCAAGGATCTTTTGCCGCTCAACCTCTATAAGAAGGGATATTCCTCTTGTCAAAGACGGCGACCTACTTAAACAGTATACCAGGCATGTATTTAAAGAGGAAACAACCGTTTGAGCCGATCTCATGTCGGTTCCATCAACAACATCCGAAGTGGCACGAGACGCCGGCACATCCGTCCAACACCTTGTACGTAGGGTTGAGCGTATGGTTACCGGTGGTTGCATTCATAGGCTGATCCATAGTGATATCTTCGAGAAGCAATGAGTATACTGCACAGTGCAGACTAGTTCGATTAAGGTGTGTAACGTCAAGCAGCTAACTCGCCCCAAGAGATTCGATTCCACATGTCTTGCGGACAAAGGAATCTCATCTAAAGATCTGATTAAAAGTAACCCAGTGAAGTCAACCCTGGCGAGTTAACAACTCCGTTTAAGGTCTAACCATCTTCATCTAGAATCTGGAGTGTGACCGTGGACAAACTGCTGCTAATTCTAAAACGAACAGTAGCTTTCTTCGTACTCTCCGATGACCTGTACCGATGCAAGGCGCACGCATCTATACACGTGTTCACGTCGATGGCAGTTACTCCTACCGAAATATTTTTATCGTCGTTATCAAACGTTGACGTGGCAAGTTTACTCTTCTGGACACGTCGTTAGCTGTGCTAATCTGCGCAAGGCGTGTGTCTGTATGTGGAGATCAGACACTTGGCGCACGCTGCGTGTGCATTCCATCCGTTTGCGCGGACGGCCCGTGAATCGGTGAATGGCAGCCAGAGCCGCGTCGTGTCTTCTTCGTGCCCGTAACATACGTTCACTGTTCACACATACGTATGTGCATTTCATATGAACGCACGATACACCCTACCCGTATCAGCATCCGTGAGTAACTCAGCCAGCATGTCTCAAGTTTGATGAACTCATTATAGACATCTTGTCGGATACATCATCTACCACTGAAAAAATAGCTCTAATTAAATTCTGAAATAAATTCAGACAAATGCAAACATTCACGTAAAATTTGGTGCTTCCTCCGATCCATAATAAGTACCGAAAAGCTTAGTATAAAAATTGTGCTAACTTATTATGTATAGGAGAGAGTACAATTTCAGTTTGCGGGAACGACCGTTCTCGTAGCGTGGTCAATGGCATGTTTACGATGAGATTAGCACGAAACCTGAGCATCTGACTCCTTTTACGCCCATTTTCAGACCTGGCCTGACGTACTGATGTCATATATGGTTCGGGCTGTTGGGCGTCCTTGGCTGCCGTCAGATATGTTGGTGCCAACCAACCACCCTCCCATCGACCCACCATTCCCGACGTACACGCGCGACCGTGTCCACCTTCGATCCAACTTCATGAACATTTCACACGTTTCGCGTACACAGCCGCACAGATCACATCACCGTAAGCAACGCATCATCCCAAGCAACAAGAGTCACCAACGATCAAGTACCACTGTTTCGCAGAGCCTCAAGGTCAACTAGTTTGGCATCACTGCCAACCATCAACCACCATGTTGAACCATGTCTCTTATAATGTGTTAAATCAACTCTCGTACACTATATTGAGCTATTGACCAAGCCGGCATTACCTTCATAACTGGTTCATCTCGCAAAGGTCAAAAGTAACACAGAGCTGCCGGCAACAACCGACACAGACCTTTGTACATCAAACATTCATGTCCAACGGGAGGCTCCAGAGTTGTTTGACATATCACATTTTAACAATAGAGATTATAACTGAGGTGAATAGTTCTGGATGTTTTTCTTCTGTAGAACTTTACAAAGGTTCATGTAGTGTTATAGCATACATTCATCACACAAAGATCAAAGGTACGGAACAGAAAAAACGATGAAAAACCATCTACAACGGACATCGAAGTCTTAATAAGAAGCTACAGAGCTGTTTGACATTTCACATTACCATTTGACAATAGTGGTTCTAAATAACTGACGGTGAATAGTTCTGAATATTTTTGGTTCTGTAGAACTTTACAAGGTTCATGTAGTGTTAACATACATTCTATCGTGAAGTCCAACAAGTGGCAGCAACAAAATTTAAAAAGAAAAACAGCGTCCCTATTATACCCTATTACACGAATAACTTAACAGAAGGCTCGGCTCTCCTACGGTGGGTCAGCACTCAGCAGCATGCAAAAAATCTTCCTCGACCACACAAAAACTGTATGTATTGCACCATCCATCGTCAGGCATGTGTAGATCAGATCAACAGGGAGGCCAATCTTCGAGTGTTCCTTGGCGTTCTGTTCAACTGTCCAGCCGCTTGTTGGAGAAACTGATCAGGCCCAGATGGAGCAACCCCATGCTGCAGGCAAGCTGTGCGTTGTCCGCACTGTCTACTTGTTTGGGCAGTCTGATGCTCTGTGCCCTGATTGTCCACATGTGAAGCAAGCACCACTGAAGCTTCTGCTCATGCAAATGGAGGGAGAGTGTTAGCGGAAGAAAGCTTTCATTTCGTGCTGAAGAAATGGTAAAAGTAAGTTTTGACCATTGCGCACCAAGAGCTAGCTACCAAAAGTTTTATCATCAGTTTCACTGGCTAGCACTAGGTAATAAGTACTCGCATGAGGTGTTCATATATACTGGAGGTAACTTGATAAAAATATCACATTAGGTGCTCAATGGTGGAAAGAGAATCATGGATGCAAAGGAATCAGGACGATGACATGCCACTTCGAAATGCAAATGGATAACTAAGAACTTGTACATGGAAGACCGTGTATCAACGGAGCATTTTCTGATGTTATTTGATTGATTTTGTGAAGATTACCTGTCCCTGCTGCCAAAGGATGAGCCACCGCCACGGCCACCATAAGATGATGAGCGGTCACCAAATGACGATGATCGTTCACCGAAGGATGATGAGCCACCACGCCCACCATAAGATGAGCGGCCACCAGAGGATGATGAACGGCCACCGGAGGATCTTCTGGCACCACCTGAAAAGTCATCATCTGACCAGATATCGTTGTCAGGTTTGGAGGTCCTGCCACCACGACGAAATCCTTCACCATCGGAGTCCCAACCACCACGGCCTCTTGGGGCCCCGCCAAAACCGCCCCTGGACCCCCTTCGGTTCCTAGAACCCCGGTCCGAGTTTGAGAATCGACCATAAGAATCAGTAGCAGGGCCATCATCTTGCAACGCTGGCAGCTGCAAGCACAAAGTAAAATGAACAGTCACCACACTAGCTCATAACAAGCAAACATCACATATACAACAAGAGCATGATAAGTACTCCCTCCGTTCTTATTTAATTGACTCGGATTTAGTATAAGTTTGTACTAAATCCGAGTCAATTAAAAAGGAACGGAGGGAGTACTTCACTATATAATATGTGTAGTGCAAGAGTAGTATGTTGTTAATTTATTATTTACTATTTCATGGGATAATAGAAATCCAATAAGCCAAAAGTCACTTTGGCTTGGCTAGAGGTAAAGACATAATATAGTATAGAAAATAAAGCAGTATGGAGCTAGGCTTTTGATTTAATTTATCTTGACCAGAATTTTCAGTAATTAAACAAGAGATGTCATTGTGTTGCCACTTGCCACATCAAGCCATCAAGACTTCCCCACGCGAATTATCTACAGTAATTAACTTTAGAAGATCAAGATCCAAAAATTACCTTTGTTACTTTGCTTAAGGTGTTTCCTGTGGGCAGTTCCATACTAAGCAAATCCTTTGCAATCTCCTCGGGTAAATCAAAGACTGCTCCTTGGACCTGGTACACACAGCAATGTGTAGAAAAGATTTAAAATTTATTTGAACAAAGGAGACAATGAGAAGAGGTTGTGCCCTATAATGGTGGTTCAGTTACTGTGCATGCAACTTTCTTTCTCTAAAGAAAAATGATAGACTAAATACTAGTAGTAGCCTACTGGAAGTAATAAGCATTGGATGGAGAATATGTGAACACCAAGGAAACAGTAACGGCCACTGCCCAGCAGTTTCAGAACTATATCATGGAACAAATGCACAGAAGTAAATGGTGAAATAACTCACCCGCTCATCTGCTATTAGGTATATTTTTCCAACCTCATCAGCAGCAGCTGGAGAAACATCAGATAGAAAACCGGTGACAGATCTAGGAGAAAAGAAACCTCTTGCATATTCCGGATCCCTGATTAGTTGCAATGTCACCGATCCCTGCATTTTAATAGAGTTAGTGAAAGCATTTGAAGGTTTGTTGCTTAAGAGCAAAATGTAAGAAAAGGTAAATGCACAACAAAGCTATGGAGCTTTGCTAGATGATTGTTTGATAACCCTCATTATAGAGGTAATTCCAATACTAGTAGATGTACTAGTAGTTATATAACATCAACTGGATACAATCTGAAGTCTAGAAGATACTTATAAGGTTAATTAAATCAAGAACACCTGGGTTTCAGTAATAGTGGAACAGGTAAAATGTTTGCTTACTTAACTGTGAAAAATACTCCCTCCGATCCATAAAAAATGTCGGTGGTTTTAGTTCAAAAAGTTCAATTTTTTACTAAAACCGCGAAACTTATTATGGATCGGAGGTACTACTGTAGTAAAATTGGTGGAATTCATATAAAAACCATGCATATGTGTAATCTCCGTGTGTCAGTTTTTACCTGTTCATGGCTGATCAGAGAACGTGAAGAAGGTGGCTGAGAAAATCCACTCAGATGTGCCAATGCAGAAGCAAGAGCATTGGGTCCTAGTTCTTCCCTTAGTCTCTCAGCTGCTGGAACAAAGTATTGAATGGACTCGGGGTGCACACCTCGCAGGGTAGCAATGACATGCTCTGCAGATGAATCCAGTACTTCTTCCATTGTTGGAGGGCCAATAAACTCAAATCTGCATCCGACATCACGTTCAAGTGATTTAACTGTCCTTCGCTGATTAGTTGTAAACATTAAGATAGCATTTCCTGCTTTCCCAGCTCGTCCAGTGCGCCCGGAACGATGAACAAAAGTCTCTGGATCATTTGGCAATTCATAATGGATAATCTGCAACAAAGGAAATATCTCTCATTGATTAGTCCTTATCTGCTAAAATCCAGTTGACATGGCAGAATACTGCAATGCATTTAATGAGTTATTAACAGAAACTGATAACAAACAGTGCCACCCTAATTGCAAGTAACCCAAGTTTAGCACTGTTAATAATAAACAAGTGTGTGAGGCTGAATGTTTAACAGAATGTGCAAGAGATATCTTGGAATTTGCACCAATTGTCCTATTCCGCTACGTACAAAGTAATAATCTGGTAAACACAAGTTGTCCAACATAATATATGCTTCAAAGCTGTATGTTTTTCAACAGTCAACAGCCAAAGCTCAAAGATGAGATTGTTTTTAGGACAGGTGGTGCTTTACAGAAATATGCATCTAGAATCAGATTAAAGTGAAGAGACTTCTCAAACCTACCAAATCAACATTTGGTATATCAAGACCACGAGAAGCAACATCAGTTGCCACCAGAACAGTAAATTTCCCCTGGCGAAAACCATTTAATGTCCTCTCACGCTGATGTTGTGAAATATCACCGTGAAGTGCCTCAGAAGCAATACTGCTTGTCAATGCCAATGATACCTCATCTGCATCGCGTTTCGTCCGAGTGAAAACAATAGTTTTCCCACCCTTTGCATATACCTGACAACATAAGATTTTGAGTAACATTGCACTAATAAAAATAAAGTGATAAAATCAGGGTATTATTAAAAATCTAATTTGCCCGTGTTTGAAACACTAAAGGTCCCAACAAATCTCTCAGGGACTGCTACAAGATCAGGTACCCTCAGGACTCAAAGTGCAAAACCATTTGGAATTTAGACCCAGTTAAGATGAGTAGTTCTAATTTGTAACTGGTAAACTGATTTTGTGGAGAAAAAGACTTCAGCTCCAAGCAAACTTAAAGGAATGAAAGCAATCAAGGAAAGTAAGAACTAAATTCTTTGGAAAAGTATGTCAGCATACAAAAGTAAAACTATTTATGCAAATCGAATAAACCATGTATGTCCTACCTATCTGCTTTATTTCTATTATCCCAAGGGGTAGATAAAAAGATAGAGCAGAAAATAAGAGAAAAAAAGTTAGCACAAAGAAACAGGTAAAAACCATTGGACAGTATTAACATACCGTAATTAGATCACTAAGAATGGTGCGCTTCGATGTCGTCGTCAGTGGGATAGCATAGAGTTTGATCCCTTCAGCTAGCTTTTCATCACTATCACCGACCTAATTAAGCACATGGGGACACCAAATGACTGATTAGAACAAAAAGGAGAAGTAAAGCATTGCAGTTTCTATCTCAGAAAGCAGCGGCATGAATCTTCAGTACAAGTAACATGCTCGAGGCCAGTCTTATTATCTCTTATCTCTGTTTTATTCTTTTTACAAGTGGGATGAAAACAATTTCCATTTAAGCAAACAGAAACTAAGAAAGTACTCCCTTCGTCCCATAATATAAGATGTTATTAAAACCAACATAGGAGTTAATATGTTGTAATAACATCTTATATGATGAGATGGAGTAATACTATATAATTTCCTGGCCAATGCATGTCAAAAATAAAAATCCATCAAAGTTTCCTTTCATGAGTTTCAGGAGATATGGGTATGTGTCGTAAACTTCTTGCAGTTTGTATCCATGCACCATGGCTATGAATTAAAACCAATATTTCAGGCTTACATAGATTAACAAAAAAATGAGCGGCAGACAATCTCATGGGTCACATGTGTCAACATACCAAGTTTGGTGCCCAGAATTTGCATTAATGGCACATTAATGAAGGAACCATAGGATATAAGACCTGACTATATGTAAGAATGCTCTTAATTAGATGACACTGATTCATGGGCAACTTTTCGCAAGCCAGTACCAAAGCAAAACAACCAGACCAATTAGAAGCCCAAGAAAATAGGGAAGAAAATGAATGTGAAAGCATGAAGGCCATACCAAATCAATTGTCAACGGATTATTCAAGTACCGCCTGGACAATTTCTTCACCCAACTAGGCATGGTCGCAGAGAAAAGCATGCTTTGTCGATCCGCTGGCACCTGTTGCAATATTGTTTCGACGTCTTCCTCAAACCCAACTGCAAGCATCTGGTCAGCCTCATCAAGGACCAGGTACCTAACTTCTCCCAACTTAAGACTTCCACCGTTTATCAAATCAATGAGGCGACCCGGAGTTCCTACGACAACATCAACACCACGGGAGAGTGCATTCTGCTGGGTATTATACGAGACACCACCATAAACACACACTGTACTAAGCTTTGGTGCCGATTCCATTATTTCCTTCTCAACTTGTTTAGCCAATTCTCTAGTGGGTGCAAGGACCAAAGCTCGTGGAGTACGACCTCGCCTAGCAAAAGGGAAAAACACAGTTAGGGATGTGAAATATTAATGCTTCACGAAATGCAGCTGCAAAACAAGATAGATGGGTACCCAAGACTGCGCCCCGCTTCATCCTGCTCAATTATCTGCTTGATCATGGGTATACCAAAGGCCAGGGTCTTTCCAGTTCCAGTCTTTGCTCTTGCAATCAGGTCACGGCCCTCAAGTGCTGGAACCAACACAGCCCTCTGAAGGAGACACGAAAAAATATCAGCAAACAACAACTAAACAAACACCTAATAGTATGAAGTAAATCAAGCACAGTGAAAAAAGTGTTCAAATAGTACACAGTACAAAGGCAATTTAATGTATATCATCTTTTACTTATGCATTTTGTTAATGGGCATGACTTAGAGAATGTGTTGCCCGGCTTCCCATCCTATGAGTTCTGAGTTGAAAATAAAGAATGGAAATAAAGGAATACATGGTACAGCTGTCCCCAACTCCTGTTGGACGATAGCAAATCTAACAACAGTGAACACTACTTGTGGGAACAGGGCAGTTTTGACTGACAGTGGGATACTAAAACCGCAGGCGAGAAAAATCTCGATGCAAACTACAGTTGACACTCTATGGTCAACATGTTTGTTAGGCTCAAGTGTGGGCGATTGGGAAATTGGTTACAATGATAATTGTCTCATTTCCGAACTAAAGAGAGCAAGCTCCAGTCCAGTGCTCCACTCACCATACCCAACCCGCTCGCGATAGCTGGATACGAGTATGTTTGGGTGAGATGTTACTTAGGCTCGAGTGTTGGCACTTGGCAACTTCGTTATGAACGCTGTGGTCTCCTTTTCGTAACTGTAAAGAGTAGGCACTTTGTATTGTCCAAGCCGCTCTCAACAGCCTACCGACAGCGAATTAAGATAACACTACTGAAGAATTCACAGAATCCTACACTCACTCCCCGCCTAAGTCCTAATAAACCTGCAATTCAGTCGAGCAGAACAATTAAGCGGCTCAAAGTGCCAAACAACGAACAAACATGGGGGGAATTCGTTGAATTGACCTGGATGGGGAAGAGGTGGGTAATCCCGCGCTTCTCGAGCGTGGCGACGAGCTGGTCGGGCAGTCCGAGCCTGGAGATGGCGAGCTCATCCGCGTCCCCCTGCAGCAGCGCCTCCCCCGCGGCGCCCTCCTCCCCGAACCCGTCCTCATCCTCATCCTCGTCGTCGCTGCCGCCGAGGCCGAGGCGCTTGAAGGCGTGCTCGCTGAGCACGGAGTTGGGCGAGGCGATGGCGGCGGCGGCGCCGGCCCAGCGGCGGCCGAGCGCCCAGCAGCGGAAGGCGGCGCGGAGGCGGAGGGCCGGCGCGCCGCTGCCGCTAGGGTTGGCGAGGGCGAGGGACGGGAGCGTGAGGAGGGAAGCCATTGGGGGAGGAGAGGGGGAGAGGGAAGCGATAAGAAATGGAACGGATGGCTGCTCTCGGCTGTGGAGCGGGGAGGAGGGTTTATAGGCGAGGCGGGTGGATAGGGGGAGAGGGGTTTGCCAGGGTTTTTGCACATTTGTTGCCGACGGGGAGCCTCCTCCGTCACATGAAACGCTGAAGTTCTTGGCTCTTTGCTTATACGATATTTTGTGAAATATCTGCAAGTCTATAAAGTAAATCAGCTTATCATCATATCCGAAGTGGAAATGGTGCATTATCAGGGTTTTTCCTTGGTATCTTGCCGGTAACCGGTTTTCTCGGTATCTACCCGTAAAAGAAAGTACCGGCCGGTAGTTATCAAAATTCGTATAATTTACTCAACCTTGACGAATTTTAGATAAATTTTAAATTTTGTTTGAAAAATCTCGACCGATGTTTGGACCAGTATTTTCGGTAACCACCTTATACTCACCAGACAAACACCTTAATAAGCAATGCGTTAAACAAATCCATTCTACGAAAAAGGGTGCAAACTTCTTGTAAAAGGGGATGACGAGACACTTGTATATTCATGTGTGGGGGCACATGCTCCTGCGCCGCGCTACTTTGAATTATTGCCTCACAAAATACTTGTATATTCTTTTAAGTTTCAATTTGCTTGAACTTAATCGATTGTAAACCTCCATCAAGATACTTGCTAGACCATATGCATTAGAAATTTCTACTGAGATATTTAAGGAGTTTTCATAAGAAAATACGTGAACACACATACACATAGATAGATATATATACACTGATTCATGCAAGTGTCACAAAATAATCCGCGGGAGCATGTGTTTTTTCCCTTTTCCTAGGTTCCTTGGTTTTAAGGGGATTTTGTTGAAGTAAACGTCTGTTTAGCACAAGACAAACATTAGAGAAAATAGTATTGTTTTACTATTAAAAATCAATTTAGCACAGATATAATTTCAATGGTACATAGTGAAGTGTATAATGAAGAACACATATAGTATGTTCAACAAATAATTATATGTGGCAGAGTAACAAAATTGTAAAATAGAAAAATGACAACGTACAAATTTTGTTTAAATATGGTAAAAACAGAAACAAGTATAAATTTTAGTATAATTATAGGTTCAAACAGTATCATCATCTTCTTATGGTGCCGAAGTCATGGTGCTCATCGTACCAAATATACCCGAAATCATCCTGCGAAACAACTTACCATCAGTGTTAAGAAAAACATGTATTATTGACCGCCAAGAGATCCATAGCATATGTAACCAAGGTGTTAGACGTGTTTGGTCTTGATGATCCAAAAATGTAAATCTCGCCTGTTTGTAGCTTGTTCAGATTTCTCTTAAATGGGAAACTTATAATGATAGGCATTCCCTACCTTGTGAAAGCAATGATCTCATTGAACTCGTCATTTTATCTTTTCTCACCACATTGACCATTAGAAATGTAACCAAAAATATTTTGCTCCAAAATACAAAAAAAATGTTAAATTTTATTGATACATACCAAACTCTCAACCTATTTATTGAGATGTCAAACCACCTTCTTTTGCTAAGACCTATCCGAAGCTATTTTCTCCATCCTATTTGGCGCCGCTAGGGTTGCGAGGGAGAGGGACGGGAGCGTGAGGAGGGAAGCCATTGGGGTAGGAGGGGGAAGGGGGAAGAGGGGAGGGACGCGATAAGAAATGGAATGGATGGCTGCTCGGGTCTGGAGTGGGGGCAGGGTTTATAGGCGAGGCGGGTGGATAGGGAGAGAGGGGTTTGCTAGGGATTTTGCAGATTTGCGGCCGACGGGGAGGCGCCTCCTTCACAGGAAACGATGTCTCTCTGCTTCCCGTTGTCACGGCGGTGAGCCAGGAAGTTCTTGGCTCTTTGCTTATACGGTATTTTTTGAAATATCTGCAAGACTATATAGAGTAAATCAGCTTATCATCATGTCTCAAGTTGTGCATTATACATATGCCTATGGTAATAGCACTGAGTTTCATCCTGCCCTAATTTTGAGATGTAAATAGTACAATGAAATAAAGGGTAGTCTTCATGTCCGGCATTGACGAACTCGTTTAAAACGATATGTGCTTCGGGGGCTTTACCAATACTCACTAGAAAAAAACTTTAATAAATAATGCGATAAACATAATCCATTTTGCGAAGGAGTACTCTCTCCATTCCATATTAGTTATCTTTGATTCAGTACAAAGTTGTATTAAATCAACGACAACTAATATGAAAGAGAGGAAATAGTGTACTAAAAACATGAAACCGCGCTTTCGTTATAGTTCGATATAAGTGCAAGTACTTAAATATACACATTCGTTGGAAGAATAAGAGTAGGTTTTACTAAAACTACTTGAAAGGCAACTTCATAAAATCCTTTTTTTTTTGGTTTTTTTACGGAGAAAGTACTATATGCCTCTTTATGTAAAATTATTGAGTTGAGAGCACTACGGGAAAAATAGGCGTCGCCGTGCAGCCTTTCTTTGCCGTGTGCCCCCGCACGGCAAAGATTTATTTATCGTGCGCACAGATAAAAACGCACGGCAAAGATCTTGGCCACGGAAATGATAGACACGAGCGCACGGCAAAGATACGATTCACGGCAACAACGGAAGAGGCCGCACAACAAAGAAATGTGCATGGCAATGGCCCAACACACCGCCCGGCAAAGATTCGGTGCACGGCAAAGGCGTTAGGTATTGCCGTGCCTCACTCTTTGTCGTGCGCGCAGCTGGGTTGCACGGCAAAGAGCCTTTGCCTAGTGTCTTTAACAAACGCACGACAAAGAAGCCTTTGCCTAGTGTAAGCGCACGACAAAGATGTAAAAACTGGATTTCTTCTCATCTCAAAAGGTGTGGCGTGATATAGTTATCAACAAACGAACACTTAGCCCAGTGGCAAGGTTGCACGCTTTCCCTACTCTTTGTCCTAGGTTCGATTCCCAAACCAGCTAGTTTGGGTCGTTTTTTTTAGATAAACCATGTCTGGCACACGGCAAAGAAGCGATATTTGCCGTGCAACATTGGTGAGTTGCTCTTTGCCGTCAATGGCATTGCCGTGCGACCTTTGCCATGCGGCGTCACACGGCAAAGCCTTTGCCGTGCATATAGGGCCCTTTGCCATGCAAATAGTTGCACGACAAAGACTTGTTTTCCCGTAGTGGAGAAAGGAGGCGTAGTTAGGATGGTGGGCATGGGCAGATGCATGCCTGCCGGCCTAGGTTCAAGGCTCCGCACTCGCAAACCAGGTTGTACTCACTAAAATCTCCTAGTAAGCCAAGGGTTTATTCCCTTTGGCCCTTTTTAATTTTAAATAAAATGCATGTATATGATGTGTCTTGATTTGCTAAATGATACAATTAAATGACGATTACTATTCAAGAATAAACTACACATTTCATGCACAACACATACCAAAAACCAACAAAAATACAAATGCACACATTTTTAATTATGTTTGCTATGAACGATAGATAATAGCTGGCACATAATTTCAACATGAACTAACTAATTATTGAAACACTAGAAGATATAAAACACAGTTGACCACAATAAAATAGTATAGCATATATCCCAATGATTTGACGACAAACTTCATGTAGAAAAGGGATGACGAAATGGGTTGCCTGTTCAAATATATATTTATACACTAAAAATTTAAATGCACATGTGTGATTTATTGAAATATATTTTGAAAGGAAATGGATGAGGGGGGGGGGGGGATCCAACGTCAAGTCGTTTTAAATAATAAGAACGCAAATTCACGTCCCTGAGTATTGCACATCCATTCCCCACAACAAACTTTTATTTAAATATTTGATATTTCTTATAGTTTATAACATTATGTTTCATTTGGGGGCACATGCTCTTGTGCTACTTAAAATTACTGCCTCACAAAATACTACTTGTATATTCTATAAGTTTCAAATACTTAATCATAGGTTGGAAACCTCCATCAAGATATTTGCTAGACCATGTGCATTAGAAATCTCTACTGAGATATTTAAGGAATTCATAACAAAATACGTAAACGCACATGTGCATAGAGAGAGATATATGTACACTCATTCATAAGTGTCACAAAATAATCCATGGAGGCATGTGTTTTTTTGTTTTCTTGATTTTTAGGGGATTTTATTTAAGTAAAGATTTGTTTAGTATTAGAAAAACATAAGGAAGAATAGTTTTTTATTGTAATTTTTAAATTTAGCACAAATATATTTTCAGTGGTTGATGGCGAAGTGTATAACAAAGAATATATGTAGTATGTTTAATGAACAATTATATGTGGTTTAATTAGTATGAAATCTAAGAAATAGAAAAATGAAACGTAAACCAATTTTGTTTAAAAAGGGTGGAAGACAAGTATAATTTTTTAGTGTAACTATAGGTCAAAGAAGTATCATCTTATGGTGTGGAAGTCGCACGGCTCATCGAGCCAAATACGTCTGAAACCATCCTAGGAGAAGACTTCCCTCATCAGTGTTTAGTAATATAATGGTATTGTTGGCCACGGTGTGTTCTTCGCCGAGGGATTATTCACCGTGTGTTCTTGGCAGATTGCTTTACACGGCGAAGCTTTCATCGAGTACTTTTAGGACTTTGCCGTGTATTTTAGATACTCGACAAAGAATCTATTTCCTGTAGTGCCATAGCCTACTACTAAAACCGTGTTGGATGTTTGGTGTCACTTTGATGAAGTGGATCTTGCCTATCTGCAGCAGACTTTTCCTACCTAATGAAAAACATGAGCTCATTGAACTCGAGATTGCCATTCACTCTCGTCTTTTTCTGATCACATTAAACCATTAGAAACATAGCCACAACTACTTTGCTTCAAAATATAAAGAAAAAAGTAACATGTCAAAGTTTATTGACACCTACCAAACTCTCAACATAATTAGTGAGATGTCGAACCGCATTCTTTTGGTAAGACCTGTCCGAAGCTATTTCCTCTATCCTATTTGTGTGCATGTCATACTGGCACACATTCCGCTCTGCCGTCAGGATCAACACCCTCCCATGAAGAACAACTTTAGGAGACCTCGTCGGCCAACCAGTGAAGCTAGGAAAAAGCAAATCAGGTGTAATCAACAGTGTGCAGCGCCTAGTCCATTCAGGGTTGTCTCGCCCAACACTCAAGCTCCAAACCTCCAGGTCCCTCTTCTGCTCGCAGAAGCAGGTGCAGCAGAGCTCGCTCTCCAACTGCACGAAACGTGCGGGTTTGTAATCGCTAGGAGGGCACGGTACTAGGCTGAACTTCTCATCGGCCAAACTGAACCGGAGAAACCCGCGTGACATATCATTTAGTATCCAGTATATGGAGCCTTGCACATGAACCGGAGTTCGCCAGCAGATTCGATATGGCGGATCATCGGCCGTCCGCCGCCACACATTGGTGCCTAGAGTAAGCACTTCGAACTTGCAGACTATGTCGTAGCCCGTGGGGTTTTGGTAGAAGAACCTAGCCACCTTGTACTTCTTGCTGCGTGGATCGAACCCTAGCCCCGCCCTCGAGGCAAAGTGGAGCGAACTGTTGCAGTGCCCGAAGGAGTTTCGCTCGCCGTTGCTTGCACGCGGCAGGCTGACGACCTCCCCCATCGCCGGGTTGCAGATCATCATCTTCTCGACATTGGCGGCGATGATGATCAGACCGTCGCAGTGCACAGGGGGATTGCGCATGCAGACGATTCTAGAGAAGTTCTGGAAGTACATCAGCTCGGCCTCGACGCCGACGCGGTACCTGTAGAACCACGTAAAGAGAGGGAAGGCGCACCTCTCGTTGGAGGTGGTCGGCACCATGAGCAGCGACGGCCTCCTCTTGGCAGCCTGGAGATGCGCGACGAGGAAATTGGGGTCGGATATCGCGGCGAGCCAGTCCTTGCAGACGGACCGGCAGCGGGCGACAGACCTCGGCGGGAGGCGGCTCAGGATGTTGTGTATCAGGTCGTGCGAGATGTACTGGTGGCGCAACCTCGGCGACGGCTTGATCGGGGAGATGGGGATCGTCGTCTTCTTCTGCGGCGGCTGGGGAGATAGCGGCGGGACGAAGTCGGCTGCGCGCCTCTTGGACGTCGCCATGGCCGGCCGAGATCTTGGTTCCCGATCCTATTTTTCGGAAGCTGGCTACGGCGCATCTGAATATCTGACCAAGTCGTGTCAATATAATCCTATTATTTCAGCCCAGCCCCCAACCAGGTAGCATCCGCGTAACCCACTCCGATGTTGGGCTCAGCCCATTGTGCGATTGGGAATGAGGGCTTCTTCTGTTCGAATTATTTAGGCTGTGTTTGGATGCACTGAATCGGGGCATGGAATTAGAATTCGCGATGAATAGACCCAATTCAGCTGTTTGGGAAGCGTTAGAATCGTGGCGTGGAAACGACCGGCAAATTCCGAGCCCAGCCCGCGCGCGTACCGTTTCGCGTCGAAGGATTCCGAGGGACGGAGCTCGGAAACGCTTGGAAACGTGATGTGCCTACCGCTTCGTCACAGCGCGAGAGATTGGAGAACGCTCGTGAGCTCGGCCTTCTCCACCCGATAGCGACGCGGAGGGTCCCGGCGGCGGTATCTCCAACTCCGGCGGCGGCGGCCATCTTGCTCACTGGTTCTGCGCTCTCTTCTCCCCATCTCGCCCCTCATCCGAGCCTCTGCCCGGCGTTGTCCTCTCCAGCTCACCTAACCCTAGACATGACCGGATGTAGGGGAACGGCGGCGGCAGAGAGGAATGGCGGAGGCCGGGGAACGGCGGCGGGTGGCGGGCGGTGGCCTCTCCCTACCCAATTCCAAGTCAATCTCGTCCTGCCCTCTCCCTGCCTCTCCAATTCGATTTGTTCGTGGAAGGCCCTCTCACTGCCTCTCCAATTCGATTTGTTCGTGGAGGCATGAGGCATGAAGTGACCTGCATTTTTGTTCGTGGAGGCATGAAACACTTCAATTGTTTGATTTTTACCCGCAGAATCCTAGAAAATAAGCAGCAACTCCATCCAAATTTGTAATCCTTTTTTATATGTGCGTGATGTAATTCGAATTTGTGAGATACATGATTGTTTTATTTTAATACATAAACATTCTAATATAAAAAAAATATTTTCTTACATGTAGACAACTTTATATTATTCAAACGTAACAAAACATCAAATTCCACGGTTAGCGCATCCAAACATGAATTAGAATTGGGTGCCACCATTTGATTCCAACAACAAATACCATGTACATCCAAACAATAGAATTGAAATAGAGGTCATTTCCTTTCCATCTTGGATTAGTAATTGACTCAACTTTATTTAAAAATAGATGTATCTACTCACAAACTCCATCCATATCTAGATAAAGTTAAATTAAATCAATTAATTTGGATTGGAGGTACTAGCTTTTTTAGAAAAAGGAAAACACCATGACACATTTTGTTTCAACTCACACACGGTACATCGTTCATTACATAAGTAATAATAAAACTAGCGGATCACAGTCCCAAAGAACAAAATTGTTTGAATCAAAATCTATAGCTTCATGTCCAAATTAAAACACACTCTAGAGTGTGTACCAGAATCAGTTTGGTACTAAGGGCATCTCTAAAGGGCCAACTAATCTCAAGCAGTTGACACTCTAAGGTAAACATCGCCGAACATCGTAATCACGCGAGTTCTTGTCAAAAAAATCACCGAGAACTCCATGTACGCAAGCATGCGAATTGTTGCGCCATATTTTTGGTAAGAAGAGAAGTCAAGCTTACCGGCGGCATAGTCCCTTTCATTCGAACCACGAGTCGTGGTCCCTCACACCTTCGAGAATAGTGACGAACAACTTTCTTGACATCCGAAAGCGACACCGAAATACATGCTCGGGGTAGGATATATTGTAGGATAGAAGTAGTCTTTGAAGAGGCGATTTGGCCACCTTCTCGATTACGCATGATATTGCCTCCGCGTGGCCTCGTCGAGCCCTTGAAATGTGACCTCTGCCTCTCGTTCTGCTCATGGATGAGGGATGCATCAACCAACATCAGTTTGGTATCACTGTCTGAGTGACTCATCCGACGAAGTCTTGATGACGTTCTTGTAGAAATACTCGGTCAAGCTAGTGTTGTTCATCTATGTACAACATGAGACGATGGTCATATATGCTTTCTAGTGGTCAATATCCATCCCGGTGCACGGGTGTAGCTAGATGTGGTAGGGTCCGAGGTAGGGGGTGTAAACGGATCGGATCTGCTATTTGCATATCTTTTACCATATTTTGTTTCGTATCGGGGCAATTAATGGTTTGATGCGTATTGGAATGCGAATTATATCAGACTTCGGATATGTAGCGGATTTGGAGTGGTCTCGGATCAGAAGTTGATATTCGATAAAATACACATATAAAATGAGAAATATGATTCTTTTATGCAAAAAAAAGTAAGCAAAAAAGCGTAACACTAGACTATATCCAAATTGCACACTTATTTGTACAATAAACCAACTTACGTGCTGACACAACATGTATAGTTCGTCCCAAAACACTAACTGCGTTGTCTATTTAGGGTTTGAAAATTTTGTCAGATTATCCTCTTTGAGGACAGCGGATTATCCGCAGAAAGTGTAGGATAATTGATACGTCTCCAACGTATCGATAATTTCTTGTGTTCCATGCCACATTATTGATGTTATCTACATGTTTTATGCACACTTTATATCATATTCGTGCATTTTCTGGAACTAACCTATTAACAAGATGCCGAAGTGCCGCTTGTCGTTTTCTGCTGTTTTTGGTTTCGGAAATCCTAGTAAAGAAATATTCTCGGAATTGGACGAAATAAAAGCCCGGAGGCCTATTTTCTCACGAAGCTTCCGGAAGACCGAAGACGAGACGAAGAGAGGCCACGGGGAGCCAAACCCTAGGGCGGCGCGGCCCCCTTGGCCGCGCCGGCCTGTGGTGTGGGCCCCCGTGCCGCCTCTTGACTTGCCCTTCCGCCTACAAATAGCCTCCGTGACGAAACCCCCGCACCGAGAGCCACGATACGGAAAACATTACCGAGACGCCGTCGCCGCCGATCCCATCTCGGGGGATCCTGGAGATCGCCTCCGGCACCCTGCCGGAGAGGGGATTCATCTCCCGGAGGACTCTACGCCGCCATGGTCGCTCTCGGAGTGATGAGTGAGTAGTCTACCCCTGGACTATGGGTCCATAGCAGTAGCTAGATGGTTGTCTTCTCCCCATTGTGCTATCATTGTCGGATCTTGTGAGCTGCCTATCATGATCAAGATCATCTATATGTAATTCTATATGTTGCGTTTGTTGGGATCCGATGAATAGAGAATACTTGTTATGTTGATTATCAAAGTTATGCTTATGTGTTGTTTATGATCTTGCATGCTCTCCGTTATTAGTAGATGCTCTGGCCAAGTAGATGCTTTTAACTCCAAGAGGGAGTACTTATGCTCGATAGTGGGTTCATGCCCGCATTGACACCGGGACGATGATGAGAAAGTTCTAAGGTTGTGTTGTGCTTGTTGCCACTAGGGATAAAACATTGATGCTATGTCTAAGGATGTAGTTGTTGATTACATTACGCACCATACTTAATGCAATTGTCCGTTGTTTGCAACTTAATACTCGGAGGGGGTTCGGATGATAACCTCGAAGGTGGACTTTTTAGGCATAGATGCAGTTGGATGGCGGTCTATGTACTTTGTCGTAATGCCCAATTAAATCTCACTATACTCATCATGATATGTATGTGCATTGTCATGCTCTCTTTATTTGTCAATTGCCCAACTGTAATTTGTTCACCCAACATGCTGTTCGTCTTATGGGAGAGACACCTCTAGTGAACTGTGGACCCCGGTCCAATTCTTTAATACTGAAATACAAATCTACTGCAATACTTGTTTTACTGTTTTCTCTGCAAACAATCATCTTCCACACAATACGGTTAATCCTTTGTTACAGCAAGCCGGTGAGATTGACAACCTCACTGGTTCGTTGGGGCAAAGTAGTTTGGTTGTGTTGTGCAGGTTCCACGTTGGCGCCGGAATCTCCGGTGTTGCGCCGCACTACATCCCGCCGCCATCAACCTTCAACGTGCTTCTTGGCTCCTCCTGGTTCGATAAACCTTGGTTTCTTTCCGAGGGAAAACTTGCTGCTGTGCTCATCATACCTTCCTCTTGGGGTTGCCCAACGAACGTGTGAAATACACGCCATCAAGCATATTTTCCGGCGCCGTTGCCGGGAGATCAAGACACGCTGCAAGGGGAGTTTCCACTTCTCAATCTCTTTACTTTGTTTTTGTCTTGCTTTGTTTTATTTACTACTTTGTTTGCTGCACTAAATCAAAATACAAAAAAATTAGTTGCTAGTTTTACTTTATTTGCTATCTTGTTTGCTATATCGAAAACACAAAAAAAATTAGTTTACTTGCATTTACTTTATCTAGTTTGCTTTATTTACTATTGCTAAAATGGCCAACGCTGAAAATACTAAGTTGTGTGACTTCACAACCACAAATAATAATGATTTCTTATGCACACCTATTGCTCCACCTGCTACTACAGCAGAATTCTTTGAAATTAAACCTCGCTTTACTCGAATCTTGTCATGAAAGATCAATTTTCCGGAATTAGTTCCGATGATGCTCGCTGCCCATCTTAATAATTTTGTTGAACTATGCGAAATGCAAAAATATAAAGATGTAGATGGTGATATTATTAAACTAAAATTGTTCCCTTTCTCATTAAGAGGAAGAGCTAAAGATTGGCTGCTATCTCTCGCCTAAGAATAGTATTGATTCATGGACTAAATGCAAGGATGCTTTTATTGGTAGATATTATCCCCCTGCTAAAATTATATCTTTGAGGAGTAGCATAATGAATTTTAAACAATTAGATACTGAACATGTTGCTCAAGCTTGGGAAAGAATGAAATCTCTGGTTAAAAATTGCCCAACCCATGGATCGACTACTTGGATGATCATCCAAACCTTCTATGCAGGACTAAATTTTTCTTCACGGAATTTATTGGATTCAGATTGCTGGAGGTACCTTTATGTCCATCACTCTTGGTGAAGCAACAAAGCTTCTTGATAATATGATGATCAACTACTCTGAATGGCACACGGAAAGAGCTCCACAAGGTAAGAAGGTAAATTCTATTGAAGAATCCTCTTCCTTGAATGATAAGGTTGAAGTACCACCCTTCGATAATACTTGATACACACTTTCTGCGCCTAGCTGAAAGGCGTTAAAGAAAAGCGCTTATGGGAGACAACCCATGTTTTTACCTACAGTACTTTGTTTTTATTTTGTGTCTTGGAAGTTGTTTACTACTGTAGCAACCTCTCCTTATCTTAGTTTTGAGTTTTGTTGTGCCAAGTTAAGCCGTTGATAGAAAAGTAAGTACTAGATTTGGATTACTGCACAGTTCCAGATTTCTTTGCTGTCACGAATCTGAGCCCACTGCCCTGCAGGAAGCTCAGAAAATTATGCCAATTTACGTGCATGATCCTCAGATATGTACGCAACTTTCATTCAATTTGAGCATTTTCATTTGAGCAAGTCTGGTGCCATTTTAAAATTCGTCAATACGAACTGTTCTGTTTTGACAGATTCTGCTTTTATTTCGCATTGCCTCTTTCGCTATGTTGGATGAATTTCTTTGATCCACTAATGTCCAGTAGCATTATGCAATGTCCAGAAGTGTTAAGAATGATTGTGTCACCTCTGAATATGTCAATTTATATTGTGCACTAACCCTCTAATGAGTTGTTTCGAGTTTGGTGTGGAGGAAGTTTTCAAGGATCAAGAGAGGAGTATGATGCAACATGATCAAGGAGAGTGAAAGCTCTAAGCTTGGGGATGCACCCGGTGGTTCACCCCTGCATATATCAAGAAGACTCAAGCGTCTAAGCTTGGGGATGCCCAAGGTATCCCCTTCTTCATCAACAAATTATCAGGTTCCTCCCCTGAAACTACATTTTTATTCGGCCACATCTTATGTGCTTTTTCTTGGAGCGTCGGTTTGTTTTTTGTTTTGTTTGAATAAAATGGATCCTAGCATTCACTTTATGGGAGAGATACACGCTCCGCTGTAGCATATGGACAAATATGTCCTTGGTTTCTACTCATAGTATTCATGGCGAAGTTTCTCCTTCGTTAAATTGTTGTATGGTTGGAATTGGAAAATGATACATGTAGTAATTGCTATAATGTCTTGGGTAATGTGATACTTGGCAATTGTTGTGCTCATGCTTAAGCTCTTGCATCATATGCTTTGCACCCATTAATGAAGAAATACATAGAGCATGCTAAAATTTGGTTTGCATATTTGGTTTCTCTAAGGTCTAGATAATTTCTAGTATTGAGTTTGAACAACAAGGAAGACGGTGTAGAGTCTTATAATGTTTACAATATGTCTTTTATGTGAGTTTTGCTGCACCGGTTCATCCTTGTGTTTGTTTCAAATAAGCCTTGCTAGCCTAAACCTTGTATCGAGAGGGAATACTTCTCATGCATCCAAAATACTTGAGCCAACCACTATGCCATTTGTGTCCACCATACCTACCTATACTACATGGTATTTTCCAGCCATTCCAAAGTAAATTGCTTGAGTGCTACCTTTAAAATTCCATCATTCACCTTTGCAATATATAGCTCATGGGACAAATAGCTTAAAAACTATTGTGGTATTGAATATGTAATTATGCACTTTATCTCTTATTAAGTTGCTTGTTGTGCGATAACCATGTTTACTGGGGAACGCCATCAACTTATTGTTGAATTTCATGTGAGTTGCTATGCATGTTCGTCTTGTCTGAAGTAAGGGCGATCTACACTGAGTTGAATGGTTTGAGCATGCATATTGTGAGAGAAGAACATTGGGCCGCTAACTAAAGCCATGTTCCATGGTGGAAGTTTCAGTTTTGGACAAACATCCTCAAATCTCTAATGAGAAAAGAATTAATTGTTGTTGAATGCTTAAAGCATTAAAAGAGGAGTCCATTATCCGTTGTCTATGTTGTCCCGGTATGGATGTCTAAGTTGAGAATAATCAAAAGCGAGAAATCCAAATGCGAGCTTTCTCCTTAGACCTTTGTACAGAGCGGCATAGAGGTACCCCTTTGTGATACTTGGTTAAAGCATATGTATTGCGGTGATAATCCAGGTAGTCCAAGCTAATTAGGACAAGGTGCGAGCACTATTAGTACACTATGCATGAGGCTTGCAACTTATAAGATATAATTTACATGATGCATATGCTTTATTACTACCGTTGACAAAATTGTTTCATGTTTTCAAAATCAAAGCTCTAGCACAAATATAGCAATCGATGCTTTTCCTCTATGAGGACCATTCTTTTACTTTCAATGTTGAGTCAGTTCACCTATTTCTCTCCACCTCAAGAAGCAAACACTTGTGTGAACTGTGCATTGATTCTTACATACTTGCTTATTGCACTTATTATATTACTCTATGTTGACAATATCCATGAGATATATATGTTACAAGTTGAAAGCAACCGCTGAAACTTAATCTTCTTTTGTGTTGCTTCAATACCTTTACTTTGAATTATTGCTTTATGAGTTAACTCTTATGCAAGACTTATTGATGCTTGTCTTGAAGTGCTATTCATGAAAAGTCTTTGCTTTATGATTCACTTGTTTACTCATGTCATACACATTGTTTTGATCGCTGCATTCACTACATATGCTTTACAAATAGTATGATCAAGTTTATGATGGCATGTCACTCCGGAAATTATCTTTGTTATCGTTTTACTCGCTCGGGACGAGCGGAACTAAGCTTGGGGATGCTGATACGTCTCCAACGTATCGATAATTTCTTGTGTTCCATGCCACATTATTGATGTTATCTACATGTTTTATGCACACTTTATATCATATTCGTGCATTTTCCGGAACTAACCTATTAACAAGATGCCGAAGTGCCGATTCTTTGTTCTCGCTGTTTTTGGTTTCAGAAATCCTAGTAAAGAAATATTCTCGGAATTGGACGAAATAAAAGCCCGGAGGCCTATTTTCTCACGAAGCTTCCGGAAGACCGAAGACGAGACGAAGAGGGGCCACGGGGGAGCCAAACCCTAGGGCGGCGCGGCCCCCTTGGCCGCGCCGGCCCGTGGTGTGGGCCCCCGTGCCGCCTCTTGACTTGCCCTTCCGCCTACAAATAGCCTCCGTGACGAATCCCCCCGCACCGAGAGCCACGATACGGAAAACATTACTGAGACGCCGTCGCCGCCGATCCCATCTCGGGGGATCCTGGAGATCGCCTCCGGCACCCTGCCGGAGAGGGGATTCATCTCCCGGAGGACTCTACGCCGCCATGGTCGCCTCCGGAGTGATGAGTGAGTAGTCTACCCCTGGACTATGGGTCCATAGCAGTAGCTAGATGGTTGTCTTCTCCCCATTGTGCTATCATTGTCGGATCTTGTGAGCTGCCTATCATGATCAAGATCATCTATATGTAATTCTATATGTTGCGTTTGTTGGGATCCGATGAATAGAGAATACTTGTTATGTTGATTATCAAAGTTATGCTTATGTGTTGTTTATGATCTTGCATGCTCTCCGTTATTAGTAGATGCTCCGGCCAAGTAGATGCTTTTAACTCCAAGAGGGAGTACTTATGCTCGATAGTGGGTTCATGCCCGCATTGACACCGGGACAGTGATGAGAAAGTTCTAAGGTTGTGTTGTGCTCGTTGCCACTAGGGATAAAACATTGATGCTATGTCTAAGGATGTAGTTGTTGATTACATTACGCACCATACTTAATGCAATTGTCCGTTGTTTGCAACTTAATACTTGGAGGGGTTCGGATGATAACCTCGAAGGTGGACTTTTTAGGCATAGATGCGGTTGGATGGCGGTCTATGTACTTTGTCGTAATGCCCAATTAAATCTCACTATACTCATCATGATATGTATGTGCATTGTCATGCTCTCTTTATTTGTCAATTGCCCAACTGTAATTTGTTCACCCAACATGTTGTTCGTCTTATGGGAGAGACACCTCTAGTGAACTGTGGACCCCGGTCCAATTCTTTAATACTGAAATACAAATCTACTGCAATACTTGTTTTACTGTTTTCTCTGCAAACAATCATCTTCCACACAATACGGTTAATCCTTTGTTACAGCAAGCCGGTGAGATTGACAACCTCACTGTTTCGTTGGGGCAAAGTAGTTTGGTTGTGTTGTGCAGGTTCCACGTTGGCGCCGGAATCTCCGGTGTTGCGCCGCACTACATCCCGCCGCCATCAACCTTCAACGTGCTTCTTGGCTCCTCCTGGTTCGATAAACCTTGGTTTCTTTCTGAGGGAAAACTTGCTGCTGTGCTCATCATACCTTCCTCTTGGGGTTGCCCAACGAACGTGTGAAATACACGCCATCAATAATCCGCATCCATCGGATTGACCGACGGCGAAGTGATCGTGTCTAAACAGCGGCGATGCTAAAACTACCTTGCACTGTTTTTGTGATTAATCAAGTAGGTTGTTAATAAAATCGGCCGTCCATTCTGTTGTACACGCTTTAAGCAGTGGTTAAGCACGGCTGGTGAGGAGACGGCGATTTACACAAAAATAACCCAAAAGTGGAAGAAAAGCACAGACTGACCCTCCGGCGAAACTATTTCACCAATCTAACCCTTTTGTGTGGCGCCCCTCTCAAGGGCGCCACACATGCCCATGTGGCGCCCCGGCGCCGGCGCCACACACCCATCCTACGTGGCCCGTCGACGCCGAGCTGGTGACCCCGATCCGACGTGGCAGCACGAGTGGCGCCGCTCCGGCCGGCGCCACACCCACACATTGACTTAAGTTTGGGCGCCGCGCGCGCCCAGCCCGACCCTTCTTCTTTCTTTCTCTTCTTCTCTTCCTCCTCCCCAACCCGGTTCTCTCTCTCCTCCCTCTCCCCCACCAAATCCACCACCAAATCGTCGGATCTGTCCGTGGAGATCGTTCCCCATCCATTTGTCAAGGTAATCTCCTTCAAATCTTCTCCATTCATCCACTAATTTCATAGATCGGGCTAGATTTGGACATGAACCCTAGACATGTTTTCTTTCTTTTGTGCACTCTATATTGTATTGTTTGTGTTGGAGATGGTAGCCTCATGTATGCATGTGTTTGAACCATAGATGTGTAGAAATCTACATATGAAATTTCACATGTATGTGTATGAACTCTATGTATGTATGTGTATGTATGTGTATGAACCCACATGTATGCCTAGTATTTGTGATGGAGTTACTCATATTTGTTAGTTGAATGGATCGTAATATGGTTCAAAAACGTAAACATGTAGGATGGCCGGTGCCGGTGGACGGGGAAGGGGCGGCCGCCGCGGTCCTGGGCGCCCCCCGGGCCGGGGAAGGGGCCGCCGCGGTGGAGCAGCAAGGGCCCCACGATCACCGTCACCTGCATCCTCCTCGTCTTCGCATGACGAACGCTGCTTCGAGTTCCTCCTCCGCATCGACGACGACCCACTCGGCATCAAGCGGCTACCGGACAAGTTCGCCGAGTTCGTCGACGGCGTCGAGCCGGCGCACTTGCAGCTACGGGAGGCTAGCCGCAACTTCGCCGCTGGCCCGTGGAGGTCCTGTTCGACGGGCAGGGCAAGATGTACCCGCACACGGGGTGGGACAAGTTCGCCCGTGACCTCCACCTCGAGCCCGGGTGCCAGCTCACCTTCCCGTACGAGGGGGACGGCGAGATGATCGTCAAGGTGTTCGACGACACCGCCCGCCGTGTGCACTACCCCCACACCGGCGAATCCGGCTCCGACACCGATAGTTAGAACGTCGAGTGTTGTCAACTCTATCTTCGTTGCTTCGTGTTGTTTGAATTCTATCTTAAATTGTATGAAACTATGTGCTACGATGTTAGGTATGATGATGTTATGTCGATGATGTGTGTACGAAATGGCTGTTGATATGATGTGTGTATGATATAGCTTTTGACATGATGGCAGTTTTGTTGGAATATGGTAGGATTTTCCATGGTTTTAACACATGTCAATGAGTGGTGCCCTTCCCACTGGCGCCACATTGCACAGTGTGGCGCCCGTGGCATCGGCGCCACAGATGCATGTCTAATTGCACAAAACATCTCGTAAGACAAATCGTGCGGGACTTAGCCGTTTTGGCGACCCTCTTTGTGTGGCGCCCGTGGCACGGCGCCAGCAGCATGTGTGGCGCCGATGCCACGGGCGCCACACAAAGAGGGTCGCCAAAACGGCTAAGTCCCGTACGATTTGTCTTACGATATGTTTTGGATCCAATAGCTCATATAAGTTGGCATGTGTGACGCCGACGCCACGGGCGCCACACAAGCACATGTGGCGCCGAGGAGAAGGGCGCCACACAAAGAGGGTCGCCAAAACGGCTAAGGACTTATCGTCCGGGGCCCCCGGATGTTTTCGACCCAATAGTTCATATAAGTTGGCACGTGTGGCGCCGATGCCACGGGCGCCACACTAGCATTTGTGGCGCCAGTGGGAAGGGCGCCACACATTGACTTGTGTTAAAACCATGAAAAAACCTACCATATTCCAACAGTTTTGACAACAAGAACATTGCACTGAATATGTACCACACATTGACACAGCATAATGGTTCAAATGACAAATAAGGTTCGACGACATCAAGGTTTCAATTACAATAAGGTTCAACGACACGAAGGTTCGAGAAGATCAAGGTTCGGACAACATAAAGGTTCGACAACAAGAACATAGCCAAAGGGACATCAACTGCGTCGCAAAGGCTCCCTCCCCCTTGCCTTCTTCTTCTTAGCTTCTTCAGCCAATTCTTCCTTCTCCCTTAAGTCACGAGCCAACCGAACGACCGAATCGAAGAAGTGGTGGCGCTCCTCCGTCTTTGCAGCTTCCGCTTGAGCTCTCTCCTCCTTGATGCGTTCAGCCTCCCTAGCCACCTCCTCTAGGTGCATCCTATTGGCCCTCTCCCTCGCAATTTGCTCAAGTTGGCAGCTCCTCGGGAATTTTATCCGTGCCTCGCGGTCCCGTTCGGCCTTCAGCTTGGCATTCCTCCTCTTGTGGAACAATATGTATTCCTCATACTGTTTTTGCATACGGGCACTCTCCGCCATCTTCTTGTCTTCCTCCTCCTTCTTCTTCCTCTCTAGTGCTTCCTTCTCCTTCTTCCGCACCGTCCTTACCGCCTCCTCCCAAACGGACTCCTCCTTCTCATTGCCCTCCCATGCTCCCTTCCCCTTGGTGGGTTGACTTGCCATACCCGTAAACCAAATTGAAAAACCAAAGTTAGTCATGGAATATGAAAATAGAAAGTACAATGCAAGTAGTAACTTCGAGACACATACGGATAAGGCCCCGCTAGGTATCGTAGCATACTAGCACCGCGACGGCCACCTCTACTAAGCCCTACGTGAATCCTTTGTTGCCTTGGAGCTTGTCGCCATTGTGGTTGATGCCTTGAGGCTTGTTGCCTTGGACCTTGTTGCGTAGGAGCTTGTTGCCGTTCGGCTTGTGTGCTTGGAGGAGGTTGACGCGTTTGGCTTGGAGGAGGTTGACGCGTTTGGGTTGGAGGAGGTTGACGCGTTTGGCTTGGAGGAGGTTGACGCGTTTGGGTTGGAGGAGGTTGACGCGTTTGGCTTGGAGGAGGTTGACGCGTTTGGCTTGGAGGAGGTTGACGCGTTTGGCTTGGAGGAGTTTGACGCGGTTGGCTTGGAGCTTGTTGGCTTGGAGCTTGTTGGCTTGGAGCTTGTTGGCTTGGAGCTTGTTGGCTTGGGGTTTGTTGGCTTGGAGGTTGATTTGAAGCTTGTTGGCTACTTGATGCTTGACTTGTGCTAGCATCATTGCCCTTTGATTTTTTGCCGGATGTGCACTTCCTTTTATTGTGGCCCTTACTATTGCAGGATCCACAATTAGTTGGCTCGCGAGCTTCTTGGAATAACCTCGTTTCCGGAATGACCCCATCTATCCATATCTCCGTGATACCTCTTTGTCTTTCTTCTTCCACGTTTCACAACCTTCCATTCCGGATCCGGCCAAACTTGCACTCCATGATACTCCGGCCATTGTGATTGATCCAAGTAAGGACAAAACCTTGGAGCCCATGTCCTCTTTGTGGCTTCGATTGAGAACTCGGACTCCCGAACGGTGAGCGGGTTATTGTAGTCGACACGTCTAGTGCGTGCCGCTGTTAGCAAGTGGGAGCAAGCCAAATGAAGCAAAGAGGGCCTCCTACATGTGCATTCACATGTCTTTAGGGACACACGGAAAGCCCGGCCTCCGTGTTGGACACCACCTTGTGTGGTGCCCCCGGCTCATTCACTTGGTAAACCCAGTCAACATTATCATAACATGTAGCCGTTTGGGAGTCGGCCTTCCTCGCCTGAAAATCCATGAACTCTTGAACCTTCTTTGGGAACTCGGCATTCAAAGCAATTTCCTTCTCCGTTTCATCGGTGTAGTTCTGGAAATAGACATTCAACTTCTCGAATGTGTATTGAATGATTGCCGTCACGGGCAATGCACGGACACCCTTCAAAACATTGTTGAAGCACTCGGCCATGTTGCTTGTCATTTGGCCATATCTCCTCCCATCCTCATCATAAGCTCTTGCCCACTTTGAGTTAAATACGAGGTGTCTATGAAGAAACTCTTGACCACCCGCGTTGAGGTCTTTGTGCTTCAGCAAGCCGTTGTATAGGTTTGCGAAGCGGCGCTCCGAATAAGCGAGGCAACAATCTTGAAGAAGGTCAGACAACTCTTTGCTCTTGCATGCCCGGTAGAAGTTCGCACAAAAATGCCTCATGCACCATCTGATGAGGACATCCCTACCTCACTACTACCTCCGTCATTAACAAATGAAGATGAACCTGCTATGAAGCTCAAGTCCAATGAAGTTCGGATTGGACCAATTACAAGAGCTCGTGCGAAGCTACTTAAACAACAGGTGAACTTGTTTCTAAACGGTACTTTGATTGATGAGAACTTTATACTGCCTAAGTCCTATTACTTATGTATCATCAGGTATCAAGAGGAGACATGCATCGCACGAGGAGAGGAGCAGCTGGACGTGAAGCTGGACATGGAGCTGGACATGAAGATATCTCGTGGACGCGCGAGGGAGGAGCGGGAGGAATGCGCGAGAGGAGAAGAAGAAGTCCAGGCCGGTCCAGAACCCGGTCAGACCGGCCCCCAGACCGGCCAGCCCGGTCCCTGGCCCGGTCGACCGGTCGTAAACCGGCCACCAACCGGAGGAGATTTATCGTACCGGGGCGAGACCGGAAACTTCGCAGTTTCCGGTTTCCGACCGGTTGACCGGACCACCAACCGGACCGTCCGGTCCAGAACCCGGTCCGACCGGACCACGGACCGGACAGCCCGGTCCACAGCCCGTCGACCGGATCCCGGACCGGACCGGTCCGAGTCCGTCTCGACCGGATCTATTCCGGGTCGGTTATTTTTGTATCTTTTCGACCGAACTCGTCCCGGACACCTATATAAGTGCCCGGGACGCCCCCTAGTTGCTTTAGACCACGTTTAAGATAAACCCTAGTTCTTAGTTGTTTGCTCTGCAAAACTATTGAATTCCCTACACCATATTGCTTGGATATTGTGTAGATCCTGTTTAAGTCTTGTGTGATCTCGCTGTTCCATTGGGAATTAGACGGTTGCAACTTACCGCTTCGTGGTCGGCGGCTACGTGCGCAAGTGTGTGGAGTTGCGAATATCTTGCGGGGTTGAGAGCTGTTGCATCCGGCGACGGGGACCAATCGAGAGATCTCGTTGCGTCATACAAGTTATCATCCACTACATCGTCGTGTTTCTCCGCTGCCATCACCCCGTGATCATCATCACCACCGTTGCTTATTGAGAAGATCGGGCCACCCCTTATCATCTTGGTATCAGATTTCCAGTTTTCCTCGGTAAGCTATCCACAATCCACCCCATAGTTGAGTTGTGAGTGTTGTCCTATCCAGAAAAAGCCATAAAAAGTTAGGGTTAGGGTTTGCCATCGCCTTAGATTGCACTAATTTCGAGTTTTAGTTGCTTTTCGTAGTTGTTTTTGCGTACCTTTATCTTTCTTCTAGTAGAATTGTTAGGGTTTGTGTTTTCTTTTCATCTAGTTTGTCATCTAGAGTCGGTTTTTGTTTACTCCGAGTCCACATAGCATACGAGTGTGTTTGTCCAAACCATAGCTACAGCCTTTCGATATACGTGACTAGGAACTTCCCCAGAAGAGACTAGTTTTACCGCTCGACAGGCTGCTCATTAGGGTTTTGGTGCTTTGCATATCTTGTTGGCCGTGTTATCAAGGAGTTGAGTCTTAAAACAAAAAAAAGAGAAAATTGAAAAGAAGCAAAAAGAGCTACATAGCTGCGTGTGTTATACAAAAAGAAAAATACAAAAAGAACGAGTGTCGTGCTAGTTGAATCAAGTGAAAGGCCTAAGTTTTCTTTACTCGCACTTTTAGTTGAGCAATCTTGTGCACTGTCTCGTTGAGCTTTGCTAGCGTCTCTCTTGTGCATTGCAACCTTTCCCACATATAGTTGCATTGCCCCATTATATCGCCTTGTGTGAGTATCTTTGGTTGTCTACGATCGGCGCTAGAGCTTGTTATTGGTGCAAATAGGTAGCCTACCTACAGCCCCACATATATCCTGCTTTGTCGTGTGATTGTTCTTATACCCTTGATATTCGCTTCGCTACATCCGTGCACTAGTTGTTACTACAAGTGGTAAGCAACACTAATTTACTTTGGAACGGTAAGATTTCCTTTTCTTATCAGTTTTGAGTGAGTTGTGAGAGTACCACCATATATTTTTGATTTAGTGCACTAACCTACTAATCATGTACTGCTAGTGATACTAAGATTGTTAATCGGGAAAACAAGAATTCGGCGAGATATCATCACATGGAGGGAGTATGAAGCTCTTCGTAACGAGATGCGACGTGAATTCCGCACTAAGGATGATGAGCTTAAGGGTACGATTGACGAGATCAAACGGACGTTGGATGCTACTAATGTCACCGTCAACTGGTTTGGCTGATCAAATGATCGATATACAGCGCAATCTTGCCGATATGCGCCTCGCTATTGAGAATTTGACTGCACAACAACATCAAGACGATGATGAAGATCCTGAGCTTGAAGATGACGTACACAATGCTCGTGGTGCGCCTCGTGGTCATCGTCCGCGTGGTTGGGCTCCACTTGGCCGTAATGGTCGTGGGCAAGATGAAGAAGATGGATTGGGTAAGCCCAAGTTTTCCATACCCAAGTTTGAAGGAGGAGCTGATGTTGAAGAATATCTCACTTGGGAGCTCAAGATTGAGAAGTTATGGAGTTTACATCCCAACTACTACGAAGATAAGAAGATCAAGCTTGCTTCTTCTGAATTTGATGGTTATGCATTGCGTTGGTGGGATTCTTTGATTCGTAACCGCGACGAAGATGGTGCACAACCTATCCGTACATGGCGTGCGA
This sequence comes from Lolium rigidum, assembly GCF_022539505.1. Classification (NCBI taxonomy): domain Eukaryota; kingdom Viridiplantae; phylum Streptophyta; class Magnoliopsida; order Poales; family Poaceae; genus Lolium; species Lolium rigidum. The sequence continues at coordinate 120,143 of NW_025899833.1, forward strand.
TGAAGGAGGTTATGACTTCTCGTTTTGTGCCTACAAATTACATGCGGAATATATTTGATAAGCTAACACTATTGAGGCAAGGTGTGAAGACTGTTGATGAGTACTACATGGAGATGGAGATGCTTATGCAGCGTGGTCGTGTCCGTGAGTCTCTAGAGATGACAATGCAGCGTTTTCTCAATGGATTGAAGTATGACGTTAAAGGCATTGTTCGTCATTACACCTACACCGATATGAATCAATTGTTACATCATGCAAGAGAAGTCTGAATCACGAGTTGGCTGAAGAAGCAAAGGTTAAAGGACGTGCTACGGGAGCTGGGCGTTTTACACCCCGCGCGCCCTCTACGGCGCCGGCACCGTCGACGCGCTCCGTTCCTTACTCTACTCCGCCTAGTAAACCGGTCTCCAATGTATCTAATGCAAAGAAGTCCGAATCTGCGTCAAGTACGAGTGGTTCTGGTGTGTCTACAACGCGCAACCGCGATATGCTTTGTCATACATGTGGTGGCAAGGGTCACTTCAAGAGAGATTGTCCTAACCGCAAAGTCATGTTTATCAATGAGGACAATGAGTATGAGACTGGAGATGATGTTGATCCAAATGCTCCGGACGATGATGCCTATGACACCGATGGTGAAGATGCATATCCTTCGATGCTCGTACCATTGTTGTGTCGCAGCGTGCTCTTAATGTGTTGCCTAGTGCATCTACTCGGCGTTGCAATTTGTTCCAAACCAAAGCTTTGGTTGGTCCTGACAAGGCTTGCAAGGTCATTATTGATGGCGGGAGTTGCCGCAATTTAGCAAGCAAGGAGTTATGCACCAAGCTGAAGTTGAAGTACCTACCGCACCCGCATCCATATTATATTCAGTGGTTGAGCGACAATGGTGAGATGAAGGTAAACCATATGGTGCGTGTTGAGTTTGAGATTGGACCGTATAAGGATTGCATTGATTTTGATGTGGTTCCTATGACGGTTTGTCACCTCTTATTGGGTCGGCCTTGGCTCTATGACCGTTCCGTGCAACACAATGGCCGAGCCAATACATATCACTTGGAGTACAAGGGCAAGAAAATTAACTTACAGCCTATGTCACCACAACAGATTGTCAATGAGTCTCGTCAGAAGATTGAAGTGAATTTGGAGGATGCATCTATAGATAGGCGAGAGAATTGTAATGCCGTCAGTGATATAACGAAAAGTGAGAGAGTGAATTCCTTAGTCTCATTAGCCACCAAAGAAGACATGAGAGAATTTAGTGAGGATCCTACGGCCATGCCTCTTGTGCTTTTGTACAGGGTACGGTTTTGGTTTCTAACGACATGACCCCTCTTCCTCTTGGTGTTTCTAGTGTTTTGCGGGAATTCGGCGACGTGTTTCCGGAGGAGGTACCCGCAGGACTACCACCATTGCGAGGTATTGAGCATCAAATTGACTTGATTCCCGGAGCATCGCTGCCCAATAGGGCGCCATATCGCACTAATCCCGAAGAGACGAAGGAGATACGGAAGCAAGTACAAGCGCTACTCGACAAAGGTTATATCCGCATAAGCCTTAGTCCTTGTGCTCGTTCCTGTTATTCTAGTTCCTACGAAAGATGGTACTTGGCGTATGTGCGTAGATTGTAGAGCTATAAACAACATTACTATTCGATATCGTCATCCTATTCCCCGTTTTGAGGATATGCTAGATGAATTGAGTGGTGCTGCTTGTGTTCTCTAAGATTGATTTGCGTAGTGGTTATCATCAAATTAGGATGAAAGAAGGGGATGAGTGGAAAACAGCCTTTAAAACAAAATTTGGTTTATATGAGTGGTTAGTAATGCCTTTTGGGTTAACTAATGCACCTAGCACTTTCATGAGACTAATGAACCATGTTTTGCGTGAATTTATTGGCAAATTTGTGGTTGTATACTTTGATGACATATTAATCTACAGCCGCAATGAATCTGATCATACTATACATATTCGACATGTTTTGCAAGTGTTGCGTGATAATAAACTCTATGGTAATCTTGAGAAGTGCACATTTTGCAAAGATAAGGTCATATTTCTGGGTTATGTTGTCTCTAAGCATGGAGTAGAAGTCGATGTGTCTAAAATTGAAGCTATTCAAAATTGGCCTACTCCCATGAATGTGAGTCACGTTAGAAGTTTTCATGGTCTAGCTGGGTTTTATCGCCGTTTTGTACCCAATTTTTCTACTATTGCTGCACCTTTGAATGAATTGACTAAAAAGGGTGTTGTCTTTGAGTGGGGCGTTGCCCAAGATCATGCTTTTGATGAACTGAAACGATTGTTAACTTCTGCACCGTTGCTTGCACTTCCTGATTTCAATAAACAATTTGAGATTGAATGTGATGCTAGTGGTATTGGAATTGGTGGTGTGTTGATGCAAGAGGGTCGCCCAATTGCATATTTTTCTGAGAAATTATCTGGTGCTAAGTTGAACTATCCTATATATGATAAAGAATTGTATGCTTTAATTAGAGTTCTTGAGGTTTGGCAACATTATTTGTGGCCAAAAGAATTTATCATACATTCCGATCATGAAGCTTTAAAATACCTGAAAGCCCAATCTACTTTGCATAAGCGTTTAGCTAAGTGGGTTGAGTTCATTGAGTCTTTTCCATACATCATTAAACATAAGAAGGGAAAAGATAATATTGTTGCTGATGCTCTATCTAGGAAAAATATGCTATTAACTCAACTTGATGTTAAAATTCCTGGTTTAGAGATACTATGTGATTTGTATGCTACTGATCATGATTTTGCTGAACCATATCGCTTATGTGCTCTTGGTAAAACATGGGAAAAATATCACATACATGATGGGTTCTTGTTTAGAGCTAACAAACTATGTGTTCCAGAATCGTCTGTGTGTTTGCTCTTATTGCAGGAATCACATGCTGGAGGTTTGATGGGTCATTTTGGGCGTGAGAAGACGCTACTCATGCTCGCTGATCATTTTTATTGGCCAAAGATGAGGCGGGACGTGGACAGGTATGTGAAGAGGTGCATTACTTGCAACAAGTCCAAGTCAAAGCTGAAGCCTCACGGTTTGTATACTCCGTTACCGGCACCTACTACACCTTGGGAAGATATTAGTATGGATTTTGTGTTGGGTTTGCCGCGTACTAAAAGGGGCCATGATTCTATATTTGTGGTAGTGGACAGATTTTCTAAGATGTCACACTTTATTGCCTGCCACAAAAGCGACGATGCGTCGCATATTGCTAACTCTGTTTTTCGGGGAGATTGTTCGACTACATGGAGTCCCGAAGACTATTGTTTCGATCGTGATGTGAAGTTCATGAGCTACTTCGGAAGACACTTTGGCGAAAGCCGGGGACAAAGCTACTGTTCGGTACTACTTGTCATCCCCAAGCCGATGGTCAAACCGAGGTGGTGAATCGAACCTTGTCACAACTGTTGAGATCCATGATCAAGAAGAACTCGAAGGAGTGGGAAGAGTGTTTGCCGCATGTGGAGTTTGCTTACAACAGGGCGGTACATTCTACCACGGAGGCTGTGTCCTTTTGAGGTGGTGTATGGTTTCAAACCCATTACTCCACTTGACTTGTTGCCTTTACCCATACATGAGAGAGTTAATATGGAGGCATCCAAGAGGGCAGATTTTGTGCGTAAGATCCATGTGAAGACTAAAGAGTTGATCGAGAAGAAAGGCAAGAGCAATGCTGCAAGGATGAACAAGAAGCGCAAAGAGATGTTGTTCCAGCCTGGTGATATGGTCTGGGTACATTTTCGCAAGGATAGGTTCCCGAAGCTGCGGAAGTCTAAGTTGAAGCCTCGTGGTGTCTGGTCCTTACAAAGTGCTTGCCAAGATCAATGATAATGCATACTCGATAGATCTTCCGAGTTGATGAGTTTGGTGTCGGTAATTCTTTCAATGTTGCTGATTTGACACCATATGACGGAGAAGACCTTGGAGCGTCGGGGTCGACGCCTTTTGAAGGGGGAGATGATGAGGACATCCCTACCTCACTACTACCTCCGTCATTAACAAATGAAGATGAACCTCGTTGTGAAGCTCAAGTCCAATGAAGTTCGGATTGGACCAATTACAAGAGCTCGTGCGAAGCTACTTAAACAACGAGTGAACTTGTTTCTAAACGGTACTTTGATTGATGAGAACTTTATACTGCCTAAGTCCTATTACTTATGTATCATCAGGTATCAAGAGGAGACATGCATCGCACGAGGAGAGGAGCAGCTGGACGTGAAGCTGGACATGGAGCTGGACATGAAGATATCTCGTGGACGCGCGAGGGAGGAGCGGGAGGAATGCGCGAGAGGAGAAGAAGAAGTCCAGGCCGGTCCAGAACCCGGTCAGACCGGCCCCCAGACCGGCCAGCCCGGTCCTCGGCCCGGTCGACCGGTCGTAAACCGGCCACCAACCGGAGGAGATTTATCGTACCGGGGCGAGACCGGAAACTTCGCAGTTTTCCGGTTTCCGACCGGTTGACCGGACCACCAACCGGACCGTCCGGTCCAGAACCCGGTCCGACCGGACCACAGACCGGACAGCCCGGTCCACAGCCCGGTCGACCGGATCCCAGACCGGACCAGTCCGAGTCTGTCTCGACCAGATCTATTCTGGTCGGTTATTTTTGTATCTTTTCGACCAGAACTCGTCCCGGACACCTATATAAGTGCCCGGGACGCCCCCTAGTTGCTTTAGACCACGTTTAAGATAAACCCTAGTTCTTAGTTGTTTGCTCTGCAAAACTATTGAATTCCCTACACCATATTGCTTGGATATTGTGTAGATCCTGTTTAAGTCTTGTGTGATCTGCTTGTTCCATTGGGAATTAGACGGTTGCAACTTACCGCTTCGTGGTCGGCGGCTACGTGCGCAAGTGTGTGGAGTTGCGAATATCTTGCGGGGTTGAGAGCTGTTGCATCCGGCGACGGGGACCAATCGAGAGATCTCGTTGCGTCATACAAGTTATCATCCACTACATCGTCGTGTTTCTCCGCTGCCATCACCCCGTGATCATCATCACCACCGTTGCTTACTGAGAAGATCGGGCCACCCCTTATCACCATCGGTGATGCAAGGGAGCATGCCCGGGAATTGTAACCTCCACCGCATTGAGAATTCCTTGATGACGATCGGAGATGACACACACTTCCTTTGAGGGTGGTATGACCCTCGTCCTCAATATATGGAAAAACCATTGCCGGTTATCATTGTTCTCAATCTCTACCAATGCAAAAGCCAATGGTACTAAACGGTTGCTTGCATCACTTGCTATTGCCACCAATAGTGTGCCCTTGTATTGACCGGTCAAGAAGGTACCATCCACGGCTATGACGGGCCTACAATGTTCGAATGCCCTCGTGCATTGCTGGAATGACCAAAATGCACGGTGAAATACCCTCACTCTTTTACCATCATGCAATGTCATTTTGGTTGCGGAAGGCTCGACCACATGCACCATGCCCGGGTTAGTTGCGGCCATCGCTAACAACAACCTAGGGATACGGTTGTATGCTTCCTCCCAATCACCATACAACATCTTGAATGCGGCTTGTTTGGCCTTCCATGCCTTCCCGTACTTGACGTCGTAGGCAAACCGGGATTTGACCGTATCTTGCACGGACCTAATGCTCATGATAGGAAGTGATGATATCTCCGCCGAGAGCTTGTATGCAATGAACTCGGATGTGAGTTGACGGTGGTCCGGCTGTGCATCCTTGCCATCAAGCTTCGGTCCCCGGCACATGTGAGTGGCTACACAACTTGTTATGTGCCAAGAGGGCCCTTTTTGAAAGGTCGTGCACGGACAACCCATGGGCACCTTTTATCCACACATTTTAGCGTGTACCGCTTCTTCAAGTCCGAGTGAACAACGATGTAAGGGCGATGATGCTTAATGGAGAACTCCTTCAACCATATCTTCAATTCCAAGAAGGTATCAAACGTGAGCCCTTTAGAGATCATAGACGTCGTAGCTTCCACATCTCTCTTGGATAGTGGCCTAGCTCCAAGAAGTAAACTTTTACCACCATCAACCACGGCTCCATCCGCAAGACTAACATCACGGAACAATGGTACCCGGATATCCCGTCCGGTTACCTTCTTGAAGATCTCGGCTCTTTCGGCTTCCTTAGCGGTGAAGCCATCCTCGTCAACCTCCTCTTCGGGTCCATCATCATCCGAGTCCGACGCATAGCATCGGGAATAAGGAATGGAGTGGTCCATCTCCTCTTGCGTCCAATATTTATCCAAATCACCCACATTGTTGCCATTCATCTCGAAACAATCATCACCATCTTCGTGCTCATCATACTCATTATCCAACGGAGGTTGTTGGGCAATGGGAGATTGGACAATGGGAGATTGGGTGGCCTCTTCTTGGCTCATGGGTGGAGGAGTCCTCTCTCGAACGGGGAGGAGGGCCGGTTAAGGTCAAGCTCGATACGAGCCTCAACCGTCTTGGTTGCAAACAACTCCAAAGCCTTATCTTGTGACCCGGCCACCGTCTCCTTGTAAATGGACCAACGTTGCTCGGAGTTGATACGCATTATCTTCCAACGGGTGTGCATTCCAAACCCCACATTATGCCTTCCCTCTAGCTCAATACCATCATTTGGCTCATTCCAATTCAACTCAACCCTAACTTGTGCTACCACCTCCGCAAAGCTAGGGCTAACGTCAAACACCAAGTCAACCTCTTCCGGGTCCGGCTCTATGTTTCCCTTCAAGTAAGCATCCTTGTCCACATGATGAACATGAACAATTCTTTCCATCCCCCTAGCATAATGGGAACAACACATACACACATGTGTTCATTAGATACCATAATCAACATAATCTACCCATACAAACTAGCACACTACCATTTCTTCTACTTCAACAACCCTAACATCCAACCAAATCCATCTCCACCCTCAAATCAACCAAATCCACATCTAGGGTTTCACATATAGATTGGAGCAAATACACAAAATCAATGGATGAAAAGAGGGGAAACGGAGGAGATTACCTCAAGCAACGAGTTGGGAACGATCTCCACGGACAGATCCGACGATTTGGTGGTTGATTTGGTGGGGTGGAGAGAGGGGAGAGAGAAAACCGGGCGCCTTTGGAGGAGAGAAGAGGAACGAGAGGAAGAAAGAAAGAAGAGGGTCGGGCCGGGCGCGCGCGGCGCCCAAACTTAAGTCAATGTGTGGCGCCCTTCCCGGGGCGCCACACTTTCAAAGTGTGGCGCCGGCCGGAGCGGCGCCACTCGTGCTCGCCACGTCGGATCGGGGTCACCGGCTCGGCGTCGACGGGCCACGTAGGATGGGTGTGTGGCGCCAGCGCCAGGGGCGCCACATGGGCATGTGTGGCGCCCTTGAGAGGGGCGCCACACAAAAGGGTTAGATTGGTGAAATAATTTCGCCGGAGGGTTAGTCTGTGCTTTTCTTCCACTTTTGGGTTATTTTTGTGTAAATCGCCTGAGGAGACAGTAGTTGTAGTTATCGCCGTCAAGCTGGCTCCATGCAACCACCGCATCCTGTGATTGCATCATCTGTTGCATAATCCTCCAGATAAAATAAAATCATATTGCCCTACGTACACCTGCAGACCGTCCAGGGCCAGTAAGCAACAGCATGGCCTAGGCGTAGCTAATCAAGCTAAGATGATAAGCTGTTTCATTGAGCACACGAACTGTTATCTGATTGCAGACAGCCACAATATAGCAACGAAACCAGGCAGGTGCTAACAGAACCAATCAGGCAGATGCCAACTTGCTACAATAAAGCAATATTATGCACAGATTAATTGGTACTCCTACTAGGTAGTACTACCAGCTCAGCTGCCGCACTGAATTTCGGGCTGGGAAATATATTCGGACGTTGACATAGCTGTCGGTCGCAGCACTGCCCAAGAACGTCGACAGAAGCGTTACTTAGCTTGCACATCAGCGTCATAATCGGCACTTGCAAGTGGATTCTAACGCTATCTTGGGGTAGTGGTAAATAGATTACGCATCAAACATCAGAGTCAAAAAAGAGAGCATCGTCTCTCCCGTGAAAGAAAAGATATGCCGGCGGCTAGGGTGAAAACCCTAGCATCCGCTGGCACCCATCCGCCTTGTTCTCGTCATCTACGACTCTACGTCCAGGATTTGACGGGTCCCGCCCTCCTCTGCTAGCTGCTCCGGTGGTGGGAGGGCTTGGGACCTCAGACCTGCGCTCAGCGTTATAGAAGGTCTCTAAAGTTAGAGTTTGGTCAACCAGTCTTGTCACTATGGTGGCTATGGTGGCGTTGTGCAGGACAAGAATAAGGTATTCCACCTCGTCGACGGTGATCTCGTCGGTGGCGTTGAGGAGGGCGAGGATTCGTCTTATCACCGCTTCCAGTCTATGTGTGCTAGATGTTTGGTGTTGGAAGATTTGGATCAATTCAATGATTCAATGACGGCGACTTGAGCTCTAGGGTGCTGGTCCTTAAAACTTTCTGAGTGTCATCAACATCGTCATGCTGACTCCGGTAAAGGAGCGACCACAACGCGTCGGTGGCTAGTAGTGGTTATTAGATGGTCCAAAGATATTGATGTAATTTCTATTATGTGTGAGATACTTTATACTTCTTGTAAACTCATGAAATAGATTTGGATATTTTTGGCAAAAGAAAACATTAGATTCAAAGTGCAAAAAATTCCGAGTTGTGTTCACGCACTCGAGAGTCTCGTGCACCATGGGAGTACTCCTTCCGTTCCAGTTTACTAGTTTTTCTCGTGTCCCTAGGTCACCAATTTAACCTATATAATTTATATCATTAGAAAATAGAACATCTAAACTTTCTTATGATATAATTTTTATAACATATAACGATTTTAGGTTGCCGATTGCGTGGTTTTTCGTTCAGATTACGCGTGCAATCACGAGTTCTTTCAGGTGAAGGAAGCACCGTACGAATACTATGCAAACTGTAGTAGTACGAACGATCTTGCTTCCGGTACGGGGTTGACGGCAGGTTCACGTCAGAAGCTCCAAGGAAGAAAATTCAGAGAATTCAGAGGAGACCTGGTTAAATATGTCGGGAAATTTCGTTTCCGGAGCCGTCCTTCTCGAACACCCACCAGCTCAGCCGTTCAAATCCCTAAATCAAATCATCAACCAAAGAGGAAAAAACATAAACTAATCTCCGCGGCTGCGAAATCCGATGCGCCATTAACAACAAACAAACACCTCATCGCTCGCGCACTGTTAACCCCTTTCTCCTTCCTCCCTCTCGCGCCCCAAAAGTTTGCCCAACCACCCGCAACCAAACCCGGACCCGACAGCGCGCTCGCGGGCGCTCCTCCGCCTCCTCGCCGCCGCGTCCCGCTCGCCGAGGCGGCCTGCTCTGGTGGTGCTGCCGGTCTCGGCCCGCCCCGCGCCGATGGATTGGGCGGCGGTGGCGTACACGGCGGCGGCGCTGCTGTGCGCCGCGGCGGCCACCGTCATCGCGCTCGGACACATCTACCGACACCTGCTCCACTACGCCGAGCCAATCTTCCAGCGATTCATCGTCCGCATCATCTTCATGGTCCCGGTACGCCCTTCTCCTCGCCTCCTCCGCGCCCGCCCGCGCGCGCGCTTCCCTCGTAGCTCCCCGCGTCAGATCTGTCGCTACCGACGCCGTAATATTTCTTCCAATTTTTTGTTGGGGGTGAATTCGTGGCTGCGAGCTAGGGCGCGAGCCCGTCGCAGCGGATTCGTTAGTTGAAGGTTCTGACCTCTGATTGAATCCAAACGCAATAGGGAGCTAGGTTTGTTCATCGATCTGCGGGCCGGATTGGTTGCTCACCTCAGGTCGTGATCGGTGTCTAAGCTGGGGTGCGACGCGAATTTGCGGTGGTAGCGAGGCTGAGATTAGAATTTTGGATTTGGAGCGCTCTCTCACCAACATGTGGAGCTATCTGAGCTCATTATAGAGTTTGGGAGGGGTAGGAGTCGTGCATGTTTCCCAGCTATATCAATCATTATAGATGCGAAAATTAAGCCTATTCGGACAGCTGATCAGTACCGATTTGCAGCTTTTCGTGCCATTTGTCTGTCCAGAATAACCACATAAGGTTGTCGAAATGGCAAAGTTCTGATAGAAACGAGTGTGCTTCAAGGGTTTTCTAAATGATCATTTGTGGCTTGGGGGTTTGTTTGATGAAAATTGTTAAACCAAGTGGCCATGTCATCTCCGAGTGCATTTCCTGCCGCCACAACACTGTTCTTATATGAATATTTGGCAACTTACATGCAGCCGCAAAACAACTGTTTGAGCAATGAGCCAATGACTGTTTGTTAGCAGTTTATTGTTCACCAGCTATGCATTTAGGGTATGTTTGGTCTGAGCCCAAGATTGCCCCACCAAACATCTTGGCTGCCAAGGTTTTGTGTGCCCATGAGTTGGCCAACTTTCGCTAAAAATGATCTAGTAAGAAGTATTTTGAATGCCAAAAACTAGGCAGCCATCCCAACAAGAATCAAAGTTTTGGTCATAGCCCAAAATTGGCAAGGCATGTTTTGGCCACAAAGGGAACGCACCCTTAATTTTACGGTTCATATCCAATTGTGTTCGCTTATTTATCAGTCCTTGTATGTTGGTCTGTATTAGCTCTGACTGATGGCCTACATCGTTTTGCAGGTCTATGCAGTGATGTCATTCATTTCCCTTATCCTACCAGACAATGCAATATATTTTACCTCTATCCGAGAAATGTAAGTCATTTTCCTGCAGTTCAAACTTCTTTGGCACCATTATGTAAATCGATGGGCTCAATTTTGTATCAGCTAGTATTGCTCACCTGTTGGGACATGTGATCAGCACAAGTATTTTGGTTGCTTTCAGTGATGGCACACACGTGCAAGCATCTCCTTTTTGTATTACCATGTTAAATTTATGGTCTGGCATCTGTGAGTTGTGCACAAACAGTGGATTACTGCATGATTTTCAGTTTATAAGATATGACATGTGGTAGTCCTAACCACTTTTATCGACTCTACCTATTATCCTAATTGACTGAGATATGCTATCAATATCACCATTCTGCTGACTGCTCATGGGTTTAGCTGATCATCTTTAGTGAAGATTGGAGGGATCCATTATGCCTTGTGCACAACCGCGTCCATATTTTAATGTGTATAACCTGGTCATCACAGACCCACATTATTTAGAGTGCAAGAGGGTGCATGCTGCCGTTAGCTTTAACAGCCATCCTAGGGAGTATAGAATGATAGATAATAACTAGTCAGGAACTAGTGATAAATGATCTTCTGTCGTGTAAAGTTGCAAATTAATATTCCAGGTTATAATATGATAATACATACATAGACTTAAGCATGGCCTGAATTCATATGCTTCCCAGATGGTTTGAACAACTGTGCATGTAATGACCAAATGGTAGCCGGGTATAATTTATGAGATCCTGGCCATTCCATCCTTTTTTTCACGGTGGCTATTCCATCCTTGTATGTGCTTGCTAAGCACACCTTTACCTGAGTTAGCACATCATAGGTCAAGTTTAGGTGTTATTTATCTTACTGATTGTTTCTGTGAGATGCCCATATGCTGTTTCGCCTGTTCGTTCCCAATCCAATGTTTCAGCAAGTACCTAAAGTAAGCACTGCATGAATATATCCATTTTATGCTTAATTTTTCTTTCTCTTAAATGTTTCAGGTATGATGCTTGGGTCATCTACAATTTCTTTTCGCTCTGCTTAGCATGGGTGGGAGGGCCTGGTGCTGTGGTTGTGAGCTTGAATGGCAAAACCCTGAAGCCGTCGTGGTTTCTGATGACTTGCTGTTTTCCAGCGATTCCTCTAGATGGGTACGTACATGTCCTTCTGCATAATAAGTGGTTATCATAACAATTTATGCATTGGCAGACCATTTCTCCGTAACATCCTTCAAGAGCTGTTTTCTCACAATTATGAGAGGGCAACTGATTCTTTTTATGTCACTGAACAGGCGTTTTATACGGAGATGCAAACAAGGCTGTTTGCAGTTCGTTATTCTTAAGCCTATCTTGGTGGTTATTACATTCATACTCTACGCTAAAGGAAAATATGAAGATGGAAACTTCAGCCCCAATCAATCCTATTTATACATCACTATTATATACACAATCTCATATTCGATGGCGTTATATGCTCTTGCATTGTTCTATGCGGCATGCAGAGATCTACTTCGGCCATATAATCCTGTCCCAAAGTTCATCATAATCAAATCAGTGGTGTTTCTCACATACTGGCAGGTAAATATGGAATATTAATCCTTGCTTTCCCTTCTTCAGCACTATAATAGGGAGCCAGCTGTTCTTATCCCCGTATAGTCACATTGGTTTTTTACGGTATGATATTGCTAAGGAATTGTGCTGTCACGGCAAGTTTTATGCGTGCAATAATTTGAATTTATGCATTGTAGGGTGTCCTGGTTTTCCTTGCTGCCAAGTCTCGATTTATCAAGAACACCGAAAAGGCTGCTGATCTCCAGAACTATGTATTGTGTGTTGAGATGCTCATAGCAGCCATTGGTCACCTATTTGCCTTTCCCTACAAGGAGTATGCAGGTCCAAATGCCCGCCCGTCTGGTGGTTTCAGGGAAAGCCTTATTCATGCTTTAAAATTCAACGATTTCTACCACGACACAGTTCACCAGGTAACCATGATCCTAGACGCTCATTCCCCTGTATTTTGTGCTCATCAGTGTTTCCGTAGTAGCTTTGTAGTTTTAAAATTTAACAATCGAACAGGCTACATTCCCGTGTACTGTAGCTGTAGTTTGCCTTTATCTTGGTCTAATCAGCTCCATTTTCATGTAGTTTGCTCCTACCTACAATGAATATGTGCTCTACAACCACAACGAGGGAGAGAATACACCGGCAAAGTATCCTTCTGCCAGCGCAGTGCCAAGCAGTCGGGATGTAGAGTTGGCTGGCATCACCGTGATTCCAGTGACCTCAAGCGTGCCATCAAACCAGGTAGACCAGGATGAATCGATGACCACTCCAATCAGGCACAAAGTTGACCCACCTGGAGGAATGTACGACCTCTCGGACCTGCTGGACGTGGACCTGTCTAGCTACCCGGCCAAGGTTCCTGCAATCTCTGATGTAAGAAAACAATGACCAAGAGTGACAGCCTGTGTGTAGGGTGGTGACCGGGGGAAACCGTGACCTTCATTTTGTCATAGATAACGCTGTAAAAATGTGTGTGTATTACTGGAAGTTCCACTCTTTCCCCATTTTAAGGGGGTTTATTCATGCCCGCACTGCAGCTGTCCCACGTCCTCTTTTTACTAACTGTGTACAATGTTGTGAGCTCTAAATGAACTCGAGTGACAGATAAGACTACAGGAATACCATACTGTGTGTTAACTGATGTTAGTTTTAGCTGTTTATCTTGCCTGTGCTTCATTGGTACGATTGGATCAGAAATATAATTTGCTGAAGGTAGCATTTTGCTCCAGACTTGCTGAGTGCTTCGCCGACATCAGAAAAGTGAAGAACTGGGAACACTTTGTTCCACTATACAGAAACCTTGATAGACAGAGAAAGTTGGAAATATCGTGACAAAACATTCATATTACTAGTCTTGTCGTACTGATATCATTTACACTTGTTAGGGGAGATCAAATATAGCGTGCGAACACTAATTTTCCACCGCTTTGCTCTGCTTCCGCGTTTCAGTTTGCTGTCACTTGCCCCCATTTCTTACCCTGTCAGGTGGCAAACCCAATCAACCTGCTCGCCATTGCCGGTCAGTGCTCACCGTCACAGCTTGCCTCTCCCAAGGCATCTTTCTCCCTGCTCTTTACTAACTGTGTACAATGTTGTCAGCTCAAAGTGAACTGAAGTGACATACAAGACTAAGTGAATACCATACTACTCCGTATTAGTGTACTGATACCAGTTCGGTGCATTCGCTGTCATTTCTAATTGGTGCTGGATATCTTCCTTCATAGATATGACTTGATCACAATATAATATGTGAACAACTGGGAACACTGTTCTGCTACACAGAGACCTTCCAAACCAGCTAAAATGATTCCAGACAGAACACGACCTATGGTTGGTTACACGTTTGAAAGATTGGCTAAACGTTCATATTACTAGTCTTTGTCGTACTGATATATCAATTAAACTTGTCAGGGGAGATCAAACATAGCGTGCGAGTACTAATTTTCCGCGTTTCAGTTTGCTGTCACTTGCCCCGTTTCCTTACCCTGTCAGGTGGCAACCCAATCCACCAACTCGCCATTACCGGTCACCGTCACAGCTTTGCCTCTCCTACATAACATAGCCCTCTCATGTCTCAACCTTTCAGCAAGTTCTTTCCACTCCGAAACCAGCATCCCTCTCGCTCACACCTCCTGGCTCCGGTCTCTCTCTCCGCGCTCGGTGGCCGAAAAATGGGTAGCGTCGACGCCTCGGAGAGGACGGCCACCGGGTGGGCTGCCAGGGACGCCGACGGCCACCTCTCCCCCTACACATACCCCCTCAGGTACCATGCCAATTGACCATTATTCTTCTTCCTGCATTCTTTGTTCTCCGGAACATGTTCATGCTCCTGGATCGATGTTGTCTCCCATTGATCACATGAAATCTGACGCGTAGAGCCCGGAAAGAGTGCTTTCCAAGTTCCTACCCAGCAACAACCGCGTCCTGGTTTGAAGGAGGCAAAGCTTGGAAGCTTCATCGTTCTGCTACTGGAGCTGGACCCGGTGATCAGGCTTACAGCAGCACAATGTAGCATAGTGTAGCTACAGTGCTCTGAAGATGGCCCGGGGCGCGCTGGCTGGTCCAGCTTCTCCTGTTACCTCAACATGCATGTGTTTATGTTAGAAAACAGACAAAACATGCGTTGATCGCATCTCCAGATTACATGTCAGGGTCGCATCTCTAGATTTCTTTATTTTAAAGAGATGTCTATTATATTTCCAGGGGGCCGACTTCCGAATTCCGATTATCCTAATCTACAGATCACTATATATATACATGACCTGTGCACAAATCATTGCACTGTCAAGACTGCAATTGTTTTTGTTTTCTAAAAAGCAAATGCTCTTCCCTATCTATATTATAGTGTCATAATAAAGTAGATAGAGACATGGAAGTCTGCCCCGCCTCGTGTTCTTCTAACGCTTATATATCAAGGATGAGGCTGGGGCCGGCATGGGGGGCCGCTGGCGTTAAACATTTGGCGTGCCGGAGCTAGCATACAACCATGGCGTGGTGTCAATTGTCAAATGACACCAATGGATTTGTACTAATCCCCTTTAGAATTAGAGAAAAATTCATAGCACTAGACAATGACACCAGCAGATTCTTAAGAATGACACCAATGGAGATTTTTCCTAGCTTCGCCTTGGGCATTTGGCCCCTGCCGGTCTGCTTCAACCACCTTGTAGTCTGCAATTTTATTAACACTGGTGCACAAAAACCGAGTTTAATAAAAGTTTAGATAGCCAAAAGAAACGTACTCACTCCTTTTTTTAGTTACCATGTGATTTTGGTTTAGTTAAAAATCAAACTTTGTAAAGTTTAATAAAATGTTTAGAACATAAAATTAATATTATTAAAATCATCATAAAATATAATTTCATGTTATATGCCTTTTCTATTGTATATTTTGATATTTTTTCCTAGTGGGTCAAAATTCATAAAGTTAGACTTTAATATACCCATAATATAGATTAATTGGAAACACAGGGGGTGTTGATTCATAATGTTACACGCCAATAATTTAGGTGGTGTCCGTTTTATAACTATCACGCGCCCCTAGTGTATTGCTCACATTCCTACTGTCGTGTCATAGAAACAGACTGCTAAATAGTCCTGCGTATTAATTGAAGCAAAGATTTATTGTCGATCTCGTTATAAAAAGATTTCGTGTCGATTGCTGTATGAGTGCCGGAAACTAAATGACACGTTGACACTTGTGGGCAACCAAACAAAATGAATGTGCAAATGTCTGATGTACCTTAGGATCCGTTTTACCATGAAAAAACTGACCAACCATCTTGCAAGAACTAATCATTTGACTTTTATTTTTGTCTGTTTCCATGATGTGAAACAGGAAAACAGGGCCTGAAGATGTGCTGGTGAAGGTTAAGTATTGCGGCATCTGCCACACTGACATTCACCAGGCCAAGAACCACTTTGGGATTTCCAAGTACCCCATGGTCCCTGGGTAAGTACAACAACATCTGCTGCAAGGTTTGATTTTTTTTGTGCTAAATATCATTTAACTGATAGGCATTGTACAACGTGCATTACATAGCCTGAATTCTGCAAGGTTGATGTTGGGATTTTCTTGTGCATGAGCCCGTCCGTTTTCCCTATGGGAACAGGTACCCGCATGGATTTACTTACCATTGGTAGGGATGTGGACCTCACCGGGATTGTTGGCGAGTACCCGTTAGGCACATTTTTTTTTGGCTTCTAGAAAGGCTTCTCCTAGAAGCTACCCTTCCTCAGTTTCTCCGAAAAGTTCATCTACTAAATTTACTAGTATTGGGATTTGGGAAGACTAATTTAGAAGTTTAAACAAATTTGGGAGAGATGCTTCTCAGAGAAGCTGAGCGAGGGTAGCTTCTAGGACTTAATGGAGACCCGATAAACTCTAATTTGTGGGCTGTACATAAAAAATATAAGTTGAAACCTAGCTACCGCAGTCTCCACTCTATCGGTCCGGAACGGGCGATCAAAATAGGAATATTGGATGCTCATAGTTTGTGTGGTATAAACACATTTTTTTCCAAACGATGTGGTATAAACACATAGTTAGCCAAGGTTTGGATGTTTCTATTTTTTGTGGGATTTTATGATCCATTTTTTTTCTGTTGGTTAGTCATATACTTTGAATTTACATAATAGATGGTTTGTTAGTGGCTGACAAACAAAATGTAGGCATGAGGTGGTAGGCGTGGTGGAGGAGGTCGGGCCGGAGGTGAGCAAGTACACCGTTGGCGACATGGTCGGCGTGGGCGGGATCGTCGGGTGCTGCCGCAGTTGCCAGCCTTGCAATGCCAACGACGAGCAGTACTGCAGCAAGAAGATCTGGACGTACAACGACGTCTACACCGACGGCAGGCCGACGCAGGGCGGCTTCTCCTCTGCCATGGTCGTCGACCAGAAGTGAGTGACGGTGACCCCCGCGCGCTGCATAATCCTAAAATCCTAATCGTTGTCTGATCGACCAGCCTTTGCATTTCCACGCAGGTTTGTGGTGAAGATCCCAGCCGGGCTGGCGCCGGAGCAGGCGGCGCCGCTGCTGTGCGCCGGCGTGACGGCGTACAGCCCGCTGAAGCACTTCGGCCTGACGACCCCAGGCCTCCGCGGCGGCATCCTGGGGCTGGGCGGCATCGGCCACCTGGGCGTGAAGCTGGCAAAGGCCATGGGCCACCACGTGACGGTGATCAGCTCGTCGGGCAAGAAGCGCGCCGAGGCCATGGACGAGCTGGGCGCGGACGAGTACGTCGTCAGCTCTGACGGGGACCAGATGGCCGCCGCCGCCGACTCGCTGGACTACATCATCGACACCGTGCCCGTGGACCACCCGCTGGAGCCCTACCTGGCGCTGCTCCAGCTGAACGGCAAGCTGGTCCTGATGGGCGTGACCCCGGCGCCGCTCAGCTTCCTGTCCCACCTGGTGATGATGGGGCGGAAGACCATCACCGGCAGCTTCATCGGGAGCATGCAGGAGATGGAGGAGGTGCTCCAGTTCTTCGCCAGCAAGGGGCTCACCTCGCAGATCGAGGTCGTCAAGATGGACTACGTTAACCAGGCGCTCGAGAGGCTCGAGCGCAACGACGTCAGGTACCGCTTTGTCGTCGACGTCGCCGGGAGCAACATTGACGACGCCGCCTGATCGGCACCAGCCAGATAGTGCTAGCGCAACATGCTTCACTTAAATTGTGCCTTCCTTTCCGAGGAGATGGCTTCGTGCTTGGCATAAATCCGGCATTAATAATGCTATTTGTGAAGTACTATCCGTGGTGGTTTCCTCCTGCTGAAACACATAAATTCTGCTGGTATTCCTCAATTAATAACTTAGTCCAATAGCCGGAAAAAGTATGTCTTTGTGTTCTGAATGTTTGGTCTGAACAACCATGTAGTAGTGTTTTCTGAATCTTCGGACACCATTCTGCTTTGTCTCCATGTGAATCCTTTTATCTTTGTCAAGTGTTGAACGCTTAATCAGGTGTATGAACTTGTTATGATCGAAGCATCTTATACCTAACCTATAAAAACTGCTACGATGTCCAATGTTTGTTTGCCAGGAGAAGTTAAAATTCCTGCGATGCCTGTATAGCCTCATATGTCATACTCCCTCCGTCCCGCAAAAATTTGGACGTATCTATTAATATTTAGTGTCTAGATACATCCAAATTTTAACAACCTTCGACATGTTTCATGGGAGGAAGGGAGTACATTGGTTTATAGATAATGAAATAGTCGTTGTATGAGTGGTATACTGAAGGCGACAAATAAGTAGCTGTACCAGAAATGAACTGGGAACACTTTGCTTTGCTATACAAGAAAACTCTGCGAAACTGAGAGATTGTAACTGTATACAGTTCCTTCCAAATCAACTAAATGACTCACTCTCTGCCTAAGCTCCAACACTCCAAAATCCAAATTAAAATATGGCTTATGGTTACACACTTCAAAGACTGCCTGAACATCCAACTTATTGGTGGTACAACGGTGCTATCATTTACACTAGTCAGGGGCAACTAGAAAAGAAACATAGCATGCAAAGAGTGATTATCCACCGCGTCGATCCGCTTCAGTGTTATGGTCGGTTTGAGCAGCGCTCTGGTCCTTTGATTGCACCTCTTTACCATCCTTATCGGCATCTTCAACGTGGGAATCTGTCAAGGAATCTAACAGCGAGCTCTCAGAAGTGATAGCGCCAGAACAAGCTTCACCGTCCTCTCCATTGAAGAATCTAGAAAGAGAGAGGGCATTATAAGTAGAGCTGGCCTTCTTAAGGCCCTCTATCGCTTTCATTGCTGCGAGTGTGCTTTGGTACACCTTCGAGGTTTCTGTGTCATAAGATGACGCTGGGTCATGACTACCCACAGTATTGTGAGACTGCAGCTTTGAAGAGGAACCAGCCTCGAGTACTTCTTCTTCGACCGGGAAAAGGAGTTCAAGGTTAACCTCACATTCTCTAACAAGCCTTCTTAAGGGTTCAGTGGTGAAGAATGGTTCGTGACGAGCGCGTTGAGTGAAAGGTAGGCTGAGCACGCCGCCTGTTCTTTTGTCATACTTCTTCAGTATCTTCACTAGCCCTGCATACACAAAGTGTCAGGATACTAGTTATGACGGTAGAACACTAAAGCTTGGCTAACTTGGTTCCGTGTGCTCACCAGCAAAATTTAGGGAACTGTAGGTCTGCAAAAGTATCATTTCGCCGTGTATGAGCACAAAATCTCTACGTATCTCTAGCATCTCTTCAGTGAACTCAGCCCTGGAAGCAAAAGCATTATTCTTCTTGGCTTTGACTCGCTCAATCCTCTCCTTGAGCACCTAGAAAAAAGCAAACTGCGAGTGAAAATAAAAGAAAATAGTACACCACAACTATCTAGTACGGTACTACCTAGAGCGCAAAATAATCCAGATAAAATATGAATAAGAAATGCCAACAATGGGCAATAACATTCAGAAACTGTAGATTTCAAAATAGAAAGGGAATCTGTCCGAAGGGCTGACTGGAAAACATATCAAGAATGGTGTTTCATGTTGTTAGCACAATCTTCCTCTCAATACCTCACATGTTTATTACTCCCTCCGTCCCACGAAACATGTCGAATGTTTGTCAAAATATGCTCAATGGGCTCAACACTAGACAGACTATTGCTTAAGGGTGAAACCATATAACAGTAGAAGAATATAGATAGGATGGCTTGATGAGAAGTAACTGGCTACTTATCACTACATGAGGTTCCGTCAAATGATCAGAACTATTATGAAGTCAAGAACTGAAGCATAAAGAGACTGTTTAGGCATTTCACCAGATAAGTTCAGAGGTAGGGAACAACAGCCCAAAGATCACACGATCTAAACTGCTCAATCAGCTGTTTTTGTATGACCCATACAACAAAGAAATAATAAATTTAGTTCTTTGGGCAAGGCCAAGTGCTGTTGTTTCAATTGGTTCCGGGTCCTGGTTTAACTAGAATTACTGGAACTGCCTTTGCTACTCACGTAGTCACCCGTGACCGACATTTCACACTCAGCCACATGATGAACATTGATTAAACCTTTAGTGGCAAGATTTAAACTCTGTTATCGTGCTAATGGATTCACTCTTTTTTTTATTGTTAAATATGACAAATGATATCTGCTTGACTGGAGCCTTAATATATCCCTGAGTTGAGTTAACCCAATTTTACAGGCCATCACTTAAAGAGAGTATCAAAGTATCACTGCTACGACACATTTGTTCTTTTTGTGCCCTCTTGCTAAGTATATATTGAATGTAGCCGGCGCCTCACTCGGAGTCAAGGATATTCCAACTTGTTTTGATGATTTATCTAGATTTTGGTTCGCACCGTTTAGTGGTCGTGTCAGATCTGCTATTCTGATAGGAGTTGCTATTATGATGGGAGGCACTCCCTCATTGATCTAAAAAAATTGGTTGGTCTATTTGGAAGACGAGAAACAATTCTTGTTTTCAAAGAATTAGGCCTGGAGATCCTACTAATATAGTTCTTTTTGCTTGTCGGTTTATAAACATTTGGCCGAAACTACAGAAAGCCGGGCTTCGAAGTCTGCTACTGCAGGGGGCTAGCAATATGGCTCGCGTGGTGCAGGAAATTTTTGGTCAGAAGCACGGGTGGAATCCGGTGAGACGGAGGATCGCTATGTGAAGGCCTGCTTTTCTCTGCTGCTACATCTTGCCCCTGCGTCCGCCAAAATCTTGCGGTAGCCGAAAGCCTGTCGTCAAGAAAACCTCTCTGTAGTTTGTGTGTTGGTCTAAACTGTATGCCAGTTTGTGGAATTGTGGTTTGAACTGTTGGTAGGTTATGTATTGTAATGAAAACCGCGCAGTTAAATTCAGAGTGCCAGATTTGACGGCCTTTTCTGATGGATATAAATTATAGAGCGACTGCTCTGTCATACAGAAAGGCCACATGCCATTATACTGTAATGAACAACAGAAACATGCCCACCTAATTACCTATGTTACTATGATAACCAGATAAGCCTTGTTTGCAGTTACAATTTGTATCAAGTGGCCAGTTACTCCTCATGAAACCAAATCACGGATTAATGCTGCAAACTGGTAGAGTACATCACTGTGTTGGAAATTCCTAGGCATCCAAAACTGTGACAGAGATCGCGTGGTACTACCCATCAATTGCCCACCCACGATTCAGCCATTAATTCCCCGGCACAGCCCGAAATCAGGAGGATCCAAATCCCGGTCCCCACGTACCCCCCTAATCTCCGTACTCCGCGCGGGGCGAGAAGGGGGCGGGGACAGATGGAGTTGAGAAGGATGTGGGGGGCGCGTACCTGGAGGCGGATGACGTACCACTCCTCCCTCTCGATGTAGAAGTCGTTGAGCTTTTGGAGCTCGACGTCGAGGATCCTGGCGAACCAGTTCCCCAGCGCCACGTCCCCGAACCCGAGCCCCTCGTCCGCCGCCGCGGCTCCGTCCCCATCCCCGGCGGGAGGAGGAGGAGGAAGAGGGGGCTGGTCGGCGTCGGCGTCGGGGGGCAGCGTCTTGATGAGCTTCTTGAGGGCCTTGTAGGCGAGGTACTTGTCCTTCCAGTCCGGCAGCGTGCCCTCCAGGTGGTTCCGGAAATCCTTGCCGAACTTCATCTCGACGAAATCGGATTGGATTGGGGATGGAGAAGGAATGTCGCGGCGATGGATGGATGGCGGAGGAGGAAGGAGAAATGGATGATTGGGCGCAGGGTCGCTGTCGGGTGGGCCCGCGCGCAGGGGATATTCGTCGGCACTTTCCAGTTTGGCTCCTGCCGCCGCCGCCGGTCGCCGCTTCGGTCTTAACTGGCCTTGGATACGGTGAGATTCCCCTACTATTTGTCCACACTCGCCGTATTGTACAAGGGGAATTACCGTACTATTGGTTTTCAGATACTCCGCCGGTTGAATCTTTTTATGCGACGACAAATAATGTTTTCCAGGAAGCGAAAAAGCAAAATGACGAACGAGGTTGTCCCAACATGGATGAAAGGATCGTGGCAACGCAAGAATATGAGAATGAAAGACCTACGACCTGCTGTACATGATCTACCTGTCGTAGTACTTGCTTTGTACGTACGCTGAAGAGTGATATATACGTACAAGACGATGACGCAACGCGTTGCGTATTTCCCTCGTCACGTCGTGTTTCGTCTTCCTTGCGAGTATAAGAGGCACAAGAGCGGCCCCGTGAAATAAAATAAGCCCGCGCGCGGAGGATCGCAATGTCATGCCAGACACCGAGTCTATGTGATTTATACGTGGATCTTTATTTGATTCCGTAATAGAGGAATGAAAGGATTCTAGAAATGAGGTTCAAATGGATGCTGTTTTTTTTTTTTTTTGAGAAATCTTGTGCAAAGCGTTTCTTAAGAGAAGCTGCTATGAGATTTGGCCTTATATAGAGGAGTCAAACAACCACCACAGGAAAAATGTAATGATTTACAAAATTCATCTCAAAATACTTTGAACCAAAGAAACCCTAAATCGAAAGAAAATAGGAGGATACCGTATAACGCGTTAACATGAGTTTGTGTCTCATGAAGAGAACCACAACATGTTAAAGAAAAAACTTTAGTTCCACCACCGACACCAAGAGTATCAACAACACTTCCACCTCTAATGGTGATTATATGTTGTTTTGGTCGTGCAAAGGGGTCTAGGCCCCGCGGTGCCAATTTTAGGACCATCCTTCTAATGATCAAGAAAGGCCTCAGTTTTGGCGTATATGAAGCATGGGTCATATCGATTTCACAAAGATGCGTACCCTCTTGATGATGTAGCAAACCATCCACGCAAGTTTAATACCATTGGTTTAAGACATTTCCTTGGTTAAAATACTCCCTATGAAAGATGCAGTCTTTTTGTTTTTCATCCTTTCTATTTTGCAAGAAGCTACTTGGAAGGAAAGGGTATGGCAATTTTACGGTGGAAGGGTTCAGAAAGTGGAAGAAGGTTAACAATGTAAAGTATTGTGAGTTCTTAACTCATATGGGAAAGGATAGTAAACCTGCTCATACTTATGCTGTCAAATGCTATGATAATCTGAAGAATGAGCCATATCCTATGGAACAGTTAGTAAAGAAGCAAACCGAGGAGGACATTAGCTTGCGTGATGTATTACGGTGGTTAGCATTTTCCTGTTATTTTCCTATTTTTTGATACATCTTCAGGTACTTTAAGGGATTTCTATTTTCGTGCCCCTGGTTCGTTAGTTGTACTCAGTTTTCCCCAGCCCCTTAGTTTTTCCTCAGTTTTCCCCTCCCTCTAGTTTGAAACCCGTCGCAGACGCTCAGACGGGAGGGTTGCCGTCTGGTCGGAGGCCTTCACCGTTACCGGTGACGTCTAGGGAGCCGCGTTGGTGTTGAATTGACCGTTTCTTTCGAACCGTGTTGATCGTTGACCGGAGGAGCTCACCCAAAGCTTTCCACTCCGCCCGATACCGGAGGAGCTCACACACCGCCCTCCGCCGCCACGCCGTCCTGCCCTCCTACCTTATGGCGTCGTCCGCCGCCGAGCCGCCCCCACCACCACCCCCGGGAGGCGGAGAGGGCTCCGCCTCCACCAGATCTAGATCTACCCCTTTCGCGGAGTTTGTATGTCCATCTGGTGTGCCAAATGTTCGCGTCAGCTGCGGAGAAGATTGGGAATCGGAGGGATCTAACGCATGGATTCCATCTGGGTAAGCATCGTCTACCTATGTGAATTAACAGTAGGCAGTTTTTGAGCGCCAATCGTTGTTGCTCAACTAACTGCGTTCTTTTTCGAATAGGATTGATCCAGCGCTGACTTTTCGGCTGGTGGTTAGGCTGGATTCTAGCTTTACGCGTGATTCTAAACGCAATAAGAATGGGTTTTTCTTCCCTGCGGTGGTTGCAACCACCATCTCGTTGAGGAATTTGAAAGCTAACATCTGCGCTCGGCATAACCGGAGCTCGACGACGCAGCTTCATTTCGAATATTTGCACAACAAGGAGGGAAGATTTGTTCCACTAATTTCCGACGACGATCCGGGAATTCTTTTTTCTTTGAATGCTTCTTGCCGGTTCGGTAAAATTCGTATCCATGTGGACAGGGCCGGGCATCATCTCTCTCCGGTGCCGGGGCATCATCGGTGGTCGGGCATCATGTCTCTCTACCGCTGCTGCCTCTTCTAACAGCAGTGCGCCGCGGCGCTCGTTGTAGGTCCACAGCAGCACCATCTCGTCCCCGTGCTAGTGGTAGCCGGATCGTTCGTACGGTCGATGTGGAGGACGATGCGGACATTGAGGATCGGTCTCCTCAAGATGATGAGGATGAGTTGATGTTTCCTGAATTGGTAGATCGATGCGAAGCAGGTGCAATGGAGGATCAATACATGGAAGATATTGCTTTTGGTGCCAGATTTGATGACACTGATGATGAAGAGAAGAATGAGAATGATGACAGCCTCGTTTTAGCCGATTACGAAGGTGAAGACTTGCCAACAATTGAGTGGAACAAGGAGGATCCCCAGCTTGTAGAAGGCACCGTGTTTCAAACGATGATGGACTGCCGTAATGCAATTACTACATATCACATTATCACTAAGAATAATTTTGAGGTTGTTAAAAGTGAGCCAGGTAGGTTCACAATTAAATGCCCATACCTAAGGTGTAGGTTTAGGCTGCATGCATCCACAATGCGCGTAAGCGGCTTGGTTCGTGTACTACGCCAACCAGCTTGTGTATTTAGATCACGGTGTAAAATTTGTTATCTATTACCGACATCCCTTATCATTATGTTTCGGATAAAGAAGAATAAGGAGATCCATAGGTGTCCACCTCAAGGGGGAGAGCCGAGCTGAAAACAAAGCTAGCGAAGACTAGGTGGTTGGCGAGATATAATCCTAGATTGGCTGAGAGAAGATCCTTCACTTGGTCCAACAAAGACTCGTAAAAAGGTGGTTGAGAAGTATAAAATGAAAGTACCTTACATGAGGATGTTCTATGCAAAGGAAATGGCTCTTGACAAGATCAATGGTCCATGGAATGAAAGCTTTCGGTTGCTTTACACTTTCAAAGCTGAAGTGGAGATGGCTAGTCCAGAGCAGTGTTGTAGCGATAGACAAGCATACGGCTTCCCTACAAATTGAAAAGCGGGAAGGTAATGCACAAGGAATGTTTCGGAAGGGCTTTTGTTTGTTTCAAAGCTTGCTGGAAAGGCTTTTTGGACGGTTGCAGGCCTTATTTGGCCGTGGATGCATCAGCTCTTCATGGCAGGTTTAAAGGACAGCTAGTTGCTGCTACTGCAGTTGATGGATGATGCGTGCAATTAACACACGTCCGTTGGGAACCCCAAGAGGAAGGTGTGATGCAGACAGTAGCAAGTTTTTCCCTCAGAAAGAAACCAAGGTTTATCGAACCAGGAGGAGCCAAGAAGCACGTTGAAGGTTGATGGCGGCGAAGTGTAGTGCGGCGCAACACCAGGGATTCCGGCACTAACGTGGAACCTGCACAACACAACCAAAGTACTTTGCCCCAACGTAACAGTGAGGTTGTCAATCTCACCGGCTTGCTGTGAACAAAGGATTAACCATATTGTGTGGAAGATGATTGTTTGCGAAGAACAGTAACGAACAAGTATTGCAGTAGATTGTATTTCAGATGTAAAGAATAGGACCGGGGTCCACAGTTCACTAGAGGTGTCTCTCCCATAAGATAAATAGCATGTTGGGTGAACAAATTACAGTTGGGCAATTGACAAATAAAGTAGGCATAACAATGCACATACAAATATCATGAAGAGTACTATGAGATTTAATCAGGGCATTACGACAAAGTACATAGACCGCTATCCAGCATGCATCTATGCCTAAAAAGTCCACTTTCAGGTTATCATCCGAACCCCTTCCGGTATTAAGTTGCAAGCAACGGACAATTGCATTAAGTATGGTGCGTAATGTAATCAACACAAATATCCTTAGACAAAGCATCGATGTTTTATCCCTAGTGGCAACAAGCACATCCACAACCTTAGAACTTTCTCGTCACTCGTCCTGCATTTAATGGAGGCATGAACCCACTATCGAGCATAAATACTCCCTCTTGGAGTCACAAGTAACAACTTGACCAGAGCCTCTACTAGCAACGGAGAGCATGCAAGAACATAAACAACTCATATATGATAGATTGATAATCAACTTGACATAGTATTCAATATCCATCGGATCCCAACAAACACAACATGTAGGATTACAAATAAACGATCTTGATCATGATAGGCAGCTCACAAGATCGAACATGATAGCACAATGAGGAGAAGACGACCATCTAGCTACTGCTATGGACCCGTAGTCCAGGGGTGAACTACTCACACATCGATCCGGAGGCGATCATGGCGATGAAGAGACCCCCGGGAGATGATTCCCCTCTCCGGCAGGGTGCCGAAGGCGATCTCCTGAATCCCCCGAGATGGTATTGGCGGCGGCTGCGTCTCTGGAAGGTTTTCCGTATCGTGGCTCTCGGTACTGGGGGTTTCGCGACGAAGACTATATGTAGGCGGAAGGGTAGGTCAGGGGCGTCACGAGGGACCCACACAACAGGGCCGCGCAGCCAGGGCCCAGGCCGCGCCGCCCTGGCGTGTCGTCGCCTCGTGGCCCCACTTCGTTTCCTCTTCGGACTTCTGGAAGCTTCGTGGAAAAATAGGCCCCTGGGCGTTGATTTTGTCCAATTCCGAGAATATTTCCTTACTAGGATTTCTGAAACCAAAAACAGCAGAAAACAAAGAATCGGCTCTTCGGCATCTCGTCAATAGGTTAGTGCCGGAAAATGCATAATAATTACATATAATGTGTATAAAACATGTGAGTATCATCAATAAAGTAGCATGAAGCATAAGAAATTATAGATACGTTTGGGACGTATCAAGCATCCCCAAGCTTAGTTCCTACTCGCCCTCGAGTAGATAAACGATAACAAAGATAATTTCTGAAGTGACATGCTATCATAATTTTGATCAATACTATTGTAAAGCACATGAGATGAATGCAGCGATTCGAAGCAATGATGAAGATAATGAATAAACAAATGAATCATATAGCAAAGACTTTTCATGAATAGTACTTTCAAGACAAGCATCAATAAGACTTGCATAACAGACTAACTCATAAGCAATAAATTCTTAGTAGAAAGCTTTGAAACAACACAAAGGAAGATATAAGTTTCAGCGGTTGCTTTCAACTTCAACATGTATATCTCATGGATAATTGTCAACACAAAGTAATATAACAGATGCAATAAGTAAACATGTAAGAATCAATGCACACAGTTTACACAAGTGTTTGCTTCTAAGATAGAAAGAGGTAGGTAAACTGACTCAACAATAAAGTAGAAGAATGGCCCTTCGCAGAGGGAAGCATGGATTACTATTTTTGTGCTAGAGCTTTTCATTTTGAAAACAAGAAACAATTTTGTCAACGGTAGTAATAAATCATATGTGTTATGTATAAGACATCCTATAAGTTGCAAGCCTCATGCATAGTATACTAATAGTGTCCGCACCTTGTCCTAATTAGCTCGGATTAACACGGATTATCATTGCATAGCACTTATTTCAACCAAGTGCAACAAAGGGGTACCTCTATGCCGCCTGTACAAGGGTCCAAGGAGAAAGTTCGCATTGGATTTCTCGCTTTTGATCATTCTCAACTTAGACACACATACCGGGACAACATAGACAACAGATAATGGACTCCTCTTTTAATGCTTAAGCATTCAACCACAGTTAATATTCTCATAAGAGATTGAGGTTTTATGTCCAAACTGAAACTTCCACCATGATTCATGGCTTTAGTTAGCGGCCCAATGTTCTTCTCTAACAGTATGCATACTCAAACCATTTGATCATGAAAATCGCCCTTACTTCAGACAAGACGAACATGCATAGCAACTCACATGATATTCAACAAAGGTAAAAGTTTATGGCGTTCCCAGAAACATGGTTACCGCTCAACAAGCAACTTATTAAGAAATAAGATACATAAGTACATATTCTTCACCACAATAGTTTTTAAGGCTATTTTCCCATGAGCTATATATTGTAAAGGCAAATAATAGAAGTTTTAAAGGTAGCACTCAAGTAATATACTTTGGAATGGCGGGGAAATACCATGTGGTAGTAGGTATGGTGGACACAAATGGCATAGTTTTTGGCTCAAGGATTTGGATGCACGAGACGAATCCCTCTCAATACAAGGCTAGGCTAGCAAGGTTGTTTGAAGCAAACTCAAGTATGAAATGGTGCATCAAGACTCACATATAAACATATTGTAAGCATTATAAGACTTTACATCGTCTCCTTGTTGTTCAAACACCTCAACCAGAAAATATCTAGACTTAGAGAGACCAACCATGCAAACCAAATTTTAACAAGCTCTATGTAGTTCTTCATTAATAGGTGCAAAGTACATGATGCAAGAGCTTAAACATGATCTATATGAGCACAACAATTGCCAAGTATCAAATTATTCAAGACATTATACCAATTACCACATGCGGCATTTTCCGTTTCCAACCATATATCAATGAACGAGGTAGTTCAACCTTCGCAATGAACATTAGAAATAAAGCTAAGAACATATGTGTTCATACGAAATAGTGGAGCGTGTCTCTCTCCCAAACAAAGAATGCTAGGATCCGATCTTATTCAAACAAAAACAAAAACTAAAGCAAACAGACGCTCCAAGCAAAGCACATAAGATGTGACTGAATAAAAATATAGTTTCACTAGAGGAACCTGATAATGTTGTCGATGAAGAAGGGGATGCCTTGGGCATCCCCAAGCTTAGATGCTTGAGTCTTCTTAAAATATGCAGGGATGAACCACGGGGGCATCCCCAAGCTGAGACTTTTCACTCTTCTTGATCATATTGTATCATCCTCCTCTCTTGACCCTTGAAAACTTCCTCCACACCAAACTCGAAACAAACTCATTACAGGGTTAGTGCATAATTGAAAATTCATACATTCAGAGGTGACATAATTATTCTTAACACTTCTGGACATTGCACAAAGCTACTGAAAGTTAATGGAACAAAGAAATCCATCAAACATAGCAAAACAGGCAATGCGAAATAAAAGGCAGAATCTGTCAAAACAGAACAGTCCGTAAAGACGAATTTTACAGGGGCACTTAACTTGCTCAGATGAAAATTGTCAAATTGAATGAAAGTTGCATACATATCTTAGGATCACGCACGTAAATTTGCAGATTTTTCTGAGTTACCTACAGAGAATACTGCCCAGATTCGCGACAGCAAGAAATCTGTTTCTGCGCAGTAATCCAAATCTAGTATTGACTTTACTATCAAAGACTTTACTTGGCACAACAATTCAATAAAATAAAGATAAGGAGAGGTTGCTACAGTAGTAACAACTTCCAAGACTCAAATATAAAACAAAAGTGCTGTAGTAAAATAAACACATGGGTTATCTCCCAAGAAGTTCTTTCTTTATAGCCATTAAGATGGGCTCAGCAATTTTAATGATGCACTCCCAAGAAATAAGAGTTGAAGCAAAAGAGAGCATCAAGAAGCAAATTAGAAACACTTTTAAGTCTAACCCACTTCCTATGAAAAGGAATCTTGTAAATAAACAAGTCATGTAAGCATAATGCAACAAGCATAGAAAGATAAAACAAGTGTAACTTCAAGATTTTCAAGCACAAAGAGGGGAAACTTAATATTATTGAGATGCATATAACCATGTTTCCCTCTCTCATAAAGATTTTCAGTAGCATCATGAACAAACTCAACAATATAACTATCAAATGAAACATTCTTATCATGAGCTACATGCATAAAATTGTTACTCTCCACATAAGCATAATCAATTTTATTAGTTGTAGTGGGAGCAAATTCAACAAAGTAGCTATCATTATTATTCTCATCAAGTGTAGGAGGCATAGTATAATCATAATAAAATTTACTCTCCATAGTAGGCGGCACCAAAAGACCACTATCATTATAATCATCATAAATAGGAGGCAAAGTATCATCAAAGAAAATTTTCTCCTCAATGCTTGGAGGACTAAAAATATCATGCTCATCAAAGCCAGCTTCCCCAAGCTTAGAATTTTCCATAGCATTAGCAACAATGGTGTTTAAA
The DNA here is from genome assembly GCF_022539505.1 of Lolium rigidum. Taxonomy (NCBI): domain Eukaryota; kingdom Viridiplantae; phylum Streptophyta; class Magnoliopsida; order Poales; family Poaceae; genus Lolium; species Lolium rigidum. The sequence goes on from NW_025899833.1 coordinate 150,489, forward strand.
GCATTCATACTAATAACATTCCCATTAGCATGCATATAAAGTTCCATGGGTTTTTTAATTCTCTCTTTAAACACATCATGTCCTAATTCAAGATAAATACTATAAAGATCTCTAATATTTTTGTTGTTTTCCATTAAGCCTAACTAGTGAAATCACTCAACTTAGTGTTCTCAGGAGTATTCATTTTAGCAGTAGTAAATAAAACAAACTAAATAAAGTAAATGCAAGTAACTAATTTTTTTGTGTTTTTAATATAGAGAACGCAACAAGACAGTAAATAAAGTAAAGCTAGCAACTAATTTTTTGTGTTTTGTTTTAGTGCAGCAAACAAAGTAGTAAATGAAATAAAGCAAGACAAAAACAAAGTAAAGAGATTGGAAGTTGATACGTCTCCAACGTATCGATAATTTCTTGTGTTCCATGCCACATTATTGATGTTATCTACATGTTTTATGCACACTTTATGTCATATTCGTGCATTTTCTGGAACTAACCTATTAACAAGATGCCGAAGTGCCGATTGTCTGTTTTCTGCTGTTTTTGGTTTCGAAATCCTAGTAAGGAAATATTTTCGGAATTGGACGAAATCAAAGCCCGAGGGCCTATTTTTCCACGAAGCTTCCGGAAGTCCGAAGGAGAGACGAAGAGGGGCCACGAGGGGGCCACACCCTAGGGCGGCGCGGCCCCCTTGGCCGCGCGGCCCCGTGGTGTGGGGCCCTCGTGCCGCCTCTTGACCTACCCTTCCGCCTACAAATAGCCTCCGTGACGAAACCCCCGAGCACCGAGAGCCACGATACGGAAAACCTTCCGCAGACGCCGTCGCCGCCGATCCCATCTCGGGGGATCCAGGAGATCGCCTCCGGCCCCCTGCCGGAGAGGGGAATCATCTCCCGGAGGACTCTACGCCGCCATGGTCGCCTCCGGTGTGATGTGTGAGTAGTCTACCCCTGGACTATGGGTCCATAGCAGTAGCTAGATGGTTGTCTTCCCCTCATTGTGCTTCATTGTTGGATCTTGTGAGCTGCCGAACATGATCAAGATCATCTATCTGTAATTCTATATGTTGTGTTTGTCGGGATCCGATGGATAGAGAATACTATGTCATGTTAATTATCAAGTTATTATACATGTGTTGTTTATGATCTTGCATGCTCTCCGTTTCTAGTAGAGGCTCGGCCAAGTTTTTACTTTTAACTCCAAGAGGGAGTACTTATGCTCGATAGTGGGTTCATGCCCGCATTGACACCGGGGGAGTGACGAAACCCCTAAGGTTGTGTTGTGCTCGTTGCCACTAGGGATAAAACATTGGCGCTATGTCCGAGGATGTAGTTGTTGATTACATTACGCACCATACTTAATGCAATTGTCTGTTGTTTGCAACTTAATACTGGAGGGGGTTCGGACGATAACCTGAAGGTGGACTTTTTAGGCATAGATGCAGTTGGATGGCGGTCTATGTACTTTGTCGTAATGCTGTTGACGTCAGAAACCCACTGGCGGGCAGAGACGGGCAACACCGTAGAGCCGGGAACAACTAGGGCTGCGGCTGGCCCTAGTCCCTCTGAGCGACGGCCCGCAAAGCCTCCTGGTCGCACGCACCGATGTTTATCACAAGGGCGTGCCACCCGACCTATACCTGGTCGGGAAGGTGTGGATGATGCCTCGCTTAGTTTCCTGCAGGGCACACACATAAACGTTAAATACGAGCCTCGATCGGCTCTCGGGTTATCCCGTGAATCGGCTCAAAGAGCCGATCCACCCATGATTCGGACGAGGTGTCCGAATATATGGTGGTCCTGCTTGATCAAGGTAAAGCTAATGAGATCTACGACGATGTGGGGTTTTCACCGCATAATCGGATCGTCCTACTCCAGGTTGGGCCTCGCGGCCACGCACGGTGATCGTAAGCCGATCCTAAACAAGGCCTAAAAACCAACACGAGGTTGATCCTCGGAACATCCCGCTTAGGGCCAACGAACGACACCCTACGTGCCGCTGGATCCCCCCCCTTTGTAAGGCCTAACTATTGCAGATATTAAACTAATCCTTGCAGAACAAGGAGCAATCGTAACGGATCAGATCTACCAGACTATGATCAAGCGGGGTGCCGCCCCTACGCCTAAGATAGGCGTAAGGGCGGCTAGACATGCAAGGATTGCACTACTAAAGCATGCAGCATGAAGAACAATGCTAACCCTAACATGTCTAAGATAACTATGTTGCTCGCCATCAAAAAGGCTTCAGTACGAGCAACGCATGAACAACGTAGGCAGGCTTGTGCTGCCTAGATCGCAAGATGCGATCTAGGCAGCATGATGCTTACCGGTAGAAACCTCGAGACGAAGGAGTTGGCGATGCGCCGAGATTTGTTTGTGGTTGAACGTTGGTTGTTGTTTATTCCATAAACCCTAGGTACATATTTATAGTCCAGATGGACTTTCTAATGTGGGCGTGCACTAAACCGTGCACGAGTAAGATTCTATCTCTAAACTAAGATGCGATCTAATATGTTACAGATACACGGGCAATTAAGCCCAACTTGGTATAAAAGGCCGATCCACGTATTCCTTCTATATATATTTCTTCAATCCCATCTTGATCGCGGCCCACCTCTGACTCGGTCAAATTCTGGTGATAACAAATGCCCAATTAAATCTCACTATACTTATCATGTCATGTATGTGCATTGTTATGCCCTCTCTATTTGTCAATTGCTCGACTGTAATTTGTTCACCCAACATGCTTTTATCTTATGGGAGAGACACCTCTAGTGAACTGTGGACCCCGGTCCATTCTTTAATACTCGAAATACAAATCTGCTGCAATACTTGTTTTTACTATTTTCTCTCGCAAACAATCATCTTCCACACAATACGGTTAATCCTTTGTTACAGCAAGCCGGTGAGATTGACAACCTCACCGTTTCGTTGGGGCAAAGTACTTTGGTTGTGTTGTGCAGGTTCCACGTTGGCGCCGGAATCTCCGGTGTTGCGCCGCACTACATCCCGCCGCCATCAACCTTCAACGTGCTTCTTGGCTCCTCCTGGTTCGATAAACCTTGGTTTCTTTCTGAGGGAAAACTTGCTGCTGTGCGCATCATACCTTCCTCTTGGGGTTGCCCAACGAACGTGTGAAATACACGCCATCAGAAGTGGAGACTCCCCTTGCAGCGTGTCTTGATCTCCCCGGCAACGGCGCCAGAAAATTAGCTTGATGCGTGCAATTAACACACGTCCGTTGGGAACCCCAAGAGGAAGGTGTGATGCAGACAGTAGCAAGTTTTCCCTCGTAAAGAAACCAAGGTTTATCGAACCAGGAGGAGCCAAGAAGCACGTTGAAGGTTGATGGCGGCGAAGTGTAGTGTGGCGCAACACCAGGGATTCCGGCGCCAACGTGGAACCCGCACAACACAACCAAAGTACTTTGCCCCAACGTAACGATGAGGTTGTCAATCTCACCGGCTTGCCGTGAACAAAGGATTAACCGTATTGTGTGGAAGATGATTGTTTGCGAAGAACAAGAATCGAACAAGTATTGCGATAGATTGTATTTCAGATGTAAAGAATAGGACCGGGGTCCACAGCTCACTAGAGGTGTCTCTCCCATAAGATAAATAGCATGTTGGGTGAACAAATTACAGTTGGGCAATTGACAAATAAAGAAGGCATAACAATGCACATACAAATATCATGAAGAGTACTATGAGATTTAATCGAGGCATTACGACAAAGTACATAGACCGCTATCCAAGCATGCATCTATGCCTAAAAAGTCCACTTTCAGGTTATCATCCGAACCCCTTCCGGTATTAAGTTGCAAGCAACAGACAATTGCATTAAGTATGGTGCGTAATGTAATCAACACAAATATCCTTAGACAAAGCATCGATGTTTTATCCCTAGTGGCAACAAAGACATCCATAACCTTAGAACTTTCTGTCACTATCCCGCATTTAATGGAGGCATGAACCCACTATCGAGCATAAATACTCCCTCTTGGAGTCACAAGTATCAACTTGGCCAGAGCCTCTACTAGCAACGGAGAGCATGCAAGAACATAAAAAACTCATATATGATAGATTGATAATCAACTTGACATAGTATTCAATATCCATCGGATCCCAACAAACACAACATGTAGGATTACAAATAAACGATCTTGATCATGATAGGCAGCTCACAAGATCGAACATGATAGCACAATGAGGAGAAGACGACCATCTAGCTATCGCTATGGACCCGTAGTCCAGGGGTGAACTACTCACACATCGATCCGGAGGCGATCATGGCGATGAAGAGACCTCCGGGAGATGATTCCCCTCTCCGGCAGGGTGCCGGAGGCGATCTCCCGAATCCCCCGAGATGGGATTGGCGGCGGCTGCGTCTCTGGAAGGTTTTCCGTATCGTGGCTCTCGGTACTGGGGGTTTCGCGACGAAGACTTTAAGTAGGCGAAGAGGTAGGTCAGGGGGGCCACGAGGGGCCCACACGCTAGGGCCGTGCGGCCAGCACCTGGGCCGCGCCGCCCTGTTGTGTGGCCGCCTCGTCGCCCCACTTCGTTACTTCTCCGGTCTTCTGGAAGCTTCGTGGAAAAATAGGCCCCTGGGCGTTGATTTCGTCCAATTCCGAGAATATTTCCTTACTAGGATTTCTGAAACCAAAAACAGCAGAAAACAAGAATCGGCTCTTCGGCATCTCGTCAATAGGTTAGTGCCGGAAAATGCATAATAATGACATATAATGTGTATAAAACATGTGAGTATCATCAATAAAGTAGCATGGAACATAAGAAATTATAGATACGTTTGGGACGTATCAATGGACATAATTGGATGTTCCCTGTTGCTTATGGGGTTTTGGATGTTGAGTCACAGGAAAGTTGGACTTGGTTTCTGCAGAATTTGCGCGACCTTATATGTCATCCACCAGGACTTGTTATCCACACAGACGCTTGCAAAGGTTTGGAGACTGCGGTAGAAGCAGTATTCCCTGGAGTGGAGCATAGGGAATGTATGCGACACTTGGTACAGAATTTTACAAAGAAATTGAAGGGTAAAGTTTTTACTGACAACCTATGGCCAGCTTCATACACATGCAGCTCTAGGAAGCATCTGTTTCATTTGGATGTGTTGTATAAACAAAAACCCGGGGTGAAGGAGTACTTGGATGAACATCATCGTAGGGTGTGGTCAAGAAGCCAATTCAATGAAATTTGCAAGGTAGACTATGTAACAAGTAACCTTGCGGAGAGTTTCAATTCAAAGGTCAAGTCATTGAAAGGGCTTATGCTCGTGGCAAATATTTGATAAGATTAGGCAGATGATCATGATAAAGATCGATCTCGCGTCAAAGAATTGCATCCACAAATTATGTTGGCCATCTCATGCTCCCATCTTTGATTAAGTCTTTGCATGACAGGGCAAAACAATTGAGGATGCAATGCGTCGAAAAGGAATGGAGGCTGAGGTAACCTACACTGACAGTAAAACATGCAGTGGAGGTATCCAGTGAGTTTGGTTGATAGGACATGCCATTGTAGGGGATGGCAGATCCGTGGGATACCCTGCATACACGCATTGTTTTTCATGAGTGTTATAGGGGGTGAAGATGGTGAAGTTGATCAGTATGTGTCGAGTATTTCTCTGTTGCCAAATTTAGGGCTGCATATGCTATGAATGTTCCTACCTTGTTGGGAAAAGACCAATGGATGAAAGTCGATCCAGTGCTTCAAACTCGTACTCTCCAAGTATTGACTAGACCGGCAGGTAGGCCGAGGAAGAATAGGATCAGAGCTAGTGCAGAGGGTGGTGCACCGATTCAAAAACGTAAGTGCAAACGTTGTGGAATCCCTAGACACATTGCTAGGCTTTGTAAAAATGGAGTTGACCCAGCTTTTGGAATGGAAGATCAGGCGGGAGCAGAAAATGCAGAGGAGAATGAAGCAGCAATTCAACTTGAGATTGAAGCAGCAGTTCAACATGAGGTGATTGAAGCAAGCAAATGCAGAGGAGATTGAAGCAAGCAGTTCAACATGAGGAGATTGAAGCAAGCAAATGCGAGAGGAGATTGAAGCAACAATTGAACATGAGGAGATTGAACCGATGGATCGAGAGCGGAGGGAACAGATGGATGTAGAGCTGCTTGAACCGATGGATCGAGAGCGAGAGGGAACAGATGGATGTAGAATGGCTTCAACCGATGAGTCTAGAGGAGAGGGAATGATGATAGTCGAGAATGCCTCGAAAGTAGTAAGGCCATGATAGAAGCTAACTTCGAAGAGTACATGGCAGAAGAAAAAGCACAAGCTTTGCAGAAGAAGAAGAACAAGAAAGAGGGCAAAAGGAAGGTAGACACCGGTAATATCCCTGGTAGGGTTACCCGGAGTAAGGTGGTGGCCCCGGCAAGTCACACCAGGAGCAAGGAAAGATTTTATTCTGAACAACTAATTTGAATTTGTATGAACAATTTGTATTGGGGTTCCCTTTGTATTGGGGTTCCCTTTGTATTGAGGATGCCTTTGTGTTGAACAATTTGAATTTCTATGAACAATTTGAATTTGTATGAACAATTTGTATTGGGGTTCCCTTTGTATTGGGGATCCCTTTGTGTTGAACAATTTGTATTAGGGTTCCCCTTGTGTTGGGGATGCCTTTGTGTTGAACAATTTGAATTTGTATGAACAATTTGAATTTGTATGAACAATTTGTATTGGGGATGCCTTTGTGTTCAACAATTTGAATTTGTATGAACAATTTGTATGCCACATTTAAGCCACATTTATCATTTTCTCTAGGGTTTAGGGTTTTAGGGTTTTAGGGTTCAATTCAAAATAATTCAAAACATGGTGGAACCTTCCCATGGAGCCTTGTTATGTTACCTACAACCTAGAGAAATAATAATGGAAAAGAAAATATAGAGATATGAAGTTTTTATGCCAAAAGCTTCAAAACCACTTCCTAGTCCATGAGCTACTAGATATGAAGATGCAGGGCTTTCTGCTCAATACACCTCCCAAATACCCACTATGCTTACAAACTTTGTCCAAATGAGTCCAAATTCGTCACACTTGTGTATCTTTGAGTTGCAAACAATATCTAGTCGGCCAAAATGTAATATATTGTTCAAATAACACAATTTTACAATTTTTATGCCAAAAGCTTCAATTTCCCTTAGTCCCTTTATTATTTGGGTGCCCCTGTTTTACTTAGTGTTACTCAGTTTTCCCCTCCGGCCCACTTGTTTTACTCGGTCCTACTCAGCTTTGCCCTTCCGATAAACATTTCCTCACTTTTCCCCCTCTTAGTTCTACTCGGCTTTCCTAACTTGTACTCACCGGCTGATCTCTCGATTGGTCGAGATGTATGTCACAAAGATCTTGGTTGGTTGAAAGCTCAACGAACGCTTGCACCGTTCGATCATTTATGATCGGACGGCTCGTATCTCTCTCTCTACCACGATGGACGCATACGGAGACAAGAGCAGAGCACATACCTACCAACCCTGGCAGTCGCATATTCCAGTCGCATCTTCCTCTCTCGTATTTCCTCTCTTACTCCGGCGGTCGCGGCGGCGCGGATCTAACCGTGCGTGCGGCGGCGTGTGGCGGCGTGCGACGGAGCGGATCTAACCGTGCGTGCGGCGTGCGGCGGCGCGGATCTAACCGTGCGTGCGGTGGCGTGCGGCGGCGCGGATCTAACCGTGTGTGCGGCGGCGTGCGGCGGCGCGGATCTAACCGTGCGCGCGCCGTGGATCTAAGAGTGCCGGTGAGGATCTAACCGTCAGAAATAGTTGAAATGTCTCTCTCTGTCTCACTTTCAATTCTATTCTCAGATCTGTTGAATGATGAAGAACACCAAGACGGCGGCCGTGCCGACAGTGGTCATCGATGCCACGAACATTGAAGCCATCGCCTACAACATCGCTTCGACGACGCAGACCCAGCCTTCAATGTCGGAGCCTGTTGATGTCTCACTTCCGGTGCCGAGAGTGCGAATTGATGCCAAGACGATTGAAGCCATCGTCTACAACCGCGCTGCAAAGCCGCCGATCCAGCCCTCCGCAGATCCGTCGCTGATGAAGTACACCAAGACAGCGGCGGTTCCGACAATGGTCATCAATGCCACGAACATTGAAGCCATCGCCGATAACATCGCTTCAACGGCGGATGGCGCAGATGACCACCCCTCAGCCGCCCGTCGTCCCGGCCTTTCTTGCCCATCGCTGCGCGGCCGTGTTCGATGCCGCAAATTGGGATAAATTATGATAAATTTGTATTTTTCAATATCCAATTGGGATAAAATTGTTCGAACTACTACCTCCGTCTCAAAAAAAGCTTCTCCACGTTCTTGATGTGTCCATGTATATCCGTATGTATGATTTGAATTCTATTCCAACTTGATTGGGAAGATATTGATATGTATTTGATCCGGAGGCTGGTACATGCTTTCACTTTTGGGATCCCTTCACTTTTATAAAATGTTCATGCATGCTAAAATTATCGCGCGCATTACTTAGCACAAGTAGGAAATTGTACACCAAAATACAGTGCTTAGAGCCACAACAAAATACAGTGGTTAGATCCATCTACTGGAATAACAATTCTATACTAAATCGTCTACCGTAACCACATAACCGCTAGGACAGGGATGACACCTAATAAAACCGCACGGATGAATCTACTTTTCTCCTCTCCCATCACTTTAAGTTCATGTTCTAGATTTTCTACCACTTGATCAAATACGGCAAGATCTGTCTCAACTCTCAACTTCTCCTTGCGAATAAGCTCCGAATTCTTCTTTTCTTCCTCCACAATACGCTTCAGCTCGAATATCATCAGGTTTTTACGGGCCAATTCATCACCTAAATTGGCCACCTTCTCCTCCAAATCCATCCTCCGGCTACACCACCGGGTTGATTCATCTTGGTATGCAATGTACCATGGATCATCGGCTTGCTCGGCTAATCGTAACAATAATGGAAAAAAGAACAACCGAAATCACTCCAACGAGCCATGGTGGAACTTCAAATTCAACGGTAGTACAGAGAGCTGAAGCTAGATACCCGCACTTCCGACGAGGTAGGAGAAGTAGAACGTGGCCACGACATGATCGAATCGCCACCCTCGCCGGTGTACCCGCTACGACCGTACATTGAGGACTATTTCGTACCCGCAAACTCCAATAAATTACGGGAACCGAATCGATTAGGGGGCGGGGGAGGCAGAAGCGGAGGTCTTACCAAGCTATACCAATTGGTGCGCGGAACAAATCCCGGTCGTCGTGGGCGGCGGATCTGCTTGCGGCGGACTTTTCTGCGTTGGGTACAATGCGTGCGGACGAAATAAGTGTTGGAGCCGTGGTTGACGTGCAGCGCCGCAGCTCGTCCGACGCCACCGGGGGACAGAGGCGGCGGCGCGACGAGGCGCCGACGATGGCTGCTCCGTCCGACGGTGGGGAACGAGCTGCCAGCGGTTCTCCGGTCTAGCTTAAGAATAATTAATTAGCGAACTTGTTGCTTCTCTCTATAATATTCTCTAAAGACATATATCGTAGCGGCAATATGTGTCTTTTCCTCGAAAAATAGACGACCCCACCGGTCATTGGCTGCGGAGGCCCCACGGAGCGGCAATATATGATTTTCTCTAAATAAATAGACGACCCCACCGGTCATTGGCTGCGGAGGCCCCACGGAGCGGCAATATATGATTTTCTCTAAATAAATAGACGACCCCACCGGTCATTGGCTGCGGCAGCCCTACAGAGCGGCAATATATGTCTTTTCCTGAAAAATAGACGACCCCACTGGTCATTGGCTGCGGAGGCCCCACAGAGTAGCAATATATGAGTTTCTCTAAATAAATAGACGACCCCACTGGTCATTGGCTGCGGCAGCCCCACAGAAGCGGCAATATATGTCTTTTCCCGAAAAATATACGACCTCACCGGTCATTGGCTGCGGCAGCCCTATAGAGCGGCCCCATTTGTCATTGGCAGCACCGCGTATAAAATCATGAAATAAAACGGCCCACACGTCGGCGATAGATGGATGGCTGCTCCAACGTGTCTCCCGACCCTACCCGTCGGCACGAGACGGTCGGGAGGAGCTTCCCCGTGCGGCCCCACCCTCGTCAGACTAACGGTCAAGGCCTCTGACCTGACGGCTAGCGGCCGTTCCAGCACTTGTGCGTGTTTCAAACTAGAGGAGGGGAAAACTGAGGAAAAACTAAGGGACTGGGGAAAACTGAGTACAACTAACGAACCAGGGGCACGAAAATAGAAATCCTTTACTTTAATGCATGAACTATCTGCAGTTTTGGTTAATCATCAATTAGATGTTATCAAAACTTCATAGACGAGGATATGATGGTGCCAGTAACATGTGTGGGGAGTGGAACAGACTACATGCCAAGCTAATAGAAGAGTGTCTATATGCCTATTATTATATTCATTATTTTGCTCATCAATTACAACTACTTTTGTTGCCGCATCTAAAGAAGTAACTGATGTTCATAAATTTATTAACCATCTTGCTCTTCTTGTCACTACCAGCAGTCCGGTGGGGCGATCGGAAGGTTGTCGGCGTGCAAGACACGCCCACGGTGATTGTGTCGCTGATGTCTCCAAAGGAGGAACCTGCCCGGTTTTGACCTCCAGATGTCGCTGGCCCCATGGTGGGCGCCAACTATTGTTGCCTACTCGACAATACCCTGAAGGAGGAATCCTTACGGAAGGGGGAAGACGATGGGGCCAATGGGTGTGCTTACAAGATGGACCTCTCCAAAGCCTACGATAGGGTGGATTGGTCCTTCCTTGAAAAGGCACTACTCAAGCTTGGTTTCTGTGAGACTTGGACAAACTAGGTTATGAGCTGTTCGCTCTGTGAAATTTGCTGTGAGGATCAATGGCACCACCCTGGACTACTTCACCCCAACTCGAGGCCTAAGACAGGGGGACCCCTCAGCCCATACCTCTTCCTCTTCGTGGGAGAGGCTCTTTCCACCATTCTCAGGAAAGAAACTGAGAATGGGAGCATCACACCACTCAAAGTGGCAAGAAATGCACCTGGCATTTCAAATCTACTCTTCGCCAACGACTGCCTCCTTTTCTTCAAAGCTACCAAAGAGGAGGCTACGGCTGTGGATAGGGCCCTTACCATGTTCCAAGATGGTACAGGTCAGCTTCTAAGCCAGAGCAAATGTTCAGTGTTGTTCAGCCATGCCCGCCCTCCAGCTACTTAGGATGTTGTAAAAGAAGTTCTGAAAGTTAGTAGTTCAACTTTCGAAGAAAAATATATGGGGCTTCCCACCCCTGAGGGTCGAATGAAAAGTGAGCACTTCCAACCTATCATGAATAGGTTCACCAAAAGGCTGACAAATTGGGCTGAGAAATTCATGTCCCATGTGGCAAAAGATGAACTCATCAAGTCGGTGGCACAAGGTCTCCCGGGTTACGTCATGGGGTTTTTTTTTAAATGTCAACGGGATTTTGTGAGCAATATGAAAAACTAATCCGAGATTTCTGGTGGGGTGACGAGGATGGACATAGGAAGGTGCATTGGATGGCCTGGGAGAACATGATCTTACCAAAGGGGAAGGGAGGGATTGGTTTTAGGGATATCATCCTTCTAAACCAAGCTCTTCTTGCAAGGCAAGCTTGGCGTTTAATTCAACGACCGTCAAGCCTTTGTGCTAGGGCGCTCAAAGCGAAATATTTCCCTCATGGAAACATCCTCGACACTATGTTTGCCTCTAACCCATCCCCTTCTTGGAAAGGCATAGAGCATGGCATTGAACTTCTAAAAGTGGGCATCATCAACCGTATTGGGGATGGTAGACGCACACAGATCCTCAGAGACTCATGGATTCCGAGAAGTAGTGGAACCAGAATTGAGAAACTGAAGAAAAACTCTAGGAGGCGATGGGTTAATCAGCTAATGACTCCGGGCACAAACTCCTGGAACATGGAACTCCTCCGGGAGTTTTTCTACGAGCATGATGTTGCTGCTATTTACCAAATCAAAATACCAGAGAGAAGTAAAGTGGACTGTGTGGCCTGGAACTACGAAAAGAACGGGCTATTCACGGTCAAAAGCGCATACCGCCTCGCCAACGACCTGAAGACCCAGAAGCGTGACAATACTAGCTCCAGTGGTGCACCTCATGGGAATAGAACAATCTGGAACACAATTTGGAAGAGCAATGTTCCTCCCAAGATCCGCATTTTTTGGGTGGAGAGTGGCTACTGACACGCTTGCCACGAAGAAGAACAAGTGGAGAAGAACACTGGATGTGGACAGTCGCTGCTCGATCTGCGGCAATAGGGACGAAGACGCTTTCCACGCAACTGTCACCTGCACCAAAGCTAAAGCCCTTCGCCACGAGCTAAGGAAATCTTGGGATCTGCCACCAGAATGTATCTTTGAATACAAAGGAGCAGACTGGCTGCAGATCATCCTAGATCAATCGGATGACCTCATGAGGGCAAGAATCCTTCTGATGCTTTGGCGCACCTGGCACCTTCGAAACGATGTCATTCATGGCGATGGAAAAGCCTCTGTTACTGGGTCAGTTATCTTCCTTCAGTCCTACGTGCACGACCTAAGGGAAAATCCAAACATGAAGGGTGATTTGAAAGGAAAACAACAAACCATCCATGAGACCCCGACTCGTGAGGACTACAGACCTACACCCTCTTGGACTGCCCCCGCTCAAGGCTGGATCAAATTGAATACTGACGACTCATTCGACTGCAAGTCGAGAACCGGAGGTGCTGGTGCCATCGCAAGGGATCACAATGGCAACATCGTGGCGGTTGGCCGTTCCTTTTTTCCCCACTGTCATGACGCTGAAGAAGCAGAGGCGAGAGTGGTCCTCATGGGCATCCAGCTTATTGCACACCTACAACAGCTGAATCTAGAAGTAGAAGTGGACTGCTCCTCGGTTGCTGTAGAGCTTAAGTCAAAAGAGCAAGACAGATCAAACCTCTAGACTGTCTATGAGGATGCTAAACTAATGCTAAAGGACGTACAGGAGTATAAGATCAAGCCAACGAAGAGAGAATGCAACCGTGTTGCTGATGCGCTCGCTAAAACAGCCAGAACCTCTGGCGATCGTGTCTTGAGAACTGACATACCGATCATGATCGGAGAGCTTGTACGGAAGGACTTGTACTCTGTTGATTTCACTAATATATAAAGCTCAAAAAAAAGATGGGGCCAATGGACGGAGAGCCATCGGGACGGTGGTATACGATTTACCTAGCTTCGGATCATGTTACACGGAGGCATGGCCTACTGATACGTCCCAAACGTATCTATAATTTCTTATGTTCCATGCTACTTTATTGATGATACTCACATGTTTTATACACATTATATGTCATTATTATGCATTTTCCGGCACTAACCTATTGACGAGATGCCGAAGAGCCGATTGTCGTTTTCTCGCTGTTTTTGGTTTCGTAAATCCTAGTAAGGAAATATTCTCGGAATTGGACGAAATCAACGCCCGGGGCCTATTTTTCCACGAAGCTTCCAGAAGTCCGAAGAGGAAACGAAGTGGGGCCACGAGGCGACGACACGCCAGGGCGGCGCGGCCTGGGCCCTGGCCGCGCGGCCCTGTTATGTGGGTCCCTCGTGACGCCCCCTGACCTACCCTTCCGCCTACATATAGTCTTCGTCGCGAAATCCCCAGTACCGAGAGCCACGATACGGAAAACCTTCCAGAGACGCAGCCGCCGCCAATCCCATCTCAGGGGATTCAGGAGATCGCCTCCGGCACCCTGCCGGAGAGGGGAATCATCTCCCGGAGGTCTCTTCATCGCCATGATCGCCTCCGGATCGATGTGTGAGTAGTTCACCCCTGGACTACGGGTCCATAGCAGTAGATAGATGGTCGTCTTCTCCTCATTGTGCTATCATGTTCGATCTTTTGAGCTGCCTATCATGATCAAGATCGTTTATTTGTAATCCTACATGTTGTGTTTGTTGGGATCCGATGGATATTGAATACTATGTCAAGTTGATTATCAATCTATCATATATGAGTTGTTTATGTTCTTGCATGCTCTCCGTTGCTAGTAGAGGCTCTGGCCAAGTTGATACTTGTAACTCCAAGAGGGAGTATTTATGCTCGATAGCGGGTTCATGCCTCCATTAAATCCGGGACGAGTGACGAAAGTTCTAAGGTTGTGGATGTGCTGTTGCCACTAGGGATAAAACATCGATGCTTTGTCTAAGGATATTTGTGTTGATTACATTACGCACCATACTTAATGCAATTGTCTCGTTGCTTGCAACTTAATACCGGAAGGGGTTCGGATGATAACCTGAAAGTGGACTTTTTAGGCATAGATGCATGCTCGGATAGCGGTCTATGTACTTTGTCGTAATGCCCTGATTAAATCTCATAGTACTCTTCATGATATTTGTATGTGCATTGTTATGCCTTCTTTATTTGTCAATTGCCCAACTGTAATTTGTTCACCCAACATGCTATTTATCTTATGGGAGAGACACCTCTAGTGAACTGTGGACCCCGGTCCTATTCTTTACATCTGAAATACAATCTACTGCAATGCTTGTTCGCTACTGTTCTTCGCAAACAATCATCTTCCACACAATACGGTTAATCCTTTGTTCACAGCAAGCCGGTGAGATTGACAACCTCACTGTTACGTTGGGGCAAAGTACTTTGGTTGTGTTGTGCAGGTTCCACGTTGGCGCCGGAATCCCTGGTGTTGCGCCGCACTACACTTCGCCGCCATCAACCTTCAACGTGCTTCTTGGCTCCTCCTGGTTCGATAAACCTTGGTTTCTTTCTGAGGGAAAACTTGCTACTGTCTGCATCACACCTTCCTCTTGGGGTTCCCAACGGACGTGTGTTAATTGCACGCATCAAGCTAATTTTCTGGCGCCGTTGCCGGGGAGATCAAGACACGCTGCAAGGGGAGTCCCCACTTCCAATCTCTTTACTTTGTTTTTGTCTTGCTTTATTTCATTTACTACTTTGTTTGCTGCACTAAAAAAAACACAAAAAATTAGTTGCTAGCTTTACTTTATTTACTGTCTTGTTGCGTTCTCTATATTAAAAACACAAAAAAAAATTAGTTACTTGCATTTACTTTGTTTAGTTTATTTTATTTACTACTGCTAAAATGAATACTCCTGAGAACACTAAGTTGAGTGATTTCACTAGTTAGGCTTAATGGAAAACAACAAAAATATTAGAGATCTTTATAGTATTTATCTTGAATTAGGACATGATGTGTTTAAAGAGAGAATTAAAAAACCCATGGAACTTTATATGCATGCTAATGGGAATGTTATTAGTATGAATGCTTTGAACACCATTGTTGCTAATGCTATGGAAAATTCTAAGCTTGGGGAAGCTGGCTTTGATGAGCATGATATTTTTAGTCCCCCAAGCATTGAGGAGAAAATTTTCTTTGATGATACTTTGCCTCCTATTTATGATGATTATAATGATAGTGATCTTTTGGTTCCGCCTACTATGGAGAGTAAATTTTATTATTATTATACTATGCCTCCTACACTTGATGAGAATAATAATGATAGCTACTTTGTTGAATTTGCTCCCACTACAACTAATAAAATTGATTATGCTTATGTGGAGAGTAACAATTTTATGCATGTAGCTCATGATAAGAATGTTTCATTTGATAGTTATATTTTTGAGTTTGTTCATGATGCTACTGAAAATCTTTATGAGAGAGGGAAACATGGTTATATGCATCTCAATAATATTAAGTTTCCCCTCTTTGTGCTGAAAATCTTGAAGTTACACTTGTTTTATCTTTCTATGCTTGTTGCATTATGCTTACATGACTTGTTTATTTACAAGATTCCTTTTCATAGGAAGTGGGTTAGACTTAAAAGTGTTTCTAATTTTCTTCTTGATGCTCTCTTTTGCTTCAACTCTTATTTTTTGGGAGTGCATCATTAAAATTGCTGAGCCCATCTTAATGGCTATAAAGAAAGAACTTCTTGGGAGATAACCCATGTGTTTATTTTACTACAGCACTTTTGTTTTATATTTGAGTCTTGGAAGTTGTTACTACTGTAGCAAACTCTCCTTATCTTTATTTTATTGCATTGTTGTGCCAAGTAAAGTTTTTGATAGTAAAGTCAATACTAGATTTGGATTACTGCGCAGAAACAGATTTCTTGCTGTCACGAATCTGGGCAGAATTCTCTGTAGGTAACTCAGAAAAATCTGCAAATTTACGTGCGTGATCCTCAGATATGTACGCAACTTTCATTCAATTTGAGCATTTTCATCTGAGCAAGTTAAGTGCCCCTGTAAAATTCGTCTTTACGGACTGTTCTGTTTTGACAGATTCTGCCTTTTATTTCGCATTGCCTGTTTTGCTATGTTTGATGGATTTCTTTGTTCCATTAACTTTCAGTAGCTTTGTGCAATGTCCAGAAGTGTTAAGAATGATTATGTCACCTCTGAATATATGAATTTTCAATTATGCACTAACCCTCTAATGAGTTTGTTTCGAGTTTGGTGTGGAGGAAGTTTTCAAGGGTCAAGAGAGGAGGATGATACAGTATGATCAATAAGAGTGAAAAGTCTAAGCTTGGGGATGCCCCCGTGGTTCATCCCTGCATATTTTAAGAAGACTCAAGCATCTAAGCTTGGGGATGCCCAAGGCATCCCCTTCTTCATCGACAACATTATCAGGTTCCTCTAGTGAAACTATATTTTTATTCAGTCACATCTTATGTGCTTTGCTTGGAGCGTCTGTTTGCTTTTGTTTTTGTTTTTGTTTGAATAAGATCGGATCCTAGCATTCTTTGTTTGTGAGAGAGACTTGCTCCGCTGTTTCGTATGAACACATGTGTTCTTAGCTTTATTTCTAATGTTCATTGCGAAGGTTGAACTACCCCGTTCATTGATATATGGTTGGAAACGGAAAATGCCGCATGTGGTAATTGGTATAATGTCTTGAAAAATTTGATACTTGGCAATTGTTGTGCTCATATAGATCATGTTTAAGCTCTTGCATCATGTACTTTGCACCTATTAATGAATAACTACATAGAGCTTGTTAAAATTTGGTTTGCATGATTGGTCTCTCTAAGTCTAGATATTTTCTCGGTTGAGGTGTTTGAACAACAAGGAGACGGTGTAAAGTCTTATAATGCTTACAATATGTTTATATGTGAGTCTTGCTGCACCATTTCATACTTGAGTTTGCTTCAAACAACCTTGCTAGCCTAGCCTTGTATTGAGAGGAATTCTTCTCGTGCATCAAAATCCTTGAGCCAAAAACTACGCCATTTGTGTCCACCATACCTACCTACCACATGGTATTTCTCCGCCATTCCAAAGTACATTACTTGAGTGCTACCTTTAAATTTCTATTCTTTGCCTTTACAATATATAGCTCATGGGAAAATAGCCTTAAAAACTATTGTGGTGAAGAATATGTACTTATGTATCTTATTTCTTAATAAGTTGCTTGTTGAGCGGTAACCATGTTTCTGGGGACGCCATCAACTTTTACCTTTGTTGAATATCATGTGAGTTGCTATGCATGTTCTTCTTGTCTGAAGTAAGGGCGATTTTCATGATCAAATGGTTTGAGTATGCATACTGTTAGAGAAGAACATTGGACCGCTAACTAAAGCCATGAATCATGGTGGAAGTTTCAGTTTGGACATAAAATCTCAATCTCTTATGAGAATATTAACTGTGGTTGAATGCTTAAGCATTAAAAGAGGAGTCCATTATCTGTTGTCTATGTTGTCCCGGTATGGGTGTCTAAGTTGAGAATGATCAAAAGCGAGAAATCTAATGCGAACTTTCTCCTTGGACCCTTGTACAGGCGGCATAGAGGTACCCCTTTGTGACACTTGGTTGAAACATGTGCTATGCAATGATAATCCGTGTTAATCCGAGCTAATTAGGACAAGGTGCGGTCACTATTAGTATACTATGCATGAGGCTTGCAACTTATAGGATGTCTTATACATAACACATATGATTTATTACTACCGTTGACAAAATTGTTTCTTGTTTTCAAAATGAAAAGCTCTAGCACAAAAATAGTAATCCATGCTTCCCTCTGCGAAGGGCCATTCTTCTACTTTATTGTTGAGTCAGTTTACCTACCTCTTTCTATCTTAGAAGCAAACACTTGTGTAAACTATGTGCATTGATTCTTACATGTTTACTTATTGCATCTGTTATATTACTTTGTGTTGACAATTATCCATGAGATATACATGTTGAAGTTGAAAGCAACCGCTGAAACTTATATCTTCCTTTGTGTTGTTTCAAAGCTTTCTACTAAGAATTTATTGCTTATGAGTTAGCTGTTATGCAAGTCTTATTGATGCTTGTCTTGAAAGTACTATTCATGAAAAGTCTTTGCTATATGATTCATTTGTTTATTCATTATCTTCATCATTGCTTCGAATCGCTGCATTCATCTCATGTGCTTTACAATAGTATTGATCAAAATTATGATAGCATGTCACTTCAGAAATTATCTTTGTTATCGTTTACCTACTCGAGGGCGAGTAGGAACTAAGCTTGGGGATGATTGATACGTCCCAAACGTATCTATAATTTCTTATGTTCCATGCTACTTTATTGATGATACTCACATGTTTTATACACATTATATGTCATTATTATGCATTTTCCGGCACTAATCTATTGACGAGATGCCGAAGAGCCGATTGTTGTTTTCTGCTGTTTTTGGTTTTAGAAATCCTAGTAAGGAAATATTCTCGGAATTGGACGAAATCAACGCCCAGGGGCCTATTTTTCCACGAAGCTTCCAGAAGTCCGAAGAGGAAACGAAGTGGGGCCACGAGGCGACGACACGCCAGGGAGGCGCGGCCTGGGCCCTGGCTGCGCGGCCCTGTTGTGTGGGTCCCTCGTGACGCCCCCTGACCTACCCTTCCGCCTACATATAGTCTTCGTCGCGAAACCCCCGAGCACCGAGAGCCACGATACGGAAAACCTTCCGCAGACGCAGCCGCCGCCAATCCCATCTCGGGGATTCAGGAGATCGCCTCCGGCACCCTGCCAGAGAGGGGAATCATCTCCCGGAGGTCTCTTCATCGCCATGATCGCCTCCGGATCGATGTGTGAGTAGTTCACCCCTGGACTACGGGTCCATAGCAGTAGCTAGATGGTCGTCTTCTCCTCATTGTGCTATCATGTTCGATCTTGTGAGCTGCCTATCATGATTAAGATCGTTTATTTGTAATCCTACATGTTGTGTTTGTTGGGATCCGATGGATATTGAATACTATGTCAAGTTGATTATCAATCTATCATATATGAGTTGTTTATGTTCTTGCATGCTCTCCGTTGCTAGTAGAGGCTCTGGCCAAGTTGATACTTGTAACTCCAAGAGGGAGTATTTATGCTCGATAGTGGGTTCATGCCTCCATTAAATCTGGGATAGTGACAAAAAGTTCTAAGGTTGTGGATGTGTTGTTGCCACTAGGGATAAAATATCGATGCTTTGTCTAAGGATATTTGTGTTGATTACATTACGCACCATACTTATGCAATTGTCTGTTGCTTGCAACTTAATACCGAAAGGGGTTCGGATGATAACCTGAAAGTGGACTTTTTAGGCATAGATGCATGCTGGATAGCGGTCTATGTACTTTGTCGTAATGCCCTGATTAAATCTCATAGTACTCTTCATGATATTTGTATGTGCATTGTTATGCCTTCTTTATTTGTCAATTGCCCAACTGTAATTTGTTCACCCAACATGCTATTTATCTTATGGGAGAGACACCTCTAGTGAACTGTGGACCCCGGTCCTATTCTTTAAATCTGAAATACAATCTACTGCAATACTTGTTCGTTACTGTTCTTCGCAAACAATCATCTTCCACACAATACGGTTAATCCTTTGTTCACAGCAAGCCGGTGAGATTGACAACCTCACTGTTACGTTGGGGCAAAGTACTTTGATTGTGTTGTGCAGGTTCCACGTTGGCGCCGAATCCCTGGTGTTGCGCCGCACTACACTTCGCCGCCATCAACCTTCAACGTGCTTCTTGGCTCCTCATGGTTCGATAAACCTTGGTTTCTTTCTGAGGGAAAACTTGCTACTGTCTGGATCACACCTTCCTCTTGGGGTTCCCAACGGACGTGTGTTAATTGCACGCATCACCTACTGGTGCTTGTATGGAATTATGTGGGCACTTTCACGTTGTTACAATGAGTTATGGTTCTGCCTCTAGGGCTCCCGGGATCCGGCTTATAAAGGCGCACGGATCTAGGGTTTCTACGGAAAGTCCTACTTGAAATACAAGTTGCCTAAATACGGAATATTACATCACCGTGCACATCAAGGATCCACCTACTCCTAACCTATCGTCGTGGATTCAGCTACCTTCATGGGCCTCCATAGATTTGACTCTTTCCATCGGCCGGTTAGGATCTGGCTCCTTGCTCCTAGGATGGACTTCCTCCATCTTCAATGAACAATAACTGGGCCGCCTGCTGGGCCATATGCCACAACCACCATCTGTGGGTCACCCGGGCTTGCCGGACCTGGACTGTGTCGTTGACATACCCATGAAGTATACCCAACCAAGGAGGCATTGATGACCGGATCCGATGGTGGGTTAGGATGCGATGGACATGAGGAGGAGGCCAGGATACGCGGGGAGAGGAGCGTCACCCTGGTGTGGGAGTAGAGAGATTGGCTGATGCATTTACTTTCCATGTTGCGTGATTGCCTAATGCATTGTTTGATGGTACAGTGAGAGGATAAAATGGTCAGATGAAAATATGTAGAATAAAACCTTCAACCAGAGAAAATAGAATCCTTTGTTTCTTTTTTATATAGTAGAGATAGAGATTTTATATAGTAGAGAAGTAGAGAAGGAGGAGACCTGGACCCATCAATACAGCTTCCGTTTTCTTCCCATGCACTGGTTATCAAAACAGCCACAGTTACCACGTCCAACCTTCGTCTACAATGAGTATGACCAAATGTTTGGGGTCTTGGGGCACAAGGCCACAGATTTTTCGGGCTCGGGCATAAGCCGACCAATTATGCGACAACGTCGAAATGCAGCAGCGCGATCTATATTCACGATTGGTTTCGAAACCCACTAGTTTTCGAACAGAGATTTGGTGCACATGGACACCAGTAATCTTGTTTTTCAAATAAATAAATAAAATATTTTTAAGTTTTAAAAAAATCTGAAATAAAAATTTGCATATATCCAATAATGTATCTCCAAAAACTTTATATTTTATGCTACACAAAAAATATCAATATCAATTTCAAATACTTTATATTTTATGCTACACAAAAAAAGACAAAAGTCCAGATGTGAGTAGTCATTTTCAAATCTCCAAAAACATGTTAGATTTGTTATTTTTATCTAGCACAAAGCAAAAAAAGAATTTTGTGTTAAGATTTTGCATGATTGTTTTCAATTTTTTAAATAACTAATAAACATTTTTTTAATAGCGAGAGCACTGAAGTTCGAAAGCCAAAAACACTTTCCGCTAGTTTCCAGCATATTTGACCATATATGTAGTACATTCATCTACATTAAGACCACATGAGTGTTTATAGCCGTTGGTGACCGATCGAATTGTTGTTCTTTTACATGTTCAAACTCTCCAACTATTGCACCGCTAGTTTGTGACTATTAATCTAGAACCATCAAACTTGACGGTCCTTTTATTCGTTATCTTTGAGGGCAACCACGGTTTATATTATTGTACTATATATTATGGAACAGTTGATATCTTTTAGTGATAGCCATTTTCTTGTACGGCCCTGAAACCATCTTTATTTTTTTCGATAAAAGACGCTTTATTATTTAAGATAACCATTATATCTAGCCTCTGCATAATTAAAAAACATTTTTACGTATGTGACCTACATAATAATAACAAAATAATGAATATATTTGTACTGTTTAATGAAATACAAATTGCAATTTTCTCTTTTTTCTGTATACCACATATGGCCATATTTTCACTTGAGAATTGGTACGAGTAACTATCAAGATAATACGCACGTGAAATTTTTATTTTTATTTTTTTTCAAACCTTTTAAATAGTACTTCCCGAAAGCGGCCTACACCCATGTCCACATGTGTATAAGGAGTATTTTTTATTTTTTGGGTTTCTTACATCCTATACACATGGGCTAATTTCGTTTAAACTAGTTCACTCGACCAAGAGAAGTTAGATCTAATCTAACTTTGTAAATTTTGGGACTTTCTTTTGATTTCTACAATTTTTTTTGTTTTTTTTTGTTTTGTTTTGTCTCAAAAGAGAATGTTATGGATTTTTTGTATTTTCTCCAGGCCGATTGTTTGCAGTGGGCTGCCCACCTTGGAAAGCATCATATAGCCCATATAGTTCCTCTTTACCGTGGAAAGAAAAGGTTTGGCATCGGGTCAATCCGTTGTGATTGATCTGACTCGCTCTAGCCATGGCCTCCCAACTGCCGCCGCCGGAACCCGCTCCCACCACCATATTCACCATCGGCGACGACCTTCTTCTCGAGATCTTCGTCCGCCTCCCCTCGCTGCCGTCCCTCGTCCGCGCCGCCTGCTCCTGCCGCACCTTCCTCCACGCCGTCCGCTCCTTCCCCACCTTCCGCCCCCGGTTCCGCGACCTCCACCCGCCGCCGCTCCTCGGCCTCTTCGTCAGGCACCGCGTCGGAGACATCCCTTCCTTCGTGCCCCTCCGTGGCCGCGCCGACAAGGACCACGCGGCCGTCGTCCGCGGCTCTGATTTCTTCCTCACCAGGGTCCCCGACGACCAAGGCTTCTGGAACATCACCAACTGCCGCGACGGCTACCTTCTCCTCCACAACTGGGAGAACAGGTTGTTCGCCGCCTACAACCCGCTCGCGGGTGTGCTGCACCGGATCTCCTCGCCGCCGGAGGCCGTCCGGGAGCTCTACATCCTGTCTCCCCCGGAAGAACGCCACGGGTCGTTCCGCCTCGTCTGCGTCCACGAGGACGGCCTGCAGGTGCGCGCCGTCGTCTTCTCATCGGACACCGGAGAGTGGCAGGTCTTGCCGTGGGCAGAGGCTGCGGCCATCAACAAGGACCATCCTGAGGACGACAAGCACTGCCTCCCGCCCAGGACTGGTAAGCTTGTGGATGGGCGCGTCTACTGGCCAAGGCACGACTGCGTGATTGTGCTCGACACCGCGACGCTGCACTTCTCTTCCATGGATCTGCCGCCGTACATGTATGGGCAGAAACCTTTTGTGGTTGGCGAGACCAAGGATGACAAGCTCTGCATGGTTTGCGCAATTGATGAGGAGAACACGATTGCTGTCTGGGTATGGAGAGCCGATGCTGACCGCGTCGAGAAATGGATGCTGGACAAGGAGATTGAATTGGAGGATCTATCCACGCTGAACCTGGTGGCAGTTAAGCAGGGCTCTCTGCACTTACACTGGGTGGCCGTTGAGGAGCCGGGCATTGTCCCTCTTTGTGACTTCTTCTCCCTCTGCCTTGAAGAAGAAGAGATGAAAAAGATATTTTCTCTCTATGAATACGAACTGGAGTGGTCCTATCCCTACATCATGCCGTGGCCTTCTTCCTTGGTGTGCAACAAGGTGAACCCTCAGATTTAAGATGGTTGACTAAGAACAAGGATACTCAATCCGTATTATTTTGTTGTACACTTAATTAATCAGTATGTTATGAGCTCATGGTTTGCTATAGTATTAGGATGGGATGCTGGTTAGTTTAGTCATTTACAGAATAAATCAAGACGATGGATGTTTTTAGGAATCACAACCAGTCATCTGTGTACTTTCTTTGAGCAATAATCTGTGAACTTCCATATGTCCAAATAAGTACTCCACTCTTAGCTTTGATCATTTCCAGCTCTGTGCTAGAGCTTTGAGTAAATGACATCTTTTGAAGATCAATCCTGCAGGGCTAACCATATTTTACTGGTCAGCCTATATTGACCATGTTGCTGTTGTAAAGCCGAATTTGATGATCTTTTAGCCGATTGCTTCACTTGATCACATTGTTTGTGTAGAAAAGTATATCATTCTTGACCCCACTATATATATCATTTGAGCTGGTACGGAAATTATTGTCATCTATTGACCAGAAGATTTTTAAATTAACTGAGAGACCACTTCTTTCTGATATACTTGTATGAGCAAGATTTATTGTTCTCTTGTCTGTCATGCATACACGTGAATAAGTACCGTACATTAGTTTTATTTTCTATCTATAAAATGTTTGCCCCGTAGATGTTGGTTCCAACAACAATATGCATTCTTCACTGCCTGAATAAAAATTAGACAAAGCTACGTATTACAGAGTTCAGTACAAATAAAGTTGGACATTGATACAAATTACAGGATTGGATTGTTACTGTCCCGTTATTTTTTTTAATTGGCTTTCTATTATCTGTGTACTACAAAATGGTTTCTCAAAGCAACAAGACACATTATCTGAGTACAGGACTAAGAATTTCTCATTCTCAGTAAGGACATTTCACTAGCTCTCAAGGGCATATTCTGTATATTATATTCACACAACAACAAACAGCCAGCACTCCACTCACTTTAGTGTATTCCCCTTAAACAGAAAAAAAAACCAAAGTGTATGTTTTTTTTCAGTATGATTACTAACCCTTGTAAATATTACC
The DNA here is from genome assembly GCF_022539505.1 of Lolium rigidum. Lineage (NCBI taxonomy): Eukaryota > Viridiplantae > Streptophyta > Magnoliopsida > Poales > Poaceae > Lolium > Lolium rigidum. The sequence continues at coordinate 175,150 of NW_025899833.1, forward strand.
AGTTATTCACATCTTCTGGAAATAACCATCTTTTACTTAGCTAACTGACTGTTGAGACACTGGTGGTACATTGGAGTTAGACTATGGCTTTCTTTTGGGCATTTGTTTAGCGTTTTCGTCTTGTTGATGACTTCTCTCGACTGCTTATTAGAACTGCAGCAAGAAAACATTGTAGTGGAATATCGCAAAGCCTAGCACCAAAACCCATGAATAATTTGTGCCTATTTATAGACAGTCATGAAAAGCGAAGACACCTTTCCGGCCACATCACTAACTGCAGCATTTTGATAGGCTTTTATTAATCAAGATGAAACAACAATACAGAATGATGATTTATTTTGGGCCAACTGAAGCAACTAATTATCAAGCAGATCTTCATCTACTTAATATTATCAAACCACTGATTTTTCTTCCAGAAATGTGGGGATGGTCGTGCAAGCAAGTAAGTAAGCATCTTGCAGTTTAATTTCCTGCTTGTCTCATTGGAAAAACACAGCTGTTGTTGTACTCTTTTAATCCAACTGTGCTCTTCATTGCATTCCTTGGTGTTCATTAGTGTAGCATCACAAATTCTAGGCTGCATTACGGAAGGAGGCCCATTTTCTCTCTTTTTGTGGATGATGTTTCTGGATCATCGATAATTACAATTTCTTGACAATTTAGATTTGGACTCCTGGTGACTTTGCTTCCTTGATGTGGCAGTTTTCTTTCACATTCCACTCTTCCTCTTTCTTGTCAGCTTCTCAACTGCGTTCTGCTCTTTCATCTCTCTTTTTGTAAGGTGCATCTGCAGTCTTTCATCTGGGAGGAACATATTTTGAATGTTGACACAGTGTCCGGGGCTCTTTCTGTGTTGTCATCCTAGCCGAACCCTTCACTGCAGCATTCTCCGGCTACTCCGTGTTGGAACTTTTTTTCCTTATTTTTGTTAAGAACATTTTGAGTATTCCTGGCATCGGCAATGTTCTCCGGATTCAGTGTGGAGGGCATGTTTTTCTGGTAGCTTTCCTTCTCCACTAAAGGCTGGAGGTTGGACTATTATCACCTCGACAGAATCTTGCAGATATTCAAAGGAGCATAATTGCTGACTGGTTATCCCTGACTGCACATTCCTGCAGTAGATAAGTTAAAAGATGTTTTGCTGCATGCTATGCCATTTAAAGGTGCAAGAGAAATATTATTAATTTTTCAACTGCAGAGTGCACACTGTGAACTGAACCAAATGTTCTAGCTGGGAATCATTGATTTTGATGATCGGACATGCATGAGACAGACCCAATCAACATTGTGACGCCCCGTTACGTCCGGCTAAGTCAAACGTAACGGAAACCGCCACTTCAGAGTTGCGCCAGGACCAGCCAAGGAGAACAGTAGCATGTACATAGTGGAAACTTTCACCGTTTGATAGCGGTGTCCTTTATTACATCGTCACACAAAGTGTCACTTTAACCGACGACCCAACCCCACCCACTTGATCCACAAGCCATAAATCTACTCCTCATAGCCTTGGACATCGGCTTCCCCATACTCATACTCCACTTCAGCAAAGTCAAAATCACCACAAGAGCCAGATTCATCATAAGCACTGGTCTCTACCTCCTCAGAGTTGTCATACATCACGGGTTCTGAAAACAACGGAGAAAGCAAGGCTGAGCACGTATAAAATACGTACTCCGCAAGTCGTCGGGGGTGGAGGGGTGGCGTGTGATTAAAAGGGGCAAATAAAAACTCAACGGCTCGGTAGCCACCGAGCCGTCCGACCGACAACACTTTAGAGACTAATTCCCCAATTCCCCGTTTGTTGGAAATCCATATTTTTATTTATGAAATCTACTGGCGGCAGACAACGTGGGATCTTACATCCTGTGTTAGAGGAAGACCCACACGACGCACTTCCAAACCCGGAAGCTGGGAGTGATATCACATTTTACTCTGATCAGAGGTGTACTGCTTTGCCCATAGCGTCACTTGGTCAATTTCGTTCATGCGCTACCACGGCGCACAACTAGACCAAGGGACCAAAACCTTTAGCCAGCCCGTACACCACCTCTGCTTTTCCACCTTGCCTTAATCACCAAAGGCCCGCGGGTCGAGACCCCTAACCGGCGGTCTCGCCCTAGGGTGACTGTACCTACCCGGCTACAGTCACCTTCTCACCCGTGCAGAGGTGGCTACTTGGCATGGTTAATCGGTTAAGCCTGTCCCATTCCAGGTCTATGGTCAGTACGGGTTGCGCCGCTTTTGAAGTAAGCGCCAATTGGCTATGTTTTGATTAGATAATCCCTGCGTATAGGGAGCCTGACTTCCAAGGCAACCCTGACCGGGATGCTTCCACCAATTCCGGCTCCTCTACCCACCAAATATTTAAAACACAACCCTGTCCGGGTTTTGATGACATACCTCATACAGACCACCGGATCTGGTCCATTCGCCAAATCGGCAGATCTTTCCAACCCACTTCTCATATTTCATTTAGAAAGCCAAAAGCTTTGTATTTGGTTTTCACGCGAGATTTTGGAATAAATCGTAACCCATAAAACATTTTAGCAAAACATAGGAGTCCGACGACTTGCCTGGCAGCGCTCCGACCGACTCGGAAACACCGTCAGCGTCTCCTAAATTTCCATGATCGAATCCTAATATTTATTTCACAAATATTCTCAATATTTTAGCTAACTTAACAAAATCAGTAGGCAGCGCATTTAAACTAGGCAAATCCATTTACATATCTAACAAGCATATGCTAGTGTGCTACTCACCCATCGTGCTGTGAGATGGCATGCATACATGCATCAAACCAGATCAAATGTGCATGTCCATCTCCACCGAAAAGAAAAAAATAGTTTAACATCCATATCAGTCTTTTGGTTCTGTGCAGGTGCGGTCAAAGCCCAGTCTAGCCCAGCACTAGTGTGGCGGCAATTCTAGTTTACATGCAACTATTCCTTTCCTTTTTATTTTATTTTCCTTTCCTTTTTATTTTAGTTTACATGCAATGTTCATTTCCTTTTTTTTAAGACTCGATACAGTCCAATATATCGATACTTTATTTTCCTTGTACCCCGAAGTGCTTAACTCCTTTCATTGGCGAGACTTTAAGATATACAAACTCGATTACCATGTTGATATTGACTACGTTGCCCTTGTCCGCATAACTCTTTTGTCTACTTTGGGACGTCTTTAATCGCTCTCTAACTATGTGAACTTGCTTCTCGGTTTCTTGGATCAAGTCGGGTGGTAGGAGTTTCTTCTCTCCAGTTTCTACCCAACATATTGGGGTTCGGCACCTTCGGTCGTATAAGTCCTCAAATGGGGACATACCAATACTAGCTTGGCAACTATTATTGTAGGCGAAATCGGCCAAGGGTCGATGTGTGCTCCATGAGTTACCAAAATCAAGGACGCAAGCTTTTAGCATGTCCTCTATAATTTGTTTTACCCTCTCAACTTGACCATTAGTGCGGTACTAAATTCCAGTTTAGTTCTCAATGCTTCTTGCATTTATTTATTTTTGTAGAACTTGGTTGTATTTTTTTTCTCATAACTTGGATGTGAACATTGATCCACGATCTGACAATTTTTTTGATGGTGTCCCATGTAGAGCTACAATCTTTTGAATCCATCGACTAAAAGGGATAAAGTGTGCATATTTTGTGAGCCAGTCTATTATAGCCCATATTAATTATTATATCTTTCTTGGTCTTGGGAAAGCCGGTGATGAAGTCCATATGGATCTCATCCCCTATCCATTGAGGAATAGGGAGATGTTATAATAATCCAGATGGTCGCCGGTGTTCATCCTCGAACCTCTTGCGAGTGTCACCTTCATCCACATATTGAGCAATTTTTCTCTTCATATTTCTCTACCATAATGTACTTTTAACATTACGGTACATTTCTGTGCTACCAGGTTGTATGTTGTATGGGGTGATTTAACATTACGGTACATTTCTGTGCTACCAGGTTGTATGTTGTATGGGGTGATATGCTCCTCCTTAAGTATTGTTTATTTAATTTTGGATATGTTTGGCACACACAGCTTGGGTTATAAACCAGAGTGATCCGCCGTGTTCAACTCAGAATTGTGAATATTGGCCTTTAGCTTTTCCTCACCGATGAATTTATCCTTGACTAGTTTTTCCTTTATTTGGTACAATACATAGGGTATGACCATTCATGATGCTAGGATGTGTTCAGTCGTTTTATGCACGAACTCAACTCCCATCCTTTCCAACTCATTTTATCAGGTGTCTATCAAAGGTTGGGTTCTCCATTTGGTTACGTGAGGTTTATTGACTAAGAGCATCCACAACCACATTTTCCCTTCCTAGATGGTAGTTAATACCAAGGTCGTAATCCTTGATAAGTTATAACTGTAATCTTTGTCTCAAGTTCAACTTATTCTGCATGAAAATATTTTTGAGGCTATTATGGTTGGTGTATAATTCACAACGATTTCCATACAGGTAGTGCCTCCACAATTTCAAGGCAAAAACCACGACCGCTAATTCCAAGCCGTGGGTGGAATAATTCTGTTCATGGGGCTTTTTGCTGTCGAGAGGCCTATGCTATGACCCTCCCATATGCATGAGCACACCCCCCAAACTAACTCGAGAGACGTCGCAAAAAAATTGTTTAAGCTTTGCCTGGTATGGGAAGAGCCAACATAGGTGTTGTTGTGAGTAGTTTCTTTAGCTCTTGAAAACTATTCTCACACACTTCATTCCAATTAAAAGGATTGCCCTTTTTGAGAAGTTTCATGATAGGAGCTGCTTTTTGGGAGAACCCCTCAATAACTTGTCGATAATATCACGCTAGGCCAAGTAAGCTACAAATTTTAGTTACATTGGTTGGTGGTTCCTACACCAACACTGCTTCCACTTAGAAGGGTCTACTCCTGATATAACGTGTCCTAAGAAGACCACTCCCTCTATCCAAAATTCACATTTTTGAATTTGGCAGAAAGTTGTATTCTCTCAAGGTTTTAACCAAACTACGAAGGAGTTCGGCATGTTTCTCGGTACTTCGAGAGTATATGAGGATATCGTCAATGAATACTACCACGAACTTATCCAGGTAAGATATCAGGACTAAGTTCATTAGGTTCATGAAAGTGTCCATGGACTTTGTGAGCCTGAATGGAACAACTCCGAATTCGTGGTGCCCATATTGGGTAATTAAAGTGGTCTTTGGTATATCCTCTTCCTTTACTTTTATTGGGTGTTATCCAAACCGGATATCTATTTCTGAAAACACGCGTGCTCCCTTTAAATGGTCAAACTGTGCTCCCTTTAAATGGTCAAACTAAACATCTATCTGGGGCAGTTGATACTTATGTTTAATGGTTTCCTCATTCAAGCCTCGATAGTCGAAACAAAGAAAACTACTTTCGTTTTCTTTCCCTCGGTGAATAAGGCTGGGGCGACCCGGCCAATGGGACACACTTAGTTGAATTAAACCTTTTTTTCATCTCATTTAATTTCTTTATTAATTCCTTTAGTTCTCCCGTGGATATGCGATACGATCGCTTGGATATGGGCGTCATTCCATGGATGAGATTAATTCTGAACTCTATTTCCCCGATTTCCCTTTTGTTTTGTATCCGTACCAGTATACTACTAGCAGTAGCTGCAAGCATACATGCTGGCACAAACCAGAGCATCATACTAGAAGATTGATGTGATCTAGTGGAGTGCAATACAACTCTAAAACTGAATCTAGGTCCTAATTAATTTCCTTGGATCAGACCCAGCCTAGCACAATACGAGAGGCAAGTCCCAGATTAATTTCAGTACGAGGAAGTGCAATATATATAAAATTAATTAATATGCATTAGTTGTCATACTGATGTAAGATCTTGGATTGATTCTAACTATTACAGATTTTAGTGAAGAAGATGAAGCATGCTAGTCATATTTTCTGAAATCAATCTATTCTGCTCCACCACTACATTTCGGAGCGAGTGAATGCTACATGAAAAGGGTAAAAGCACAAGCGGGTGTCCGTGCTAGTACCCGATGAACCACCAAGCAAGGATTAATCGGTAAAGACCCAACACAAGAATGCTAGATGAAGAGAGTCCAGATGCGGTGGAGAAGGGGTGGTGGGTGGAGCTCGGTGTTGCGGTCGAAATGTTGAACAGCGAAAGGAACCGGCTATTTATAGCGAGAGAGATGGCAAGGTCGGTTTCGGGGGAGGAGCCGGTTGGTCCGCATGCAAGGCTTCGGTGTGCATGCGGGCTTACATTTGTACTCCTCCTAGCTGTCATTTTTACAAGTGTCCGAGGTTTTGGCTAGCCGTGAGTTGGCTTTTACCTTGCTACTAAGCAATTGTGAGCAGGGATTAAACTGTAATTTTTAAAATTGTGCTAGGGTTGAAAAGTGAATCTGGTGTATAAGAACTTTGTAAGTAGAATTGCTGTGATTTGGGTGATTGAATTATTTTTAATCTAAGATTACAGTCAAAGTATGTTTAGCTATATGTGATCAAGAGTAATATCGTAAAAGGGTGTTGTTTAAATTTGGGGTCTTCACATCCCTCCCCCCTTAAAACAAATTTCGTCCTCGAAATTTAGGGTTGCACCTTGAAAAGATGGGGATACTTTTCCTTTAGATCATCCTCCTTTCCCAATGTTTTTATCGCACCAGATGGTTTCCCCATTGCACCATGAAATATATGTAATTGTTCTATTCCTTCTTAAGACTTGATTCGGTCCAATATATCGATACTTTATTTTCCTTGTACCCCGAAGTGCTTAACTCCTTTCATTGGCGAGACTTTAAGATATACAAACTCGATTACCATGTTGATATTGACTACGTTGCCCTTGTCCGCATAACTCTTTTGTCTACTTTGGGACGTCTTTAATCGCTCTCTAACTATGTGAACTTGCTTCTCGGTTTCTTGGATCAAGTCGGGTGGTAGGAGTTTCTTCTCTCCAGTTTCTACCCAACATATTGGGGTTCGGCACCTTCGGTCGTATAAGTCCTCAAATGGGGACATACCAATACTAGCTTGGCAACTATTATTGTAGGCGAAATCGGCCAAGGGTCGATGTGTGCTCCATGAGTTACCAAAATCAAGGACGCAAGCTTTTAGCATGTCCTCTATAATTTGTTTTACCCTCTCAACTTGACCATTAGTGCGGTACTAAATTCCAGTTTAGTTCTCAATGCTTCTTGCATTTATTTATTTTTGTAGAACTTGGTTGTATTTTTTTTTCTCATAACTTGGATGTGAACATTGATCCACGATCTGACAATTTTTTTGATGGTGTCCCATGTAGAGCTACAATCTTTTGAATCCATCGACTAAAAGGGATAAAGTGTGCATATTTTGTGAGCCAGTCTATTATAGCCCATATTAATTATTATATCTTTCTTGGTCTTGGGAAAGCCGGTGATGAAGTCCATATGGATCTCATCCCCTATCCATTGAGGAATAGGGAGATGTTATAATAATCCAGATGGTCGCTGGTGTTCATCCTCGAACCTCTTGCGAGTGTCACCTTCATCCACATATTGAGCAATTTTTCTCTTCATATTTCTCTACCATAATGTACTTTTAACATTACGGTACATTTCTGTGCTACCAGGTTGTATGTTGTATGGGGTGATTTAACATTACGGTACATTTCTGTGCTACCAGGTTGTATGTTGTATGGGGTGATATGCTCCTCCTTAAGTATTGTTTATTTAATTTTGGATATGTTTGGCACACACAGTTGGGTTATAAACCAGAGTGATCCGCCGTGTTCAACTCAGAATTGTGAATATTGGCCTTTAGCTTTTCCTCACCGATGAATTTATCCTTGACTAGTTTTTCCTTTATTTGGTACAATACATAGGGTATGACCATTCATGATGCTAGGATGTGTTCGGTCGTTTTATGCACGAACTCAACTCCCATCCTTTCCAACTCATTTTATCGGGTGTCTATCAAAGGTTGGGTTCTCCATTTGGTTACGTGAGGTTTATTGACTAAGAGCATCCACAACCACATTTTCCCTTCCTAGATGGTAGTTAATACCAAGGTCGTAATCCTTGATAAGTTATAACTGTAATCTTTGTCTCAAGTTCAACTTATTCTGCATGAAAATATTTTTGAGGCTATTATGGTTGGTGTATAATTCACAACGATTTCCATACAGGTAGTGCCTCCACAATTTCAAGGCAAAAACCACGACCGCTAATTCCAAGCCGTGGGTGGAATAATTCTGTTCATGGGGCTTTTTGCTGTCGAGAGGCCTATGCTATGACCCTCCCATATGCATGTGCACACCCCCCAAACTAACTCGAGAGACGTCGCAAAAAAATTGTTTAAGCTTTGCCTGGTATGGGAAGAGCCAACATAGGTGTTGTTGTGAGTAGTTTCTTTAGCTCTTGAAAACTATTCTCACACACTTCATTCCAATTAAAAGGATTGCCCTTTTTGAGAAGTTTCATGATAGGAGCTGCTTTTTGGGAGAACCCCTCAATAACTTGTCGATAATATCACGCTAGGCCAAGTAAGCTACAAATTTTAGTTACATTGGTTGGTGGTTCCTACACCAACACTGCTTCCACTTAGAAGGGTCTACTCCCGATATAACGTGTCCTAAGAAGACCACTCCCTCTATCCAAAATTCACATTTTTGAATTTGGCGGAAAGTTGTATTCTCTCAAGGTTTTAACCAAACTACGAAGGAGTTCGGCATGTTTCTCGGTACTTCGAGAGTATATGAGGATATCGTCAATGAATACTACCACGAACTTATCCAGGTAAGATATCAGGACTAAGTTCATTAGGTTCATGAAAGTGTCCATGGACTTTGTGAGCCTGAATGGAACAACTCTGAATTCGTGGTGCCCATATTGGGTAATGAAAGTGGTATTTGGTATATCCTCTTCCTTTACTTTTATTGGGGGTTATCCAAACCGGAGATCTATTTTCGAGAACACACGTGCTCCCTTTAAATGGTCAAACAGAACATCTATCTGGGGCAGTAGATACTTATGTTTAATGGTTTCCTCATTCAAGCCTCGATAGTCGAAACAAAGAAAACTACTTTCGTTTTCTTTCCCTCGGTGAATAAGGCTGGGGCGACCCGGCCAATGGGACACACTTAGTTGAATTAAACCTTTTTTTCATCTCATTTAATTTCTTTATTAATTCCTTTAGTTCTCCCGTGGATATGCGATACAGTCGCTTGGATATGGGCGTCATTCCATGGATGAGATTAATTCTGAACTCTATTTCCCCGATTTCCCTTTTGTTTTGTATCCGTACCAGTATACTACTAGCAGTAGCTGCAAGCATACATGCTGGCACAAACCAGAGCATCATACTAGAAGATTGATGTGATCTAGTGGAGTGCAATACAACTCTAAAACTGAATCTAGGTCCTAATTAATTTCCTTGGATCAGACCCAGCCTAGCACAATACAGAGGCAAGTCCCAGATTAATTTCAGTACGAGGAAGTGCAATATATATAAAATTAATTAATATGCATTAGTTGTCATACTGATGTAAGATCTTGGATTGATTCTAACTATTACAGATTTTAGTGAAGAAGATGAAGCATGCTAGTCATATTTTCTGAAATCAATCTATTCTGCTCCACCACTACATTTCAGAGCAGAGTGAATGCTACATGAAAAGGGTAAAAGCACAAGCGGGTGTCTGTGCTAGTACCTGATGAACCACCAGCAAGGATTAATCGGTAAAGACCCAACACAAGAATGCTAGATGAAGAGAGTCCAGATGCGGTGGAGAAGGGGTGGTGGGTGGAGCTCTGGTGTTGCGGTCGAAATGTTGAACAGCGAAAGGAACTGGCTATTTATAGCAGAGAGATGGCAAGGTCGGTTTCGGGGGAGGAGCCAGTTGGTCTGCATGCAAGGCTTCGGTGTGCATGCGGGCTTACATTTGTACTCCTCCTAGCTGTCATTTTTACAAGTGTCTGAGGTTTTGGCTAGCCGTGAGTTGGCTTTTACCTTGCTACTAAGCAATTGTGAGCAGGGATTAAACTGTAATTTTTAAAATTGTGCTAGGGTTGAAAAGTGAATCTGGTGTATAAGAACTTTGTAAGTAGAATTGCTGTGATTTGGGTGATTGAATTATTTTTAATCTAAGATTACAGTCAAAGTATGTTTAGCTATATGTGATCAAGAGTAATATCGTAAAAGGGTGTTGTTTAAATTTGGGGTCTTCACAAACATGAAATGTGTATATAGACCAATAAGCAGATTAATAAACTAATCACTTGTTGGACAAGTAGAATAGAACAAGATTGTACTTAGACATTATTGATTTCAAGTATGGTCACACTGCTACACCCAGTTATTTTTGTTGTCCTCTAATGCATCTTCTTTTTGGGAAGCAGTTTTGTGGGCTAGCTCTGCTGCCATGGTGGGGTACCAGATGGCAATGGAGTTTCTTTTAGATTTTGCTGTGACAATTGGTTAGGTGCTGGAACCTCTGCTTTGTTTTACAGAGATTTATATGTGACTTGGAATGCAAAGGAAGCCATTTTTTGCTAATGTATGTGAAGGTTCATCTCTTAGTCTCACTTACTTTCAGGAGATGCTTTGGCCTTTGTTCCTATACTAGTGCAGCAGTTGAGTTACTGCTAGGCGTGATAAGTTCAGTTGCTGAATCCTCTGATCAAATATTGTGAACTCTGTATATGCCATCGGTTCTTCTTGGGTTATCTCTTTCCTGTCTTGACGTCTCGTTCTGTTTGTTTGTATAATTAATATGAAGTCAGTGTGGCCGCTCCAGAACATAATCTGCGGCAAGCTCTTGTTTTGGCCAGTGATGGTGTCAACCTACGTACAGCAAGCAGTCCTTGTGCACTGACGGGGCCTGCCTCGTTCGTGTGTCACACGTGTTGAAAACATTGGTCATCTTTGCATTCTTGGTCTATCAACCTCTATGCTAATGATGAGTAGTACATAACCATTAGTGCCTCGTAGCGTCTCGCAGTTATAAGTTCTATTCAGAAACAAAGCTTAGAACCATGTTTTGGACATGCTAACTAATGGTTATGCAGAGGTTGGATGTAATTGCTTCTAAAAGTAATAAAGCATCCTTTATCGAAAAAATATTTTAAATCGGTTGTAGGTTTCAAGAAAGCGACAGAATGCTCTTTGGACATGAACGAGGAAACAAGAAGTTCAAATCCTTACAAAAGACAACAGATTGATTTCATCATACTCCCTCTCTCACAGTTTATTAGGTGTGCGCGTATCCCTAGGTCGCAAATTTGATCAAGTTAGCATTAGTTATATATTATAAAAATTATACCATTAGAAAATTTAGATGTTTTATTTTCTAATTATATAATTTTTTGCATTATATAATTTAAATTATATAGGTTAAATTGGTGACCTAGGGATACAGGGAAGACTAGTAAACTGAGACGGAGGGAGTAAAAGCTAAGCAAATCTCATGGTAGTGTATGTTAAAGGGTGTGACTATTTCTCAGTCGATTGAGAACTAATTTCGTTCTCAGTCAGATAATGTCATTAAATTTCAATCGCAAGTCATGTTGCAACTCATAAGTACCACGGATCATGATACAAATCAAATGGTGTGAAACTTGACTGGACACAAACTTAGTTGAAAGACAGACAAACATCAGCCCTCTCGGAATCCAAGTCTCCAAGGGTTCCTCACATGACGCATATGATTGAAGTTGGGTTTACATCAGGCAAGTACTTGCGTCACACAGTAAAAATGCATATGCATATCATGGTTCTTAGCTTGGTCATAGTGGGGAGTAACTTAGACTAGTAACATGACTAGTTACCATCTCATTCTCTTTCTTCATTTATTAGCATGCCATGCATGTCACTAAAATATCTTGAAATGTGTGATGTTACTAGCTATGTTACTCCCACTATGAGCAGTCTTACATCCAGAACGCCACAGGATACTCGAGCATGGAATCGGTAACTTCTTGGGGCACGGTGTAGTAACAAATCCGGCGGGTGTTGCCAGTTGTCAGGTTTCCACTCTTGTCATAACTGAGTGAGAAGGTCGTCAATCGCAAGAAAAAGTGCTTCCAAACTTGCTGCTCCTTATTCGCCTCATCGTGAGAGTACTCATTCGTCTCATCAGAATCAGTCTCACGCTGGTTCGACTCATCAGTTCGACTCATCAGAGTCGGTCTCATTCACCTCATTGATAAAGACGGCTGAAGCAGCAAATTGTATGCAGATTCCCCAAGGAGGCAGAATTAGCTTCCACCACCACCCATATACACCAGTATGGCACCCACGGGGAAAGTCCTTTCTAACGGAGCCGGTTTCTACCGGGCATCTAGCCACCGTACATCTCCTCGCGGTTCATGTTACGCCCCTTTTCAATATCTAGTTTGTATCATCTCCATATGACATATACTTGAAACTTACATATTTTTTTATAGTAAAATCTCATATTTTTTTATATATACCAGGATTCGCGCTAATTTAAAGAAAAACAACTAAATTAATTCAAATATGTTTGAAATATATGTATAATGTGCTCAAAATGACAAGATTTGACTACAATATCATTTGTATCTGATAAATATCATACATATACCATATCGTAGTAAAATAGACACCAACGTGAAGCCGCCGCCTCTCCAAAACCCTAGCCGGCTCCACTTCAGCCTCCTCCATAGATCGATTCCCCCTCCGCCGGTCGGCTTCACTAGCGTCGGGAGGTGTGGAGAACCCGATCTATGCGTGGAGTTTCCAATAAAAGTAGTGTTTTCAGTTAATTATGTTAGAATTTTGGTAGTCGTCTTCTTGTTGGTTTCTCCTCAATGAAAATGGCATCGTCTGCAATAAGTGATCTTCGGGCTTTCGACGTCAATGGTGGTGTTGAAAGATTACAATCCTCTAGGTATGGGCCTTCAGATCTTACTTCACCAGATCGATTTTGGATCTTCTGTCGTTGTTGCCGCGAGGAGGATTATCCTCGCAGTTTTTGTCCCGGCTGCTACGTCCTCGACAATGGTGATTCGTATTCTCGGCTCTCCATCGATATCGACAAGGCTAGTCGGTTGTTATTCCCTGACATACTGGTGTTGGTACTCTTCCCGATGTTGAATGACTGCTTTAATGGTTACGCGCGTGCACGCAGCCTTGGCATTGCGGCTCAAATTAAAATTATGTGAGAACATTCATCGGTATTTACAGGTCTATGGTTCGTTATTTATCTTTGGCTGTTTTCAGAAGAGTACAAGATTATGTTTTGGAAGAAGGAAAATTTTGAAGACCTCGAAGAATTGTTAGTATTTTTTAGACTTTATTTTGTAATAATCGTTGGAGTCAGCTCGTGTATCTCTACCATGTACTATTTGTTACTATGAAAATATATGTGGCTGATTGTAAAAAAAAAGACACCAAAATGAAGCGAAATTCGCACGAATCGCGAGGCCACCAGTGGTCAGATTGACACGGTAGTAACCGGTTTGCGTTAGAAAATCCGTGTCTGGCACCCATGTGCATGAGCGCATTTCGTCTGGGACCTCGCCGAACACAGCAGAGTATGGAAAGCACAATTCAAGGAGGCGCATTAAGGAAACTTCGATCCGAGGACGATCAACGTATCTCCGATCGACGGCATCAATTATCGTATCACGCCAACCGATTCCTTTCCCGGTGATCCCTCCCCGCGCCTCCCTATAAAGCCCAACGGAGCCATGACACTTGTAACCTAGCAATCACCGGCAGCTAGCGGCGGAGCTTGAGAGGTCGAGCGCAATTACAGTCGAGAGATCAAGAAGAAGGAGAAGGAGTGCAATGGCGCCGGTGGAGCTCCGGATGGACGTGCACTGCTCCAAGTGCGTGAAGAAGATCAGGAAGGCCGTCGAGAACCTGCGCGGTACGTACAGTACACTTCGTCGTATATCTTAGTCAAGTTTGACGTATACGCCGATAGATCTGACGCGTGAGTATGCAGGGGTGAGCAGGGTGTGGGCGTCGCCGGAGCAGGGGCTGGTGGTGGTGCACGGGACGGCGGACGCGTACGCACTGAGGCGGCGCATCGAGCGCAAGATGGAAAGGCCCGTCGAGATCGTCAGCGACGGCGGTTCGGCTCCCTACTACTACCCGGGAACGACGACGGCTGCGTCGCACTACGGCCCGCCGCAGCTGCCGGCTTACGGCTGGGGCTCGGCGCCGCCGCCGCCGCCGCCGCCGCACGCCTACTACTCCCACCCGCCACCAGTGAACTCGTACCCGTACGCTGCTGGAGGCTACGGCGCCGGCTGGGCCGATCCGGACCCCTACGGCTACGCGGCGCACAGCACGGTGTCGTCCTGCTCCATCATGTGAGAGGCGATCGACGTGCATGCATGAGCTCGATTTTAGATGGAGAGTTTTTGCAGTGAGGAGATCGATCACTCAATCTTTTGTGAGCTGATCGATCAGTCAATCTTAGGTCAGAGTGTATGGCTCCATTGGTTCGACATCGAGTAGCTAGGGAGCGGTGTTTTGTTTTTTGTTGTACCGCTGCCTGAGCCTCCTTGCTAGCCATGAGCCTACACAGTTTTGTGTTTTCCTTTTTCTTTCCGGACTACCGCCGCTATGGTTCCTGGTTTTTTTTAATCAATAAAGTGTGTTTTGATTCTGCTTTACCCATCTCGCGTAATTCGCTTGTCACATCTCGAGTCAATCAATTATGGTTTGATCAAGTACTTAGAAAAATATCAACATCTAAATATCAAATCAATACCATTAGATTTATCATGATATATATTTTCATATGATATGTATCTGATATCATAAATATTAATAATTTTCTCAATAAACTTTGTTAAATTTTACATTGTTTAACTTCAAAATAATCCCATATGCACTACATTGGGCCAAGGAGGGGGGGTACTAATACATCTAGTATTGTAGGAATATAACTTCGGGACGATTATAATACTATAAATTGGAAATCGTAGACGTTGATAAAATTTTCTAGGAATTTTGTCAACCTTTACAAATTTTGACTTTGATTAAACCCAAAATGCAAAGTAATTTTGAACGAAGCACATTGACAAAAACTTGGTTTGTGTCTGACTTAACTCAGAATGTGCGAGCTGATGCCTAGTTTAGCAACAAACTTTTTTCTAAAACTGACGGCCATGGCAGTTGGCAGAGACTTATGCTATCTGTGAGGGGCTGTTGTTTAGAGCAACACATCGGGTGCAATAAATTTATTATTCAATTAGATAACTCCCATGTAATTGAGACAATGCAAGATGGTGGGTTCTCATCTACACATCATGAGGTGCTATTTTTTATGATTGTGCCATCCTGGCAATAGGTTTTGCAAAGGTGGAGTTTATTCACTGTCAAAGGTCTCACATGAGATTGAGAGGCATAGTTTCTTAAATTTTAAACGATATAAGTGTGTTAAATTATCAATAAAATCAAGCCTTATGGCATTCCCTCTAATTTTTTTTCTCAAACTGGTGTATCACAAAACCATACTATAACTAAATGGATGGGCTAGCAATACTTCATTTTTAGAAAAAAAAAGAGGTCCAAAATTGTTTTTTCAATACTTCAAAAATAGAACGTTTTGAGAGGCACCGACATATTAATACAGGTTTAAGCCAGAACCAAACATATTGAAGTATTTGAAACTGTGGTATTTTAAAAACTACAGTATTGCTGAAATATTTCAAAATAATTTTCTACCAAATATAGCCTCAATTTGTTTGGACTTGATGTGTTTCTCCTATAAGTTGCCTTAAAATGGACGTTAATTTGCGAGGACACGAAAAAACAGCAAGCGCACCCGATAGATCCCATGATAGGTATGAAACAGGAGAGAAGCAAACGTACCATGCATAGGACCTCCCGTGCACCATATCATCAAGTTTCATTGCATATCAATGCAAATTATTTTTCCGAAACACAACAAAACTTAATGATATACCGCGGCACGAATCGCAAAGCACAGTACAATGAAATCAATGGATGAAACGTGCACGGGAGGTCCCGTGCACGCTAGAAAGACATTTCTATATGAAACAATGAGGTGCACCTACACTGCACGCCTGGCAGTGGTAAATCAATATGTGTGATTCCCCTCTCCTTTTTTCGAGAGAAAAGAAAAGAAAAGGACAGGAGAATTTGCCTCACTTGCCCTTTTCTAATTCCTCAGTTAGCTCTGCTTCACTCTCTTGGTCATTTGGTCATGCCCACCCTAAGGAATTGGCCTGAACTTTCGAGAAGCGGCGCATCTTCTTCCGGTATGGCAGTCCATCTCATGGCACGATCACTTCTATCCATTTTTGGTTTAGGCCAATTCACATTACAGTGGAGGTCAGGTAAGCTGGTAGTGGGCCCTACATGCCTATTTCGATTTTTAATGTGTTGATAACAGATTATTGTTTTGTGCAATAAAGAATCTTAGGTTCCGTGCAAAAAAATGGCACCAATAAACGGTGTTATGTACTGATGTGCAATTTCCTCTTGCACTGACAACAGTATGCGATACACTCTTTTGCTTCCACATTAGTTTTCTATTTTTAGCGCGCGACTTTCTATCGCTTTCGGTGGAGGAGAAATGTTCAGCACCTTGCAAAATCATTTTAGGGCGCCGCGATTTGACGCCTCTGCTGGAGATGGTCTAACGTTACCAGCTGATACTCGATCGGATATGCGCGCGGTGGAGTACGTGCTCCATTTCCAACCGACAATAACTATGCCGGAAAAAGGAAGGACGCCGAGGCGGTGCGCCCCGTTTACTTGCCCGTTCCGCGAGCGCGCGTGCCGAGCACACACAGTGGATGGAAAGCAAAATTCAAGGAGTCAGGTTAAAAGGAAACTTTGATCCCATGCCGATCAACATATCTCCAATCCACGGCAAACTATCCGATCGCAAGGGGATTCCTTTCCCGTTATCTGGCCGCCGCG
This sequence comes from Lolium rigidum, assembly GCF_022539505.1. Taxonomy (NCBI): domain Eukaryota; kingdom Viridiplantae; phylum Streptophyta; class Magnoliopsida; order Poales; family Poaceae; genus Lolium; species Lolium rigidum. The sequence goes on from NW_025899833.1 coordinate 192,040, forward strand.
ATCCTATAAAATCCAGGCAGTCGCCGCGCCAAAAAGCACCACCACCAAGGAACTGCAGTCGTCCATTCCCAGCCGAGACTCGCGAGGACGAAAAGAAGAAGCAGATCGAGCAATGGCGGCGTGGCCGGTGGTGCTCAGGATGCACGTGGACGACTCAGTGTGCGCGAAGAAGACCAGGAAGGCCGTCGAGAAGCTCCGTGGTACGTACACTTCGTATATATATGTCTATCTTGAGCAAGATGATATGCACCTACACCGATCGATCTGATCGATATATGTGGGTTTTGCATGTGTAGGGGTGGAGAGCGTGTGGGCGTCGCCGGAGCAGGGCCTGGTGGTGGTGCACGGGACGGCGGACGCGTGGGCGCTTAGGCGGCGCATCTGGCGCAAGGTGAAGAGGCGCGCCGAGGTCGTCAGCGACGGCTCGGCGCCTTACCATTACCCCGGGACGACGGCCGCGCCGCACTACGGCCCGTCACAGGCGTACCTCGGCTGGGGCGCGGCGCCGCCGCACGCCTACTACTCTCACCCGCAGCCACCGCCGCACGCCTACTACTCCCACCATCCGCCGCCGCCGCCGCCGCCGGGGTACCCGTACGCTGCCGGAGGCTACGATGGCTGGGCGGCCGACCCCGACCCCTACGGCTACGCGGCGCACAGCACTGTGCCTATGTGCTCCATCATGTGAAATGTGATCCCGCCAGTCGGACCGGCGACGACGTGCATGCTATATGCAAGCGCGCGTAGATTTGTTTAGATCGAGAAGTTTTTGCAGGGTACCGAGTACGTATTGTTAGGCCGAGTATTTTAGGTCGAGTGTATAGCTCCATTGGATCGAGGGACGAGCATGGAGCGGTGATGTTTTTTGAATGCACCGCTGCCTATTCTGTACCAGCCATGAGAGCCTATATATATATATACCATACGGTTTTGTTTTTCAGAAGCAACCTGTACGGTTTTGTCACTCTGGACTATAGCTATTTTGTTCGAGATCAAGTGGTAAAGTTTTTAGGTGTGTGTGTGTGTGTTAATTTTACTAGATCTGCACCCTGCGTCCATACCAATGGATCTTAGTATATTACCACGCAGATCCGGTGGAAGATGTGTGTGTTAATTTTACTAGATCTGCACCCTGCGTCCATGCCAATGGATCTTAGTATAGTACCACGCAGATCCGGTGGAAGAGCATAAGCTATAAGGTTCAACTTGTCTAGACTTGCTTGATGCGTTTCAAAACTAAAACTAACTAAAACCGCAACACTTATTATGAATCGGAGGGAGTGTTTGAACTAAAATCAGGACACTTACTATGGATCGGAGTAACCAAGTGAGTAGTATTCCCTCCTGCTAATTTTATGTTGCGCATAATTTTCCGTGCAAGTCAATATGTACAAACTTTGGCCAAGAATATAGATAATAATACAAAAAATTACTATGCCAAATGCATATAATATAAAAATATATTTCATGACAATTCTACAAATATTACTATTGTGTAGTATATGTTTGTATTTTTTATCAATATAGATGATAAAACTTTATGAAGTTTGACTTTGACCAAACCTTATATGCAATGGGCAGGAGGGAGTATAATTGCTGACAATGGACATGTTCGACACGGAAAACAAGGAAGCTGCTATGGCGCATCACCATTCTTGATATACCGCCTTGCTAGGTCGATCATCATCAAAACGTGGGAGTATACAACATGTTCCATGTTTTTTTTTTTCCTTCAAAACAGTGTTTAGATGCCCTTTGGCTTTGGGTGTTTGTTTCTCAAATAACTTTTTTAATAATAGAAATCAAAATGAGCCATTGGTTGTTTTATGCCAAACATTGTTTTGACCAAAGTAATCTGACAGAGCTAATCATGGCAAGAAAAATGGTTATTTTTTGGGCTAGGATTTTTTTTCTACAACCTAGAAAGGGGATTTCACAATCTAGATTTTTTTTTCATAATCTAGATCATTCAGCGGATTTCATTTTTTTTAGCATCATTCAGCGGATTTCAGAATCTAGGTTTGGTTTGGGACCAGTTACTCCAGCCCAGAACAAACCGTCCAAAGCCCACACCAACTCGCTCGCGTTATCCAGCCCAGCCCACAGCGCACCCCCCTCCTCCGACTAAAAACCGGAGCTGGAGAGGCCGGCCGGCCGACCGAGTGAGCTGCGCAAGCACACGAGTCCACCCATGGACACCGCCGTCTTCTCCGCCGCCTCTCTCTTCGACGACGACAGCGACGACGACAGCCGGCGAGGTAAAGTAATCCGAGACCCCCGTACCCGCTCGCGCTACCTCCCACCATGTGCTCCTGTCTGACCGCCTGTTTCCTTCGCCCCCCTTTCGCGCGATTGAAGACCAGGCGCAGGTGGGCGCCGACGGGGAGAGCCAGGAGCAGGCGCTGGAGTACGAGGAGAGGCTCCACAAGTTCCCAGGCCTGGTAAATTTCCCAAAACCTAACTCTCCATCCTACCATCCTAAGCAGCCTGTGAGCAAGCAGATCGACCAGGAACATCATGTTTGGAAGCATGCTGAACCGCATGAGTAGACCTGGAATCTTTACATTACAGAAAGTAGGTGCCTGATCAGTATGCTTTGGAAAGTGTGTACATGAGTTACCATCTGAAATTGTAGCTGACTGCCTGACTGCCGACTGATTAAATTTAGCATGACCTTTTTATGGTGGTAACGGGTTAGTAATATGGACATCTGTTTATTCTTGTTCCTTAGATGGCTGTCAACCTTTGCAGTTTCTGTTGGGTGAAATGTTAGTAGCGCAAAGTGGTATATTCTACTAGTGCAAATGTTGGTAATGTATGGGTAAAGGATGTTGTGATTCTGTATCATGTAGTACTCCCCTCATGTCAGAATACATTGCATTGAGCTAGTAATATCAGTTTCGTATTATAGATGCTTGTAAATTTGTCTATACTAATTGTCAAACCTTAAAATGTTTGAGTGATAGATACAGATTCTGGAACTTGTATTGTGAGGGGGTTTATTAGTCTATATTGTTTTATAATGTGCAAAAACGTTTCTCATGAGCATGAGCATGAGCATTATTGATTATGTTAAGGATCCATGAATATTGGTTGCTGATTGGAGGCAAAATGTTGTTGTCTGAACTAGTAGCTGAAATATTGTAGGGTCTTCTAATTTTTGCAAGCAAAGTTATACAAGTGAAGTCGGAAGCTGAAAACAATACTGCACCTCTCTTCCATGTTGCTCACCATTACGAAAAAATGTTGTGTAGGACTTGAGCATCAGAGAATTTTCATGTCATCAGCTAAATGCCAATCTGCTATGGCCTGGGACATTTTTCTTTGCTGACTGGCTAGTTAAGAATCCATCAATCCTTGATGGTCAACGAATCCTGGAACTAGGAAGGTACGAAAATTATGTTTTGACGTAGTTTATCTGGTGCATGCTATATTTGTAATTGATGTCCAAAAGGCTATTATATTGTTTGATTATAAGAGAAATTACTAAATCAGTGTACTATAAATTATAGCTGAACTTGTTTTTGCATGTGTGTGGCTTGTATTGTGTTTCATCATAATTATATGGCCTCAACTTGTTTATTGTTAGTACTTGAGCATATGTTGAGCTTATATCATACTGTCAAGACTTAGCAGTACGAAACATGATGTCTATCTAGTATCTATCTCTATTCGGAAAAAAAAAAAATCTAGTATCTATCACCCGTCAAGAAGAAGATAGTTTTTGTAGCACTTTCCATTTAAAAAATGTATGGTTCCTTGTTAAAGTATGTGATACCGTCCTTTTCTAAGACTCAATATGTTGATAGACTATATATAATAAATGATTTAGTGTGTTTTAGTGGAACAGGGGCTTTAGCCATTTTCCTACGGAAAACATATGGAGTGGATATTACGACTTCTGATTATGACGACAAGGACATTGAAGAAAATATAGCTCACAACTGCAGAGTTAATAATTTGGATCTGCTACCTCACATCCGACGTAAGAAAACCATAAACTTATCTATTTTTAGTAAATAACACTTTATATGCACCGCTCGAAAGGGGAGAACTACGGGTTGATACTTTTCTTTACTCAGACACCTGGGGAGATCCGTTTCCCGTCCCCCGCCCCGATTGGAACATTGTGATCGCCAGTGATATTCTACTATGTAAGTGCATACCATGTTTTCTGCCAATCATATGTCATACGATTCCAGTTCACTGACATGGTACACCGTGTGGCTCTGTAGATGTTAAGCAGTACCCAAACCTGATAAAGACGCTATCGTTCCTTCTGAAAGAATCCGATCTTAACGCGCAGAGAGATGGCTGTACAAACATTACAACTAAATCAGGTACTTCTCGAACATTTAACTGGTACAGTGGCAATGCAAGAATGTGTTTTAGTGAATGTTTTGTAATCCCACTGGCAGGAGAAGAAGTGGTGGTGACGTACCCCATGTTTCTGATGAGTTGGCGTAGAAGGATCGGCAAGGACCAATCGATTTTCTTTGAAGGATGCGAAAAGGCAGGCCTCGAAGTGCAGCATCTGGGTGACCTTGTGTACCTCATCAGCAAGAAGAACTGAATCTTCGGTTACGCTAGGGGGGAACAAGAAAGGAAACATAAGGTTTCTGAGCACGGTTTTGTATGGTTTTTTGTTTTCCCTGGACATCATTTTCGTCCGGAATGTATCGCACTACCATGAGATTAGTATGCAAATGGGTTGAGACCTTTGGAAGCATCATCTGATGATGAGAAAGAGCCAGTATTCTGGTGTTTGTATAATTGTACTGTTGCCTTGTGCAATGTTTTGTTTGTTGCTGCTCTGGTTCTGTTGAGATGAAGTTTTCTGAAATCTTGACCAGTTCTGCCAAAGCTGAACTTTCTCCATGGACAAGGGGCGTCTGGTCTTGGGCCAGGCCCGGTAGACGCGGGAGAATGTGGACTCGGCCTCTGTAACCTGTGTCTCCCCTACCGCGTGGAGGCCAACTCTCTCTTTCCTCCCCATATCTCTCTCGCCCGACCTAGCTGGAAGGAGCCCGGCTGCCCCTCCGTCGCCCGCCCCGCTCCCCCACCCGCTCCCCCGGTGGACGGCGCTCCGGCCGGCCGGCGCGCCTCCTGCTCCGCCGAGGTACTCCCCCACGATTATCCCCTCCCCCATGCACGTCTACGCCCGCTTTTGCTTTTCCGTTCTCGCCAAATTGATGCGCTGGATCTGAGCTGCTGCCGCCGCCCCGGCCGCCCAATTCCGGGGGAAACTCGGAGGCGAGACCGCGACGCATCGGTGGTGATTGCCGGATGCTTGCTGCTTGCCCCCCTGGGTTGAACGTTGGGCGGGAATTGGGTTGTGGCGGAAGCTTGGATTGCTCAAGGAATTGGCTGGCGCCTCTGTTTGCTTGCTTAGGGAATTGCGGTGGCGGTGATCTCGGCAATTATGCTACGCTAGTGCTGCGCCCACCATACAATTTGCATACAACATAGGATTCTCTGTGTAGCACTTCTGGTTTATTCCCTTTTGTTGTTCAAGCATCGATGCTCATTTCTTACTCGGCGTCGACCCGCGCTCGCCTTTCTCTTGACGGCCCGCTGCGGAGCTACTGGTCTGTGCTTGCTTTGGGCACCTGTAAGTTATACTAGTACGGAAAATCCTCAAATCAAGTCTAGCCAAATCCATGCGCAGGAAATTTTAACTTGTTTAGTAAATTCTAGAATATCCTATGATAATATGTAGCCTTAGAGCCCCCTACCGATGCTTTTATCCTTGGTTTAATTCCTTTCGTTGGTGACCGTGGTTGTATTGGAACTCCGAGCATCGGCATTCATTTCTTATTCCTTGGTGTTCAACCGTGATCGTCTCTCTTAACGGTTCACTGCAGAGCTATTGATCTACTCTGCGTTGAACAACTTAGTTCTACTGCTAGGTAAATTCATAAAATTAAGGCCAGCCAGATCCATACACAGGAAGCTATCTAAGGAGAAAAGCTCAGTTGAGGTACTAGGTCCTTAAATGCCTAAACCAGAAGCGCCGTTCCAAGAAATAGCAGGTCCAAAAGGAAAAAAAAAATAGCCAATGAGTCACTCTGTTTAGAGTTGTGATGAAATTGTAGGCACTATAGCTTGATATTCTCGGCTGTTGTGATTATTTTTTTTATTTGCCAATATTGATCATATCATATTACTCTGATGATCTAAAAATTTAATATCTATATCAACATATTTCACCAAGGTAGCTAACTAATGAACTATCATCCTACAAAAAGACTCATGGAATTATGATAGTTCGTACTGTCCAATTGTCCATGTCCAGTTGGGCTCTGCATGGACATTATATGTATTTGTCCTTTGTGTTCGTTATTGATTTGTAGAATATCTTACCAGCCTTAGGGCCTTGTTACCAAGTGTATGCCCGCACCACCTTAGGTCAGCTTGTGGGAGGATAAGATGATGCCCTAAATCTGATGTGATATCTTTACCCCTTTTACCCACTTTTGTACAGTAGAAGATGGGCTGTACAAATAAGGATATAATGTCTGACTCTGGCCACTCCTTCCATGTTAACTTCGTTGAACTGTGCAGCTTCTCATGTGTTAGTTTCTTATGATTCTCGAGTTAGCATTCCAGTGAGTCCCGAGTTGTTTTGCTGAAGCATCATCCTAAAAACCGGTCCCTTTAACTTCTGCTCTTTCATAGAATTCGATCGGTATCTAAAATTATTGTCTGGTGGGCAGTTTAATTTTAGGCGAACATAAGGACTGAAAATGGATGAAAATTGGGTAGAAGACTCGAAACGTAGTTCTGCTGCGGCATCATTCTCTGGGTCGGTCCCTAGTCAAACCACTTCACCAAGAAGATTGAGGCAAAGGTAATTAGTTCTTCATTCTATTGTTATCTATTTGCATTTTTGGCTAGACAAGTTAGCCGCTCGCACAAGAATTTAAACAAATACGAACTAGTAGTTTTATTGAGAGCAAGCGTCAGTTCATTTGCTAAAAGAAGTTGCATGTTGTGGATCATCGTATATGTTCAGTTCTGTAACTTCTGATTGTATGTCGTGAACCAATGTTTCACGAATGTGCAATATTTGACATAGGAACAGAGGCGAGTTTACTGAGTTTGTGGTCACTTCAGAGTTTCGTTCGTTTTTATCTTTTTAATGATTAATTTCTAGCAATTTTCACTATTAGACAAAAATTACTATGGAACAATATATATAAGATTCCAGGAAATCATCAGAAGATTAGCACAATAGGTGCTGGCATGGTGTGAGGCCGCTGACTCTATTGAAAACAAAATCAGAAAAAAAAGAGTGCTAACCCTACATGCTTCTCAGTCAGATGAACTGCTGTCAAGTATCCAATTTGGCAGAAATGTCAAAAGTGGCTAGTGTCACAAATTGGTGTTAGTATTTTTGGAACTATTTTCATGCTATGGCATAAGAATTTATGCTTAGCAAAGTTTAGTGCAATACTGGTCTTAAATGTCACCAGAGTAAAAGCCTGGTTTTGTGACCTAGGAACTTGCACATTTGCTAATGTCAGACTCATGAGAATAGATGCCCTGCTAGGCATCTATCCTTTTCAAAAGGTGGCTTAGTTGCTAATGTCGACCTATGATTTTACCTCCAGCATTGTTAATGGCACTGTATTTTGCTGCTAGTGTCATTGGATATGGCCTGCTAGGGTGATCATGATGCTATTCTACATCGCTCCTGTAATCAATTTTATGAAAAAAAAAACTGCATTAGACCTTTTTGTGAATATTGTTGCAAGGATCACTTTGATAAAGTTCGCTGGTAGTATTGTATTAACATTGCCACTTATTTAATATAACCTTTGCATTGTCCATATTATCAGAAACATATTTCATCTATTAAGTCACCGGGAGGTGTCTCCTCGAACAAAACACCAAGCTAAAAGGCATTGGAATAAGCCTCCTACTAGCGGCGCTGGTTTCACAGAGTTAAGATACTTGGGAACAGATGCTAAACATGATTTATTTTCGTGGTAAGGAATCTCTCTTTTCACCTAAATGTTTCTGTATTGAGTCCGGGGCTGCAAACTTATATGTACGATCTGACTTCTGTCCACTGTCTGATGTTTCTAAACTTACCGGGCACAGGGCAGAATCACAATCCTTGCATCGTTGGTCTGCAAAGTATTGCCCTCTTATGCCACCCCCTAGGTCAACTATTGCAGCTGCATTCAGTTCGGATGGGAAAACGCTTGCATCCACACAGTAAGTTTGTTGACTAGCTGAATATATGAACTAAACATAGTTATGTGAACTAACTCTCTTTTCTCCAGTGGTGACCATACTGTTAAAATAATCGACTGCCAAACTGGGAAATGTTTGAAAGTATTGGGTGGGCATCGACGCACACCTTGGGTGGTATGTTCTTCCTTGACTGGCACAATTTCGTAGCGTGTTCTGATAGGGATTAAGCTACTGAATATAGGGCCCTAATAGCGGTGTGGTAAAGTGTTTTATAATCATTCAGCCAAGAAGTACCACTTTGACATTTTCATGCCTGTATTGCATATTCTCCACTTAACCACATACTTCTGGAGTCTATTCATAAGTAAATTAGGAAAATGGAGTGTAATTATTTACAGTTCTGTTTATCGCTAGAATCTCAGAATCATGTTAATTAAGGTGCTGTTCTGTTGCAGGTTAGATACCATCCATTACATTCTGACATACTTGCCAGTGGGAGTTTGGATCATGAAGTCCGTCTTTGGGATGCAAACACCTCAGACTGTATTGGATCTCAGGACTTCAGTAATATCCTTTAAATAGTCTCTAGCTCCATGTGTCATTGTTAGCTTCTGTCCATTGGCATTTCTGAAGCAACACTAATTTCCTGTTATGTTCTGTTGACAGGTAGGCCAATTGCATCCATTGCGTTTCATGCAAGGGGGGAGATTCTGGCAGTTGCATCAGGTCACAAAGTAGGACTCCTAGTGTAACTCTAGCTAAATATTCTGTATGTAATTGTTTTATGAACAGCTAATAAAATAACATATACCTAATTTACGTGTCAGTTGTACATATGGAACTACAATCGGCGAGGGTCGGAAGCCCCGACCATTATATTAAGAACCCGCCGTTCGTTGAGAGCTGTGCATTTTCATCCTCATGGTGCTCCATATCTTCTAACGGCAGAGGTAGAAATGTAGAATACAAATATCCTTCATATTGCATTTATGCATTTCTGTTATATGTTTTTTTGTTAACTCATATGTACCTTGAATTTCAGGTTAACAATCTTGACTCTGCAGACTCACAGCTGACCCACGCAACATCCACTGGCTATTCAAACTATCCCTCGGCTTTGTTTTTTGCAAACATCAACTCTAGAGGCTATCCACATCTTGAGTCTAACATGTCATCACCTTGCCTAATTTGGCCTGCATTCCTCAGGGATGATGGAAGTCTATATATTCCTCGAAATGACTTGGCTAGTGGTTCAACCCACGCGCAGCAGAGTTCAACATCAGATGCTGAAAACCAGCAGTCTGACCAGTTTGTAACCCCTATGGATGTATGTCCAGGGGAACCATTAGTGTCTAATGATGTTCAAATGCCTTCCACGAGCAACAGTGTGCCATTACCGGCAATAGCCAGGCCTTCAGGATCTGCTGTTCATCGTATGCCAGGGAATTCATTTACCACTAGTGGGTTAGATGTTCAAATGTTTCTAAGAAATTCAGAGGGTGGAAATCACCATCACGACCTCTTCAGTGACTCGCGTAGTTGGGAACTGCCTTTTTTGCATGGTTGGTTGATGGCCCAAAGTCATTCAGGTTTGTACCCTGCAATTCCGAATAGTACTGTCCTTAAAATCCTACCTCTCTGGTGTTACCATGGCTAACTTTACTAGGAAATCACAATGCATGAATTATTTGAACATCCAGGCGCTTCTTCATCGATCCCGATTCCCACTGGCAGTGCTAGAGGATCAAATCGACACTATGCCTCACGCCCTCATGCTTTGGCCTCTGTACCTGGGATTGGGAGTCCACAGCTGGGTCCACAAATTGATGAAGCTGAGGCTCATGCTGCCTCCTTAGGTGTTGGATCAGAACTTACAACCTCACTATTTTCTGCCGGGGCTGCCGAATTACCATGTACAGTGAAGCTTAGAGTATGGCGGCATGATATCAAGGATCCATGTGGTACATTACAACTCGGGGCGTGCTGCTTGACAATCTCTCATGCTGTTCTTTGCAGGTGATCCATTGTGCTTTGATTTCTTTTGTTCTCTTTCCTGTACAAGATAAGCTGTTTCTCTTCCTGTTGTCACTATGTCATTACTGTTGTACATACAAAGATGGGTCTTTACTCCATTCGAACCTCATTTATGAACTGCTACATAACTAATGGTAGCAACAATTGGTGCATATTTAGTAATGCTACAGAACAGTTGTAAATAGGAATAGGATGCTAAATTTATGAACAGATGTTATATTTGGTAGACTCACCAAAGGGCAACCATGCTTTTATGTTGAACGGAGTTGGCACTTCTCTACTTACTCACAAATTATTATTTTTTGCAGTGAAATGGGTGCCCATTTCTCCCCTTGTGGACGATTTCTCGTAGCTTGTGTTGCATGCTTGCTGCCTCAAACAGAAGGTGACCAGGGTAGCCAATTACCTGTGCAGTACGAGTCTACGGGAGCTGGAACATCACCAACTCGTCACCCACTTCCCTCTCATGGAGTTATTTATGAGCTTCGGGTCTATTCTCTCGAGGAGGCAACGTAATTTTTCTCACTGTTGACTGTTCTATTACACAGTTTATTTTTTTATTAACCTAAATGGTCTCCTGATTTTGAAGTTTTGAATGTATTTTCCTTGCAGATTTGGAGAAATTCTCACGTCAAGAGCAATAAGGGCGGCCCATTGTTTAACTTCCATTCAGGTTATTTTCTTCACTTCTGTTTCTGTGTGTTTGCATCTATTTTTTCTCTGTGTAGAAAAGAATTTGCGGTTTGTGTCAGGATGCAAGTGGACCTATGTTGAGTGCCCAAATTGGCCACATTAATATAAATTAGGTTTAGTGCACAGCTGCCGCATAATTACTGTTTGCAAGGTTTCCTCAGGCCTCACTTCACCTGCTGGAAAGGCAAGCCAAAACTCAGAATAAGCCACATGATACAGTTATTTAGTACTTTTAACTACGAGCAAACAAGAATCCTTTCTCCCATTTCTCAAAAACACAAACAAGAATCCTTGTCAGAGGATACAGAACAATTGAGCACTGGACAAGCAGCAAACAACCCTGTTCTTGTGTGACTTCTTCCTTTCTTCTTTTTCGCCTCCCTACTCTTGTTCTTGGTTCTGCACCCAGCAAGCACAAGAGCAAATCAAAGAAACTAACTAACATCACGTGGAAAGCACGCAGTATTTCAGTAAGTGTTCTCTTGTAGTACCGGTGGCACATAGCAGATATGGTTTATTCTCCTTTTGTTAAGGTAGCTTAATTCAGGTATGCCAAGATATACTGAATTCTAATTTAAGCAGAATTTGGTTTTGTATGCAGACACATAAGCTTGAGAACAATAGTGCTGTCCTTATCTATAACCTTTCTGGTAGCTTCTTCAATTCTTTATGACACAACTAAATAGAATAATAGTCATACCAACTAGATTTGGTCTAGGTGATGTGATAAGATATGTGCTTACTTTTTTTTCCCATTGCCATAGTACTAATTATTACGAAAACGGAGCTGTTTGCATGATAAGATATGTGCTGATTTGATCTCAACCTTTTTCATTTTCAAATCCCATACTAACTGCGTAGGACATATGCCGTTAGAAAAACCTCTGTTTGATGAGTTGTATGCAGTGTACTGCCATGCAGTGTGTGTCCAGGATATGTGGGAGCTCAGCCATTGGCCCCAAAATTTGGGAAAATGCCATTTACATCTTCAGTTCCAGTATTGGAAATTTTTTTTATCAGATTTTTATTCTGCATTGCCTTATGCATTCCGGACCTATCCTGGAAATATCAGGCTTCAATTATGCAATTCTCACAATGTAATCTGAGCTTAATGCCTTTTCTGTGATGCAGTTCTCGCCTACATCAGAACACATACTGTTGGCATATGGCCGTCGCCATAGCTCTCTGCTTAGGAGCATTGTTATGGATGGGGAGACAACTGGAATCCCTGTATATACTATCTTGGAGGTACGTATGATTAGCTCACCCCATAGCATAGGTTGCACATCAGTGACGATAAATTGAGTATACCTTTTCTTGAGGCAATAGGCTGCCTGTCCTGATATTGCAGTTAAACATATCTTTTTTTTTTACTTGGTATTCAAAACCATTTTATATTAATAGTTCATAACTTCGAATGTCCTGGCTATGATATAATCTCATTGTTCTTTCCATTATTTTAGGTTTACAGAGTTTCGGACATGGAGCTGGTAAGAGTTCTTCCTAGTGCTGAAGATGAAGTCAATGTTGCCTGCTTTCATCCTTCCCCTGGAGGTGGTCTTGTTTATGGGACCAAGGTGAATCAACAACTAGATCATCAACAAAGGTGGTGTATTATTTGCACCTACTGATGTTTCCACTGGTTTTGAACTATAGGAAGGGAAGCTCAGGATCCTGCAACACAATGGTGCAGACGCGGCAAGCATGGGGCTGAATTGCTTTATTGAGGAAAATATGCTTGAGGTAGCGTGCTCCCTTCCAAACAGCTCCCATCTATGATTATGTCTCGTTCACGTCTTCTCTGTGTCAGTCTGGATAAGGCTTGACATGCTCCTTGGGTGGGGGTATGTTGAGGAGGTTGTAGAAACCTGCATCGAGGTGTTTGTTCTGAACGTATCTTCAGTATCTTGCCCTAGTGTTGAATGTAACTGCCAGGGATGCTCTTTGGCTACTTGTGTTTGTTTTGATTAGCATAATATAACTTTGTTCTACCTTGCAGGTTCAGAGGTATGCGTTGGAAGGCTGAATGATCATTTGCAGCATGAGCTTGTATGCCTGCCTTCTCTGGTAAGTACCGCTTATCTACATCTTGTTTGATGTTTGTTTAGCTGTGGTAGTTGCATTCCTGGTCTCAAGCATTATCCCGTTAACTTATTGAATTTGATATTTAGTTGTTTACTAGTTTTCTTGGTGTTGGAGTCTACAATGAAAACTTAATTTCGTTAAGCTTGCCATCAATGATTTTTGCTTTTTGAGTGACTTGGCTGATATGACTGAAGAAGATTATCTGTCCCAGCAGGAACTTTTGTCTGCAAGCTCCATTTTGGTTCACAAGAGCCTCAAGGACTAGAACACAAAACCTCATGAGCCGCCTCCTACTAAATCATGTCATGGCAGATGAATCTTCAAGTTTGTTCAAGTGCAACAAACTGATCTATTGCTGCTTCCAGAGATTGCAGCTGGCCGGTTCTAATAGTGTATCGTTTTGTAACTCTTATTAACTCAGGTGCGTGCACAGGCGGTGTGAAGATGTAAATTGGCACGGCCACCGATGCTGTCAAGTTTCCACGACCATGTAATTATGAAACTGTACATGTAATATCCAATCAGCTTAACACAACTGCTGTTGTATTTCAGAAAGTTCGCAATCAGCTTAACACAACTCTTTTCAAGTTTCAAATGTTTGCACATCGCCGTGTACTGCCCTGATGCCAATGATTTGCACTTTTGCAGTAGCAAATCTTTGTATTGTGTCAAAAATTAAATTTCTGCTTTGTTTGTTTAAGAGACGCTTTTGCTTAATTTTCTGCATAAGCTGAGGGGTATAAAGTTAGTCATGAATCATGCTTGCTTTTGGTCTTGTTCCTTGGCTTCACATCACTAAGTCAAGGTTTTTATCAGGGAGGGGAGAATATTGTTTTACTAATGAATACCAGTTTAAGTGTCATCTCACGAAGAATGAACGATTTATTCACTGTAACTTGTAGACATAGCTGTTGTTCAGATCCTCTACTTTCACTGTAATTACTTTATAAGTTACAAATTTAGAATAAGGGACCAGAAGCAACTTTTCTTTAACAATAATCAGAAGCAAGTTGAGTTGAAGATTGAACGTCCCTTGGTGACTGGCACATGGTACCACCAGACATAGCTCGTCTGAAGTAATTTAACTTTATAAGGTACAAACTTAGAATAAGAGACCAGAAGCAACTTTTCTTAACAATAATCAGAAGCAAGTTGAGTCGAAAGTTGAACGTCCCTTGGTGACGGGCACATGGTACAACCAGACGACATAGCACATCCGAAATATGCTCAATGAGAAAGCAAGCTTTTTATGAGCAATAAAGCGGTTTATTGTGCTTTCTACCGTTGAAAATTTGAACAAGTCAATTAGCAAAACAACTAAATGGTTTCCTGTGGAATGATGATGAAAATTCAATATATATATGTCCGCACACCAAACAGTTCCAACTCTAGTCCTGAACATTCAGTAGTAATTTTACAAACAAGGCAAATTAAATTGTAGAAAAGTAAATATTGTTTAAATAAGAATAGTTCACAATCACATACCCTATAATGTTACAAATAAGACAACTCAAATTGAATATCAAAACAGACTAGCCAAGTTGGTTTCCACATGAGACCACATGTCAAATCGGCTTGAATATGGTCATGGGTGATCCAATCCGCAATGAATTATGCATATGCCTACGCCCGTGCAACGGAAGAGAAAGAAACTTGGACATGATTCGCGTGAGGTACGCTTCCACAAAAGGGCTTTTGACCTATTTTGTTCGCAAAAATCATGGTATTGCAAAGTTTTAACGTATTAAATAAATAAAATTGAGTTCTAAAATAGTTGAAATAATAGTTAAATAATTCATACAATCCAAATAAAATAAAGCGCCCACAGGTGTATCATTTCGTAGCTGATGATGAACAACTGCGTCACGAATTTTCGGGTGCATGGGGAGGAAATCATCAAACTCCGCAGGCACAACTGGTGGTGAATGGTGGCAAGAGGATCTTGGTGGCCATACATGGATGATCATCCCTCGCTGGAGGATGTCCGTGTTCACTCTTGATGATCATGTTTGCATGATCTTGAATAAAATTTGATGTGTTGAGAGAAAATACAATCATGCAACCATATGTAAGGGTCCTCATCATAGCAGTACATTTCTAAATTGATGAGAAACCAAGAACTCATACAAAGTCTTTCTTCAACACAAAGTAGGTATCGTATGCCCTAACACCGTGCACCAACTCCATGAACAAATCATTGTTCATCCTAAATCGATGCCGAAACTCCTTTTGGGTACAAGATGTGGCCGACATATAGCATGGTGTGACCCTCCATCCACCGCATTTCCTTCCTCTTCCTTCTCCCAAACTTTGAGCCACCAAGAATAGGACCGGCATTGTTCAGGTCGACCGCTTGCAATTGTAGAAGATAATCAAGGATTTCCAACCACTCTTCTTCATCAATGACATCATGGGCTTCCTCTTCCAGAAAAGCATGCATCATTATCTCTTTATCGCTATCCATAGCCTATGGATGGAACAACCAATCGACCGAACGCCGATGAGAGCAACGAAATCTAGCAATAAAAAGGGCCGAGCACCTTGCTTGCAAGCTGGGGTGTGAGTTCGCTGCGAGTCGAGAGGGTCGGCGAGAAGGACAACCAAGACAGCGAACAATGACTGGAGGTTGGTGTAGACGACGTTGAATTATCAATATTGAGAGGATGGATGGCTGCGGCGATGGCGATTTGGCGGGGGTGGAAGAGGTCTTGTGTAGGCAAGAGGCGAGGTGGTGGGAAGAAATGGGCTGAGCAACGCCTTCCATCAGGCGCTTCCAAAGCTGCCTCCTATAGTCCTATGGGCTGAGCCAATGAACAGTTTTTCTTTTTACCACGCTGGAACTAAAACGGTTCTGGAGGCCGGTGCTGGCTGGGCGCTTTTCTTTTTCCGGCGTCCGCAAATAGGCCGGTCTGGGTGCGGCCGTGCGGGTGAGGGAAGAAACTGGATTGGACCGGTTGGGCAGAATCTCCAGTCGCGCTCCGAGACCGAGCGAGCAGAGCACCATGGCCGCGCCCCGCCGGTGCTCCCCGAAGAGCTCGTCGAAGAGATCCTCCTCCGCCTGCCGCCCGACGACCCGGCATGCCTCCTCGGCGCCTCCCTCGTCTGCAAGTCCTGGGGCAGCGCCGTCTCGCAACCTAACTTCCGCCGCCGCCTCCACGAGCTCCACCGTACACCCCCCGTGCTCGGATTCGTCCACGACTGGCGTCACGAGTGCATCCCCAACTTCATCCCCACCACCACGTCGTCCTTCTCCCTCGCCGCTCCGGACCGCCGGTTCTGGTGGGCCCTCGACTCCCGCCATGGCCACGCCCTCTTCCTCTCCGAGAACCAGCTCACCGACGAACTCCTTGTGTGGGAGCCATGTTAGGATGATCTCCACGTGATCGATCCCAACGGATATTCCCTACCGATCTAGGGTTAGCGCAGTGCTCACGGGAAGCTCTGCCACCGCCGCCACCGCACGCTCACGCCACTCGCGCCGTCACCATGGACAACGGCTCGAGCTCCTCCTCAAAGGGAGAAGGTTTGTCTCTCACTCCCTCTCGATCTCTCTCCGATCTTGCAGTATGCATACAGATACAGTCTTACCCGCATTAGATCTACCCTAGATGATCCTAGTAAAGTCAACAAGCCAATCACGGGCGCACAGCGGCGTGTGCCGTTGCCGGCGGCGTTCGATTGCAGCTACCCGACCGCGGCATCCGATTGCAACTACCCGACCGCGGCCGTGTTCTGCACCGCGGACGCGTGCGACCACCGTGACTGCCATGCGGGTCCCTTCCATGTTGTCTTCGTCTTCACGGAATCCCCCGAGTCTGAGTCTGAGTACGACAGTGACGACGAGGGGTATCTCACGTCAGCGTGTGTATATTCGTCTGAGAGAGACAGGCACCTGGGGCAAACCAACCTCGACGCACGTCAAGCTCGCCATGGACTTCCAGTATTATTCGAGCGTGCTCGTTGGCAGATCTCTGCTCTATTTTATGTCTTCCAGTGGGTTGATCGTGGAGTATGACTGGGCCAGGCATAGTCTAAGAGTGTTCGAGGCACCAGAAGAAGAGGGATGTATAGCCTCATGCTGGCGGATGATGGTGGATTGGGTGTTAACGAGCTAACTGATTCCGGAGCGGGTGAAGAAGGTGTGCGACGATTGTGGCCCCTGTCGTTTGATTCCGGTTGTCAGCTTCTACACTCCCATGCCCGGAAATAGGCACCATGATCTGCCTCTGTTGAATGCTAAGGCGGTCAAAAGGAAAGAGGGGAGGAGAAAACAGTAGAGCAGTTGCAACAGTTGGTCGACAATGGGTTCAATGCAATCAAGGAGGGGACTACATCAACGCCTTTCAACTTGTCAGCAATGTGCTCCAACAGGTTAGGGTTCTATTCTTATAAGCTGCTAGCCCTGCTCAAGTTTGCCAATGTAGCTCCCAACTGATCCAGTGCTGTTTTGGATCGGTCATAGTTTCCATATGTTATTAGTTGCTTAGAGCCTTTGATTTTTCTTGTTTGGCCCTATACATGAGGATTAGTGAGGTTTAAGATGTTTGTATGGTGTTTAAGATGTTTCTATGGTAGAATGTGATTGCCCTATGTTTGCCCAGCTTTGGTACGTTACTGTTTGAAGGGTTAGTGAATCCAGATTAATGTTATGTGTCTCTAGTACTAGTACCTTGTGTTATCATAAAATTGGTTGATAGGAATAATTGTGGCTGTTCCGTTCTATCGTAGATCACAGTAACTTTCTGTTATGTTATTACCTTGACAATTGTATACTGAAATTATATTGGTAATTTGTTGTCAGGGTTCCACCATGTGGAGACGTTGCTCCAGAGTCTACGGGCATGGATGGGCATTTGTGATACGAAGCTCAGGAGATGGCCAATCCTTTGAGTGATGTTCCCAGGAATGCATGAATGAAGAGTCAGTGTAGAGGTCAGAGTTCAGCTACAATCGGTAAAGATGAAGCTGGGAACCATTAGGTGGTGTTAGCACATCCCTTTTCCCGGACCAGTGGCAGTGCCATGGTTGCACGAAACCTCGTTTTTAAAGGTAACTGTATGTGTCGGAGTGCTATCTACCACATATTATGCTTTAAGATTGGTGAGACTGTCCTCTTTTTTTACAAAATTGAAACATATTGAAACAAATTTAAATAGTGGAAAATGTTTCACATATAGGATAGGATCTGTCTTTGTATAGGATCTATGAAATCAATTTTTTTTAATAGATAAAACATGTTAAAAAAATTCTAGAAAAACTGACAACAAACATCTGTCCTATATACGCAACCCCTAAAAAGTGCAGCTTCAAGTTCGACCTACACTTAGAGAACAAAAAGGACAAAACTTAGGTATGAATAGTGTGAAATCCTGTTTACCTAAATCTGGCACTATTCATAGTAGAGTTTACCTTTTTTGTTTCTATGCATGTAGATGGATTTTTGAGCTGAATCTTTTTGGAGTTGTAGATACAGCCCATAGGTATGTTCTATACAAGTTTCAGATTTTTATGAAATTTGTACAAATGAATTTTATAAGCTGATCCTACACCTAATGGGGCTATCCTATACAAGTCTTCCCCCCTATATATGCATACTAACAAACAAAAAATGCATAACATCTATCTTTTATCCTGCCTGCCTATTTTACCGGGGTCAACTTGAAACTACAAGCAATTAAGGTCTATCTTTTCGAATAGCCCGGAATAAAGCATTAAGTTTCATGAACACGCAATATCCTCAAACTATCATATATTCCCCTTATTTTTTCCTATCTGTCACCTTAGGAACACCTTAGGAATTCACAGGTTCAACATAATAATAAGCAATACACCTTATAGATTTTTTTTTTTGATAATGAGCGCTTTATAATACACCTTATAGATAAATACCAACCTCATATATATGATAAAACAATTTAAGTTCAGTACAGAAATCATGTCACTCGGGCCCTAGTAACAATCATCAAACATGGGAAAGGTGTATCAACACTCATACATGAATATCCTTAAGACAAACACTTCAAATCTCTATACATATGGATGATTACATGATCAATCTCATTCAAACCCCATCCACCTCTTAGTCCTAGAGAGAACTACTCACTCATGATGATGGAGAGTGAACACATGGTTGTTGGTGATGATGTTGGTTGCGATGATGATGATGAATCCCTCAAAATCCCCCTCTCCGCGGTGGAAAGCAGGATCAATATGTCCCCCGAAACGAGGATCGTGGATATAGCGGTGCTCTGTTTCGTGAAAATCTTCGTGCTTCTCGTAGGGTAGGTTTTAGGGTATATAAGACGTCACACGAAGGGGGAGGCGAGACGATGATCGAGGGCCAAACGGGCCCTGGTGGTGCGCCCTGTGCTGGTGGACGCGCCACTAGGCTTCATTTGGGCATCGTGGCTCCCCTCTTGTAATTCCAAGCTCCAAGTCCCTCCTTTAGGTGAAAAACTACCGTGGTATTTTTCCCTGATTTTATTTCCTGCGAACGGAAAGAAGACTTTTGCTAAAAACAACGTTAGATTCAGCAGTTTTATCCAATTATGCTGAGATTCCAGAGCAAATATTTGAGAAAAGTGCTTGGAAAAGTAAATACATTTGAGATGTATCAATTCCCCCAAGCTTTATGTGACGTCTTACATATGCTTCAACGATGCCAGCATTTAAACGACTGTACCGTCACACAAACATCAACATTCATATTTTAAAGACACATAGAATATTATTCATCATTGAATATGTGCCCCTTCCCTTGTCACCTCCCTAGCCGATGACACCGGAGGACCATCGCTGGGATCTACTTCGACTTATTCTTCATGGAGTGCTACCCAAATTCTACTCTTACAGTCTTACCTAGATCTAATCTAGTCGGGCTCGTGGTAGCACTGCCGGATCTTTATCTACACGCTTCCGCTTCGACGGTGTGCTTGGTCACACTTCAATGCGGTGTTCCTGATCAGGTACACATGGATACCGTGGAGGTGTTGCATGTGCAACACTAGTTCGTGGGATAATACATCTTCTGGCGACTAGACAAGTCTAGTTACGGGAATTGGCTCGCGTCTTAATCAACCTCGTCATCGATAACTTCCGCTAGATCGATCTACGAGGGTATGTATAGTTGCCTCTTCTCTCGCATATGATATTGGTTATGCGTAGGAATATTTTTGTTTTCTATGCGCGTTCCCTAAAAAAGACAACATCTGGCAGAGGAAAGGCGTCGAAGCCAGCATGAGAGAAGCCGCATACACAATGGATAGGGCAGCAAGGGCCAAAGAAATTCAAGAGCACGACATCCCTCAGCATAGCGGCCGCGGCACGGCGGCAGGGTAGCAGCGGCAGCGGTTATTTGGCGGGGCTGGGTCGCCGGGCGAGCTTGGGGGAAATGGAGGGGCCGGCGGCGTGAGCGTGCTGATGTTTCAGCTAGGTAGTTGGCTCTTGGCGTGCAGCCTCGGGTTTTCCAGCGCGTTGGAGCCGGTACACCAAATGTGACGTGCATGCTGCAATATCTCGCGCGCCTAAAAAACACTACCACGCGTGCAATTTTAGCGCCAGTTTCATCCTCCCGCGTACTTAATAGGTGATTTTTTTTTTCGATAATTGGTAGGCGATTGTTTCTGCCCGGGCGCTTTATACAACGTTTGTTGAAGATGCTCTTAGGTATGCTATTAGTGTGGTCACCGGTACTTAGCTCAAAGTTTTTTTTTTTTGCGGGTATACTTAGCTCAAAGTTGAACTGAATATACAAGTGGACACGCTAATTTAACACCCAGTCTAAGCGGAGCGTTAAGAGTAAAACACCAGATGATTCGTTGATGAATAAGAAGGATAGGATCATCTTGTTGAACACTGTATGTTGTACCGTTGCATTCTCTGTAACTATCCGATCCTAGTCTCTAGGGATAGCTTAGTCAAGGCCTTGCATGCACTTGTTCGTGCCCATGCATGTTTCACATGATGACCATTACCTGTGTACTTATAGCTGTATCTCGGCACCATAATACATTCAGTTGAGCCTTATTATTCTACTCATCTTTTCAATCAGATATTATTATTGGCCTACCATTGACGTAGAGGTTGGCCTGATCCTTCATATCTTTGACCAAGAATTTGGTTATTTCATCGGCTTGATTAGCAACAGCGAGACGCACCTCTCGTAGACTTTTAAGAGTCTCTATGCCGTAAATCCCTTCGAAAGCTTGAAAATTCATATCAATCCTCTCCAGCGCAGGCATTACCTCTTCTCCAGTAACTGCAAAGCTTAGTCTAGGCACAAGAGTTGCAAAGAAGCGAAGCATCTTCAGACTCTTGAATCCTCCAGGTGGAACAATGATCTCCCTATCAGTATGCTGTTTATTTTCCTCAAGGATGTCCACTATGTCACTATCATCCGTCCCTGCACTATGTGTAAACGTGAGACAAAACAATTTGTTCAGGTTCTGGATGAGACTGAAAGTTTCAGTCTGCAGAACTGTCACTGAAAGGGTCAGCTTGTAGAGATTGTCGAGATTTTGTATCCATATTGGGGTCCTTTCCATCTTGCCAGAGAGCTCTAGTGCAATGAGGTATCTTGGAGGAGCGGACATGGTGTCTAACGAGTTGATGAACTCAGAGCCCTCATCATTGATAGCCAGAGTCTGCAAGCCACAACTGCAAAGGTACTCAATGGCGGAGACCAATTGTTTGAAGGCCTTACTACCGTCCTTTATATTGAGCTTGTAAATTGCAAGCTTCCTTAGCCCTGTTAACTGATGAAGGCTTGCTACAGCTTCTGTGTCTTCATCTGTGATCTGAATCCCTGATAGTATACGAAGTGCTTTCATTGGCTCGTTATTTTTCTCCTGAGGTAACTTGAGTGCCTTAGGTGGGCTTTTACTCCCTCCAAGCATGCTACGGAGAAATTTGAGCTGGCCAAAGCTTTTGGGCAGCACCCCAACATTTGTCTCCCTTATGTCAAGAGTTTCCAGGTACTGGAGCTTCTCGATCTTGGACGGAATCTCGTAGATATCTGTCCGTCTTAGGCTCAAATACTTGAGCACAACCATTTTACATATGTCGTTCAGGTGCGTCTGCTCCAAACCCTTCCAACCCTCAAGATCTAGCACTTGTATTATCCCATTATTGAATGAATGGAAAGGCAGTCGCCGATTCTGGCTTCCGAAGACAGTAAGTGACCGAACCTGAGATAAGTTCATGCCTTTTGTCATATTCACATGATTGGAACCACTGCTTTGCATGGAGAGCCGACGGACTTTGTTGCTAGGAGTTGGCATCAGCCAGTGGCCACCAACTACTGTAATGAAATTCTCTTCGCCTGATTTGGACACAATGTATTCAAGAATCATGTCATGCACTTTGAAGGATTTTACCTTCCCATTGCTGCTGTGATCCACAGGACGTATTATCTTCCTGCCTATGAGCTGATTAAAGTATGTTTCTGCGACTTCCTCTGCAGTCAGCCCCTGCTTCTCTGTCACAAAACACTCCGATATCCATCGCCGAGTGAGGCGCTTCCTACTTATGGTCACGCCCTTGGGAAATATGCTCAGGTATAATGAGCAGGTCTTCAGGTCTGGAGGCAAGTCATTGTAGCAGTAATCAAGTATTCTTGTGACTCCATCCAAGGTAAGAGGAGATGCCTGCTCTGGAAATAATGATTTGAAAATTTTACTCCAATAGTCGCTCTTTTTTTCTGGGTTGCAGGCAACAAGACCAGCGATGCTGACTATGGTCAAAGGAAGACCCCCACAGAATTGACATATCTCTTCGAGAGCCTCTTTATTGTCACTGCTTATGTGGTTCTCGGATTCAGAAACACTATGATTAAGTGAGCCTTCAGAGTGATTATTATGTTCACTATTTCCATCAAGAGCTTCAGATCTCGCACTGACTGTTTCATGAACACTTAGGTTGAATAGACTGCTGGAGTCTTCACCGGTAAGAACACTAACTCTATGCAGATGATCAGTTCCATCTCTTTCAGAGCAAGATGCACCAACAGCCTGAAATCTTGTAGTGACTATTACTCTGCTATCTTCTATATTATCATGTGGCAAACAGTTTCTAATGTGCTCCCATGTTTCCGCAGACCATACATCATCAACCAAGAGGAGGTACCTGAAAACACAAGTGAAAAACAAGTACGAATGAGAAGAAAGACATGCTTACTTCTTTAAAAAAAAATGTGCGATGCATTTTAGATTTTGATAATGACATTCACGAAATTAGATTGATAATGACATGTCGACTAAATGTAATATGAATTGTAAGCCAAAAGACCATGTAGAGGTTTTGTATACAAAAATTATGAGTTTACTCGGTATATATACGAAAATAGCTAACGGAACCCGGGGACGGGCGAGGATGAAAACGCAGCTAATCAAAGAGCGCCACGCGGCTAATAAGTCTGTATTTTCAGCAGGTATACAATGTGTATATATTCCTTAATCACCGACATGCAGTAATTAGCATTAAATCCTCTGCCCCTTCCTCCTTCCATCCCCACCTTTCCCCCAGCCGCATCCCCTCTCCCCCTCATTAACCAAGCAGGTCGCCTCCGTTAGCCTGGGTGACGGCGGAGGCCGTGCTGCGCCTGAACGCGCGGCCGGAGCTCGCCCGTCTGACTCCTCAACCAGAACCGGCTGGGTCAAGGGGCGGCAAGGAAGTCCACTGATTTAGGCTGGAGGACCTCGTCGGGAGCAAGGCATGGTCTTCTCCATCGCTGGCCAGGAGGAGGAGATGGAGGTCGGGAATGTGGAGGTAAGGTGGGGCGGAGATGGCCCAGGAGCGGAGGAACTCCGCCGCGCCGACGACATCCGCTGATCCACTGCAGTGCTTCACGGCGCTCATTCTATCCATGTTTTTGTCATGTCCGATCTCGATCCTTTTTCTCTCTTGATTTTCTTTCGTTCTGTTCATATTTGTGGAGTTTTTTTTTCCGGATTTGCTTCTGATTCATGGATATCTCTATGAATTTGTGTTGAATCTAGACTGCTCTAAACTACTGTCACAAATCTGGAGTGAGTTTGCTCCGGTGTATGTTTCTCGGGTGAACATGAGCTTCTCTGTATCGACCATGATGACTCATTTCTTGTATAGATGGTTCTGTTTTTCGGTGTTAAAATTGTTGATGAGATTTTTGCAACAATCTGTAGAAAATGCACAAATATGATTTGTAAACAGAGGTCTCAAATAGCAATGCACAAATCTGATTCCTTGGTATTTTCCTTTGGAGGAACTTAGAATGAAGTTTGTGTCACACTAAATTGTCTCAGTTTGACTATTTACAGTTATAATTAGTATGTTACAAGTTTTCTTAGCATTGTACTGCTCTGAGAAATTTTGTTTTCTAGTACTAATACTCTGACATTTACCTTAACACTTGATGTATTTCATCTCGTATTCAACTGTATTAATTAGCTGCTATATTAAGTGTGAATCTAAGAGCACACATTGACGCTTCTGATTTAGACCTCGCGCGTAGCCGGGTTCCAAACGTGCGGGTCGGTATATATATGTTTATATTACTTACCTACTGTGCCTAGGGTTGCTACAAAATAAATACCTAGAATCTAAAACACTATCCCAGGTAGAGTGCACGGATTCCTTTTTGAAAAAGACTCATGTGAGTCAAAGTGGATTTTTTTTTTGGAGAGGATCATTCTTGACTGGTGGTAATGGCATGGTACCCGCTCTTTGGAAGATACATGATTGAGCCACACACATATGTTCCATGATTTACAAATACCTACATAATATTACAAAACTGAAACATCGTTTTTTTTTGCCTAATGTTATGTCGAAAGTCCCACTGAACATCGGTTTCAGGGGGGCCTTATTCTGTCGCAAGTTAACACCTTGCACTTAGTCCAGTGGTTGATTGCAATTAAAATGAGACCGGTACGTTAAAAACACTTCTGGGACATTTATGATGAAATCTTGTTCAAACGAGTTCTCTTAACAAAAATTAACCTTGAAAAGCTAAATTATAATGTGAATAAGAAGTGTCCTCACAAAGCAAATAATACAAATTAGAAGGAAGAATATGTGCGATTTCTACGAAAGGTGGCAAGATTATATCTTGAACAGTTATGTATTAGGACCTTTGACGCAAATTGATGCGGCTCTAACTCTATAGAGATTACTTCTCAATAAAATTTCTTTCAAATTTAGTAAAATTTCGAAATGAACTTATATGTAAGGACATGTCACCACATAGTAAATCAATACCCATCATTATATAATATTGTTCAAAGGAAAAACGACACTGTAGCCAACGTGTTAGCTTCTGTTCAAATAAACATTGGCTTTAGAAGGTTCTTACCTGGTAATAAATGGGCTCATTGGGTGCACTTGTGCCAACGCCTAATGACAATAAATCTAGTTGAGGAGCCAGATAAATTTGTTTGGAAGGTCTCAAATACGGGTGACTTCACTGTGAAGTCTATGTATGCTGATCAAATGAATGGCCACACTACTTTTCTACATAAGTACTTTTGTAAATTAAAATTACCGCTTAAGATAAAAATATTTATGTGGTTCCTTCATAAAAAGTACTTCTTACAAAAGATAACCTTGCTAAAAGAAATTGGGATGGGAGTACAAAATGTTGCTTTTTTTATTCTAATGAGACCATTGAACATTTATTTCTTGCATGCCCTTTTGCACGTCTAGTTTGGAGGATAGTTTATGCAACTTCTAGTATACCTCCACCAATCAATATCACCAATATGTTTGATAATTGGTTTAATGGAATAGACATGAAAACCAAAGCTAGGATACAATATTTGGTCAATCTGTGCAGAGAAATAACGGATTACGTAACAATTATTGCTTTACGAAAAATCAAGGCAATGGATTAAAGGTACCTCTTTCCATGCAGGCGCGTTTTCAGTTCTTCAACAAGTTGGTCACGGCTCATTGCTTCTATTTTGTTCTTCACAGAATTGGAGCTGCCGCCACTGCCTTGATACTTCAATGGCAGAAATCGCTTCACTGCGCTCATAATGTCTGCAGCAAGGCTCTTCTCCAACCGCCTCCCAGTGCTTTCCTGCTCCAGTTCCCTTTCATGGGTCTTGATCTGCGCTGGAGTATCAGTGGGTTTGATCTGACCCAGAATATCCCTGAGGACTTGATCTTCGTCATAGTTCTGGGAGACAGTGACTAATGCCCGGCAGTCGAATTCATTCCTGAATTCCACGTACAATGCTGTCGCTATGGTTGTCTTTCCCACACCACCAAAACCAACTATGGACAGAACAGATCGATGCTTTACAGAGTCACTATGTTTCTTTAGCCACTCCCTAAGATTGGTCATGTTCGTCACCGCGCCCACGGGCTGCTCCGTGTGGATGAGCTGACGCTTGGTGATTAGGTGCTCTGCAATGCTGCCCGTTGTTGCAGAGCTGCCAATGTTGCCGTTGCCGTTGCCACTGAATGGGGTTGGATTGTCCAGTCCATATCTGCTGCGTCGTTCAGCAATCTGCTGTGCTCGGACCTTGAGCTCAGAGATCTTCGAAGCAATTTCACGGCGAGGCCAGAACGTCCACAGCTCGTGGACTCTGGTTACTATGAAGGAGCATCTGGCATCGCTGAGGGAATCGTGAGGGAGGCGGTGGGCAAAGTCGTCGATGCAATCTTCCATGTCATAAGCCATGTCCCGGATTTGCTTCATCCAATCCTTGAGTCGGCGGTCGCGCCCGTCCCGGGTAGAGCCCAGGTCGCCAAGGAACGCCTGCATGGTGGCGAGCTCGTCACTGATGTACTGGATGTCACCACGGACGCCACGGATAACAGTGTACTCTTGGGCAAGAAGGCCGCCCAGCTTGCCCAGAAGAGATTTCATGGTGGCATCCGAGGCACCCACCACAAACTCCATCTTCTCTTTCTCTACTGATGTCCACAACTAATGCCCCTCCAATTGTTTCCAAATGCATCAAAGTATGACCAAGTTGCAGGAAGATCAGACCATGTGCACTTCCATTACCTGATAAACGTATAAATAACTTCGTCAGGGTCACCATCATTGTGTGTAAAAAAGAAAGGAGCAGGGTAACCATAACTGTATATAAGAATGAGTACTTTATTTTTATTTTATGATTATTGGAGTCTGCTCGTGTATCTCTACCATATATTATTTATTACTATAAATATATGTGGTGCGGTGTTGATTGTTAAAAAAAAGGACCGCATGCTTTAGAAGGTCTAAGTTATACATCAACTTGACCAGCGAAAGAGATTTTATGGCACAAAATTACAACATTAATCGGCCAAAACGCTGATGGCCTAAGGTTGGGGCCATCGACACCGTCAAGAGTTGCCCACAGAAGAAAACAGGCCGTCAGCATAGCCGGAGCTAAACCGACAACCATCATCAGCACAAATTAGCCGTCGCTTTACGTGAAGCTATACCGATGGCTACCATTGGCACGCCACGGCCGTCGCCACATGCTGCCCCCACGTGGCGCTGGCGAGCCCGCAGGAGATGGAAGCTCGACGGTGTCAAACATACGCCGACGGCCTAACGGAGGACTGTAAGGATAGCTCATATCAAGGCTATCTCATGCACCGTCAGATGGCCGTCGGTTAGTACACCGCGCCGATGGCCAGCGAATGCCGATGGGTGCTCTAGGCTGTTGGCACATGTCAACTACACCGACAAGCGAGCTATGCCGACGGTTCTCCAGCTGTGTCGATGGTCGCTTATTCTGATGATCCTAAGCCGACGGTGGCCGCACATCGGTTGTTGGAGTACTGCTCCTAGTGAGTTCACCCACCATCAACAACGTCAAAGTGTCAAAAATGCTAGTTGGCAGAGGGGCCGGACTCAATCTTCTCTCTTCTAGGATGGTGGAGAAGTTGTAGGTTCAAGTTTTAGATTTCACACACACACACGTAGCTACATCCATTACCTACGTGCAAATGTTTTTTTGTGGAAATTTCTGAAGTCTCAAAGCATGTGTTGAAAATTAAGTTCACCTGACCGTGGGTGCACAAAATTTCTATTGACTGCAATATTGAGTTCACCATACCTTTGATGCACAAAATTTCAACACTATAATGTTCAAAAAATACGTGTTGAAAAATACTGATATTGACTTTTCCCAAGGACCCCACAACTATCTTCATATTGGCCTTGGGTGCATAAAATCACTCCTACCATGTCATCATACAACAGTATCATGCATATGTATATCAATGCATACTATTATATAGTAGTTCTTCGGTTCCATTCTAATTGATTCTAGTTTAGTATAACTTTGTACTAATTATAGTCAATTAAACAGAAACAGAGGGAGTAGTATTATAGTCTCCTTTTATTTATTGATTAGTAGAATATTAATGCAAACATGTACAAAATATATTTTACATTTATTTTTCTAGTTATTCATGCTATAATACGGTATCTACCTATAATAAAACTACGATACGATCTATGATACCCCACAATGGGTAGTCTTATGTCATGGTGGGAGGGAGGATGATCGGTCCGTTTCAATTGATGATTTTTTTTTGAGTAACGAGCAGGAGCACAGCCCTTTTCATCAAGTAAGAGGGAAAACCCCCACCAAACTATACATAGAGGGCATATTTATATTAAGGTGGAATATGCTAGAAACCACCCTAAAAAACAAAAAGGCCTAATCCACGCCCGCAAGGATGGCTGGGCCGAAGCCAATGAAAGCATGCTCGGGATGTCTTTCCTGGCAATTTGTGCTAGGTAAGTGAAACAATGTCCCATGAAGATCCATTGATTACGCTTATTCCAGGTGTTCCAAAGAACATAGATGAAACAACCGTTGATGCGCCTTTCCTCCTTTTGAGGCTTTTGGACAATCACCAATCGTTGGCGGAGGGGAAATTCTAGAAAGAGTTTTCGAACTTCGACTATGGAGATTTTAGATAATTCCTGTGGTGATTTTCATACCAAACTCTATATTTGGAATAAGTTTGATAACTTCATATGGAGTTTGGTTTTCGTCTATGGGGTTGCCTAGGATGCTGTTAAGCCCGCTTTTCTTCGAGAGTTGGTAAATCCGGCCAAGGACAATCCGTACCCTATCATTATAGGAGGGGATTTCAACTTGCTCAGATTTCCTCAGGAGAAGAGCAGGAGCAGGTTTGACACACATTGGCCTTTCTTATACAATGCTGTCATCGATAGTTTGGATTTGAGAGAGGTGACAATGCTCGGGAGGCGGTTTACTTGGGCTAACAGTCTCCTGGAGCCTACATACGAGAAGTTGGATCGAGTACTAATGGACTCAGACTGGGAGCTTAAGTTCCCTCTAGTCTCCATATAAGTTCTTCCTCAAATCAAGGCTCTGTCGGATCATGCTCCAATTTTATTAATTACTGGGATGCCAGTTCCGCAACGTAGACGTCCGTTATCAAATTTGAACTTGGATGGCTACTTCGGGATGGCTTTTTAGACATGGTTAAATTCATTTGGGATAAGCTGGTTCTTGGGAAAACCCCAATCCAAAGGTGGAATAACAAACTATGTTCGATGCGTAGATACCTTGGGGGGTGGGCTAAGAACATGACTGAGCAGCTTAGGCAAGAGAAACTCAGCCTATCATCATACATTGATGATTTAGAGGCAATCGCTGAGGTACGACCGCTGACTGCGATGATATTCCCTAAGTGACTACAGAAGAAAATGCTTTTCTAGTCTATCCCGAGGAGGAAATTAAGAAAGCGGTATTTCTGATGGAACACAACCGAACTGGATGGTTTCCCGGCTGAATTTTATCAGACTTTGGAATGTAGTGAAGGCTGACTTATTGGAGTTGTTTGCGGAGCTCCATGCGGGATAGCTTGATTTGTTCCGTATCAACTTCGATGAAATCATTCTTTCACTAAAAGTTATTGATGCGGAACGGATTCAGCAATATAAACCCATATACTTACTAAACGTTTGTTTTAAAAATTTCACAAAAGTTGCAACTATTAGACTTAATTCTGTGGCAGATCATGTGGTGCGCCCTTCTCAGACGCCTTTCATGCAAGGTAGATACATCCTAGATGGGGTTGTCACTTTGCATAAACAATCTATGCGATGCATCGTAAAAAGTTGAATGGGGTCATACTCAAAATCGACTTTGAAAAATCCTATGATAAAGTTAAATGGTATTTTCTTCAACAAACTCTTTGGATGAAAGGATTTTCTGATGAGTGGCACACTCTAATTAATAGCTTCGTTTTTGGTGGGAGTGTTGCCATAAAAGTTAATGATGAACTTGGTAAATACTTCCAAACGAAAAAAGGATGAAGGCAAGGTGATCCACTTTCCCCAATGCATTTTAACATTGTGGCGGATATGCTTGCAATTATAATTGACCACGCTAAGTTCGATGGCCAAATTGAAGGTGTGGTTCCCCACTAGGTTGATGGGGGTTTATCTATCCTTCAGTATGCTGATGATACAATTCTTTTTATGGATCATGATTTGGCAAAGGGGCGGAACCTGAAGTTAAATCTTTCAGCGTTCGAGCTGTTACCAAGTCTTAATATTAACTTTCATAAAAGTGAATTCCTTTGTTTCGGCGATGCCTACGATGATGTCAATCTTTACGCCGAGTTATTCGGATGTGGGATTGGCTATTTTTCAATTAGGTATCTTGGCATTCTGAACACCATCGAAGACTAACGTTGGCTGAATGGAAAATCGTTGAAGAACGACTTCAGAAGTGTCTTAGTAGTTTGAAAGGAAAGCTACTATCCCTTGGGGGGAAATTGGTTCTCATAAATTCAGTAATCACCAATATGGTACTGTGTATGATTTCATTCTTCCAGTTACCGAAAGGGGTCTTACACATATTGGATTACTTCCGATCGAGATTTTATTGGCAAGGGGATAGTGAGAAGAAAAAATACAGGTTGACAAAATGGAGTGTTGTATGCCGTCCAAAAGATCAAGATGGACTTGGTGTCCATGATCTGGAAGTTAAAAATAGGGCCTTGCTAGGAAAATGGCTGGCCATGTTATTAACGGAGGACGGTGTATAACAACAATTACTGCGGAAAAAGTATCTAGGCTCAAAGGCGATTTCCCAGGATATTTGAAAACCGGTGGATCCGCACTTCTGGGCTGGCATTATGGCAATAAAAAAGCACTTTTTCCCATTTGGTTCCATCTCCATTAGGACTGGGGCGGAGATACGGTATTGGGAGGATCGTTGGTTGGGAATAACCACTCTTCATGAACACTATTCCGCTTTGTACAATATTGTTCGTTACAAGGGAGACACCCTTCAAAAGGTGATGGAATCTTATCCCCACCTCGGTAACGTTCAGACGTGACCTTATTGGCCCCCGGCTTAACTCTTGGAACGAGCTGCTTCAGCGGCTAGAGTCAATACAGTTGGTTCTGGGGGTCGATGAATTCCGGTGGAGTCTCACCAAGAATGGTATATTCTCGGTATCTTCTATGTACAAAGCCCTTTGCATTCCTACTTAACCGCTCGTAAATAACAAATCCATCTGAAAGATCAAGATACCTCTAAAAACTAAGGTGTGTGCATGATATTTTCATCGAGGTGTGATTCTCACTAAAGATAACATTGCAAACACAACTGGCATGGTTGTAAGAAATGTGTGCTCTGTTACGAAGAAGAGACAATAAAACACCTTTTTTTCAATTGTCGGGTTGCTAGATCTATATGGTTAATCATTCAAATAGGATCTACCCTATATCCACCCCGTAGTATTGCTAACATTTTTGGCAACTGGCTAAATGAGGTGGATTCTAGGTATAAAACGATTATCCTAGTGGGAACGATTGCAGTTGTATGATCGCTTTAGCTGTGTAGAAATGACAAAAATTTTAATGATAAAAATTGTTATTTATAGGTGTACCGCTATGCTCCGCTCATGGTCGCCGCTTCAACGCTTACAGGACCGAGACCTATTTATAAAGGTGTCTACATGGTTGGATAACACGGCCAAAAAATTTATTTCACAACATGGGTGGCTGCATAGCCGTAGGATTGAGACCAATGGAACGGTTGACTAGTTGGTTTTTCTCCTTTTGTTCTTTCTGTACTCCTTTTACTTGGATTCTAAATTCTCAAAACTGTTGTGTGCATCTTAGTTATGCAGACTATGTGTAATGCTTGATCTTCGAGTAATAAAACGTCTTTTATGAAAAAAAATTGTGGTCATTGTCCTAAAATTACGCCAACTTCCCTATAGCAATGTGAAAGAATAGTTTTTACACAGATGATCGGGCGGTAGATTTTTGGTGCACGGAGGCACAAATGACAAGATGGGTCATGTGGACACCCCTAGATGGCTTCCCAAAAACTGCACACGGTAGGCCAAGCTCGCGCCGTACATCCCATGCCTCAATGTATTGCGCGTGCAGGGACACTGGCCGGTAGTTGGAGAACAGACTAGCTATTGTTATTTAGAGCATCTCTACCGGCGTCCCTGATACCGCCCCGATAGCATTTTGGGAGTCGGAGTGAAAATGGGCTTGTATCGGCCCGCCTCATACGGTGCCAGCCAATTTTGGAGCCCAGTAGAATCGCCGGCAACCCCGTGACGGCTCCTTCACCAAGGGCGCGAATCAGGCGCGCCGGCGCTTCGCAAGGCTGAATGTTTTGGGCGTGGGAGCCGCCTGTCAGCCACACATCCCAAAAGTCGACGCTAGCGGGGAGTGGCGGGGCTGACGCGTCAGCGGTTCATTCAATTTTAACCTAACTGTCGCCTACCTCGCGATGGGAGTTAATTGGGGCGCAGCGGCGGTGCAGTTTCCGCAGACGCGCAGCGAACCGTCCCCTTGCTCTTCGTGCCGCCGTTAATGAGCGCCACCGCTCCCCCGCCTCCCTCCGGCCTATAAAAGGGTCGCCTCTCATCGTGTCTCTCACGCATAAACCCTAGCGCCTCTCTCCCCAACCCTAGCCGCCACCATATGAAAAGACGACGCCATGTCTGGTCGAGGTCGAAGTCGCGGCCGTGGTTGTGGCCGTGGCCGCGGTAGAGGTGCACACACTCCGTCGCCTGCGACGCCGTCGTCTTCATCGTCGAAGATGGACGAGGAGGGGCCCGTGCTGTTCGAGTTCGTCCTCGTCCTCAAGGGCGACCCACGCGGCATCCAGAGGCTGCCGGACACCTTCGCCGACTTCGTCGCCGGCGACGACCGCCCGGGCACGCTGCATCTGCGGGAGGATTCGTGCGGCTACTATCGGTGGATCGTGGACGTGATCTACGACGCGCGCGGCAAGATGTACCTCCACATCGGCTAGGAGAAGTTCGCGCACCACCACAACCTCCAAGCCGGCTTCGTGCTCGTGTTCTCCTACTTCGGTGACATGGACATGAGCGTCAAGGTGTTCGACAACACGCGTTGCCGCCAGAACTACCACGTCGACAACGCCGAGGAGGACGACTGACGAGTGTTATTTCTTTGCAGCGAATATCGGCTCACATGTTTTCGGATGTTCTTCATCGTAAGAACCAATAGGGGCACCCTCGGCAGCTGGATTTTCCAGTTTGGGTGACTGGGTGTGCCCTCTAGTGTTCTTTCTTGGCAGCGAACACACGAAACCTGTGATGACCGGCCTAGTTAGGTTTAGTTTTTTTGCAATGTTTTATATTTGTTCAAACTATGTATTAGTTTGTGAAAAACCATGTTCCAAACTATATCTTCATGTAAACCACGTTCCCAATTATGTATTAGTTTATGGAATAAAACATTTCTTATTTAATTTTCTATACATTTATTTATGATTTTAATACAAAACATCTATCGGGCTGCCGTTTTGGGGGCGCCGGTGTGGGAACAACTCCCTCAAATAGAGGATGTAGTGCCGGCATCTTCCAAACGGAGTTGCTGGCGCCCCTGCCGGCGCCTATTTGGGGGCTACCGGTCGAGATGCTCTTAAAGCTTTGAATCGTGTCTCCAAATCGTGGTCGAGCACTCGAGCTATTTGCACTTGAGAGAGTGGTGGCTCAGAATTTCCTTTTATTTCCAGGCAACAATTCAGAGGGCACGCAAACGGCGAAAATTAATCCCCGACTCCATGATTTCGGACCGAATTCTATGCATGCAAAGCAGTGTAGGAGTTACCGAATATTATTTGTTTGTGCATGTGCAGGGTCGATGACTAGTTTTGATCGGTAAGAAATTGATGGAAGGTAATTTTGAGGCAACAAATAAACGATGCATTAGGACTTGCAAAGCTGGTTAAGAAGAAGATCTTCGTTAACCCCACAGAGAAATTGAGATCAAGCAAATTATGACGAGAGTGGGAACATGACAAGGAAACAAGCTCCGTAGAGAATCAATAAGCTAGGAAACGATGGGATACATCCAGCATCGATGGCCGGGGCAGTGAAGCAATAAGCTACGAAACGAAAGAAAAGAGGAGAGCGCACCTGCGAATCAGCCCTTGGCTAGGCGGCTGGAGTCGAACGCATTGCCAGCTCTTTTTTCGATAAAGAGGATCTTAGCAAGCACATGGAAGGTTCGATCCAACAAGGTCTGGCATCTGATTGTACAGTAATCAAGGAATTGGTGGAGATCATATACCTCGAGATGTTCAATATGTAGACTTTTCCTATATATGTTACGTGGCTACTGAATTGAATGGAAACAATCACAAGAGCTATATATGACCTTGCGCACGTCATTTTCCACTGCAACGACGACTGAAGCCACGGCAAGGAAACAATGAGCTACTGGATAAACAAAGGAACGAAGACGACCAGAAGCAGAGATGGAGCAGAGGACGCATCTTCGAAGGCGACCGTAGCAGGTGAGCTGCCTTTTGGCTGGAGACGGCGACCGTAACTCTGTCTGTGGCGCTTTGTTGTGGGTTCCTGTACTAAATTGCAGAATAGTTGAGGAGCCTGGCTTTACCCTTTTTTTTTTTTGAGAAACATAATATAAACATAGAAGCTTATATACACGCGCATATACTCACCCATATGAACGCACACACGCACATCCTATCTCTATGAGCATCTTTCGAAGATTGAGCCGGCGGATTAGATCTTGAAACTGACGAAATTACCACATGCGCCTCGCTGTCAACGGGAACGTCGTCTCCCGCTGAATAAATATTTCACCTTTATAAGATACAGATGTCAAACCTAAGGTTTGAACTCTGGTGGGCTGGGGGTACAACCACCCTCCTAACTACCTAACCTGAGGTTGGTTTTCGCATGGCTTACCATTCGTTCGGATATATTTAGTGCATATTACTCCCTCTATATTGGTTTATTAGACTAATGGGTATTTTGAGAAAAAAATTAAGCATTTGTTTGACCAACAAAATATGCAATATACGCCACCAAAATTACACCATTAAATTCGTATTTAAATGAAGTTTTCAATGATATAACTTTCGCTATACATATTTTATATTTTGATAACTAAATTAATGGGAAGTTTTTTCTCGAGATACGTATTAGCCTAACAAACCAGCACTGAGAAAGTGCTATATATCGTAGTAGTAATATCATAAAATAGTGTTATATGCATTATACTAGTGTATGATACTTTCTATTGTAAATAGTCTAATACTATCATATACTCCACTCAATTATTACCATACAATAGCAGAGTAACATCTACTAGGTGACTGACATACAGCTGGATGTAGAAGTCTACTGTCAGTGTGCCACTCCAAATTCCTCGAATAAAGCAACTACTCGCATTGAGATACACCTAAAACACACGAGTTTGTAGTTTCTTCATCTAACGCACTAAATTATTGTCATACAGTACAATATAGTATTAGGGTAACAGCTATGTGACGGCCACAATTGGATATAAAATGTCTACATTAGGTGGCACACTATGAATTCCTTGTATATGTAGTCTCCCAAACTCAATTATTGTCCTAGAATAGAGATGGGTGATGCAATGAGCCGCGTACATTTTCAATTAATAGCTCTTTAGAAAATTATAACACATCATCAAGGCGAAACATGCACTTGAGGCGTATACATTTCTTGTGTTCCGTGTCACCGTCGCCGGCAGAAAAATTAGTCACAATTAGTTCTAACAAATTATTTTCTCTTTTTTATGTGGCATGTGCTTCCATAAATTTTCAAGGCTGAAACGATTTCTTGAGTGAAACACAAAAACGGCTAAGGTTAAACATAAATTAGGGGTAGGATGACTGATATTAACGATACCTTTTTTTGGGATTTACACTGTTTCGAGGCTTAGGAGTATGAAAGCAACAAGCTCTTTTCTATTTAGATTGTACTTTTCACGTTAATTATATACAAAATTAATTTCATTGAAAATGTAAAATCCCATTACATTACAATCAATGGAGGATCTATCAACTATTCTTTTTGTGCTACTCAATTTCTTTTGTTTTCCACTATGAATCGCTTCAAAAATAAAACAAATGCTTTGATTTTTCTAAATGCAACAATTCAAAATCTAAAATTAGGAGAACACTTAATTAGGAAAATTACAGCATGATACGAAACTATTATGAATCATTGAGATATAATAATAATTTCTCATTATTATTTGCCTCTAGAGCACTATCTCCAACAGCTACCACACGGTGCCAGACAACGCCATCGTCCTATTCTCGTCCGACGTGATGCATCCATTGCAGAGGCACTGTAGCACCATGCCGCCGAGACTCGATGTCTTTAACACGGTAGATGAACACCGCTCCACGACCTGACCCTCAAGCTAGTGCATGTTCCAAAACGATGTCCCGGAGAGGGAGAACGACACCTAAATGTGTCGCCATGGTCCGATCCGGGAGCCCAGATCTAGGGGTTGACCCGGAACATCTGGGAGGGGTGGGGGATGCAGCCACGGCACCTTCAACAAGGTAACGACACCCACGAGCGTGGCCACCGCCAGTCCATAGAACATGGC
Organism: Lolium rigidum; assembly: GCF_022539505.1. Taxonomy (NCBI): domain Eukaryota; kingdom Viridiplantae; phylum Streptophyta; class Magnoliopsida; order Poales; family Poaceae; genus Lolium; species Lolium rigidum. Next base: position 228,920 of record NW_025899833.1, read on the forward strand.
TCTCCTTCTAGATGCACCATGAGCAGTAGAAGGACGCGGAAGAAGCCGCTCGACCGGAGGCCGGTCTGCACCACCCGGTAGATCCATCCCCGCCTCTTCATTGGGATCCATCCTGCGCTGTAGCCCCAAAGGAGTCGTCGACGTGGGGGAGGGGGGTCACACTGCTGAAGGAGGTTGAACACATGAGACCGACTTACCACCAATCAGTGACACCTCCTGCTTTCCACTTGTGTCGCCCAAGAGACGACCCTCCTCCGCGCGTTGGGAGCCTCTGTTTGGCACCTCTCCTCCCTCTCTCTTTAGTTTTCTCTCCCGGGTGCGGCTCCCCAAAGGGCTACACACAGAGGGAGAAAACTTCACCGGCTAAGCGGGAGCATTGCCGGGATCCGGATCTAGAAGATCTACTTCCACAACTATGCTGGATCGGAGACGGGAGCGTCGCTGAGAACCATACGTGTGTGAAACCTACGAGGTGTTGCACCTGTGGCACTTGATGTCGTACGACAAGGAGTGAACTCGACCCTAAGGTCGGCGACGGGTAGTTTACATCATCCAAGTTCTAGCGGAACGTTATCCGCTTTTGGTCTTCAAGGGTACGTCACTGAAACTCAATTAGAGTATTGCTAATAGATAGATCTTGGGCATTAGGGTTTACGCTAGTTAGATTTTTGTTTTGTTTTTTGGGTACGAATTCCAACAGCGCCATGGATGGCAGTCTGGCAAGATCAATGCATGGATCCATGTCCTGGAGATGGGTTAGCGGAAGACGGCGGCGGCGACTTCTCGGGCGTGTGCTCAGTTTTTCGATGATGTGTGTAGGTGTGATATCCGGGCCCCAACATGGCCACCCCCTTCATCAGTTCATCTAGCTTGTAGGTGTTGTGACATTAGTCGTTAGTTAGGCGGATTCGGGTTGATCTACATATTCTCTTTGTAAGGCTACCTTGAATAATAAATAAAGAAGGTTGTATACATCATTTTAATGCAGAGCTAGGGTAGGGCCTGCAGGTTGATTGAGACATAAGGATTTTTCAGTCGCCTAATGATTAGCAAATCCTATTTTTTTTATGGGGACGTCTAGATCTCAGTCGACTGGGATTTAGTTAAGTCTCAGTCAACGCTTGATCAACAAAGGGTGACTTGTTTTCGTTTCATGTGTTACCTTTCTTTCTTCGTCGAAGCCTTTTATTATTTCTTAGCCGAACTCGTATGAGCAGTTTACTTGGGCTCCGCGAGAAAGTCGGCCTGTTAGCTGCGCCCTGCGTGCCAGTGTTTTGGGCTTGCTACTAAATCTATACACATACTATTTGAGGCCTACCTGTTTGACAGAAGTAAAGCATAGAAAACTCCACGTGTGGTCGTGTGGTCAGAAGTAAATTGGGACGCGTGGTCGTGTTATTTCTAGTGAACCAACGACAATTGTGTTCCATTTGCAACTCCCGTGCTAGCAAATATCAGGACACAAAAGTAATAATTATGTTATATTTTCTGAGTTACGATCAATTTGTAACTGAAAAATATCAGTTGCAATCCACTTGCAATTGAAGAATTTTATTTGCAGCTCATTTGCAACTTGCATGCTAGCATGCAATTTGCAATTGAAAATTTCAGTTGCAACGCACTTGCAACTCACACACTAGCACAAACCACCACGCAAGTGAAATGGACAAGAGTATCTTTTTTCTTAGTTCCAACTCACTTGCAACTATAAAAAATACCTCAGTTGCAACCAACTTGTAACAGGAAAAACCTCAGTTGCAACCCACTTGCATTAAAAAAAAGCCTGAGTTCGGAAACACTTGCAACTTGAAAATCTCAGTTACAACCCGCTTGTAACTAGATTGAGCTCTAACTTGGTATAGTGTGCACACCAAGTGTAAACCTAGACTTAGTTGCACAAGTGTAAACTAGAAGAACCTCAATTACAACCCATGTGCAACCAGAGAAAATTTATGTTGCAAAGGATGCAACTGAAAAACTACAACGACAACTAATGTGTAACTGAAAAATTAAAGTTGCAACCAATATGCAACTAGGAAAACTACAACTGTAACTGAAAAACTAAAGTTGCAACCAATATACAACTAGAAAATCTCAGTTTCAACCAACGTGCAACTGAAAAAACCCAGTTTCAATCAACGTGCAACTAGAAAAATTGAAGCTTCAGTTTTTGTGCAACTAGCAAACAATCTCAGTTACAACCCATGTGCAACTTAGGAAATCGCAGTTATAACCCACGTGCAACTAGAAAAATAGTTACATGCAACTAGAAAAATCATAGTTACAATATGTTCAACCAAAAAAACATGTGCATGCAGCCAAAATATTACCTAGTCAGTGACTACAAATACGCAACGATAAGAAACCATCACACAAGGCTGCTGCTAGCCAAAGGGCACACCCCAGCACGCCAAAACCATCGCACAACTACACAAGGCATCTGGCAAAAAAAAAAACAGAAAAGAGACATACAAAGACAGCCCAAAGGGCCACACCGCACCACGCATGCAGTCCATGACACGCTCGTGCAACCCGGAACACACAAAAGCACTACACACACGGCGCTAGCGCGTGACGCACACGCTGGGCCTAACACACATCCGACAAAGAAAACGCAAATCTTAATGTAACGTATCCTACGGCAACGAGCGTGACTGAGACTTAATAAAAATCAGGCGCCTGATTTCTAGCAAAACCGTTTTTTTATCTGGACAAGTTGCTGGGGCACATATGCATGTGGATCGATTCTGCACTTAGCTGTCAACATATGCATTATTTGGTGATGTGCAAAAGTTGAATATATTTTGTGCCAAATGTGTGCAGACGCAATTATTTGTCTTTTATGGATGACATGGCATTTGCCATTTGTACAAAAAATATTCTGTCAGTGACAATTCACACATTGCAAAGTACATATGGGCTGAGTCGTACATAGAGTCTCGGCGAGGTTGCGTTAAACTGAAAATGACATGTAACGAGACACAAGAAACCTGAATATGGCTATGAGTCAATACTCAATCGTCAGAAATTGTCGTCGGGAAGTTCATCCACCCACCCACCGCGCTTCCTGAACATAGAGAGAGATCGGCGTAGCAGAGAGGAAGTCATAGGCATACATATGTAACTGAAGGTGCGTCCTTTTCTTCTCCAGGCGCTCGCCCTGGCCGCGAAGACATGGAGGGGGCTTTGGTGACCGCAGCCACGGGGGTTTTGGGGCCCGTCATAGCGAAGCTGGCTCATCTGCTAGGCACTGAGTACAAGCTTCGTCACCGGACGCGGAGCGACATCAACCTCATCAAGTCCAAGTGCAAGTCGATGCACTCTCTCCTTGTGATGATATGGGAGAGGGAGGATCTTGATGAGGAATCCAGGAAGCTGAAGATGGAAGCATTGGATCTTGCTGACGACATGGAGGACGCTACGGACGACTTCATACTTGGTATGGAGCGTAGCGTTAGCAACAAGCACTTGATTCAGAAGAAGATCAACAAAAGACCTTTCCAAGATTTGAAGAAAAGAGCAACGGATGTGTCACGAAGGTGCCGCCGCAAGTGGAAGCGGATGACTGCTCAGCCCATCTGCAGCATGTTTTCCTTGAAAAAAGCCCAAGGCTCTGCTCCTATAGCTCCTTATGTCCGCAGGGATGCATCACAGCTCGTGGGTATGGTTACACCGAAGGGCAATCTGATTCGTTACCTGTTACCAGATCAGTTCGAGCCGCAGTTCCGAATGGCATCCATTGCTGGAATGGCAGGGATGGGGAAAACAACCCTTGCCCGCCTTGTGTATGAGGAGATTCAAGACAAGTTCCAGGCCCGGGCTTTTGTCTCAGTCACTCCCGGTGGTAACATGAAAAAGCTGCTCACAAATATTCTCCAACAAGTAGCACCTGACAGTAACAGTACTGCATCATTTCTTGACACCAAAGCCGCTGCAGAAGAACATCTTGTTGGCAGAATATCTGACTTCCTCAAAGACAGGAGGTACGCAAATTTATATATTCAACTCGATTTTATTTTTCTGTGTGCGCACAGTGAGGGTCCGGGTTACAAATTTTAGATTAAGAAAACGTAATTTCAAAATAAGTTTGGTCAAACCTTTTGAAATTTGAAAAACATTCTTCAGAATCTCCTTCCCTAGCAGAGCCTTTTCTAGTGTGCAACGTGAGATTGATCTAGCATGTTCGTACAAAAAATGATCTTTCCTTAGGAGAGTAGGCTTGGTCGACGGTGATCATAGGATTGGCACAAACCGCAAAAAGGATTTAGAAACTGTAACATCATGGCCCCAGGGTTTTATTGGATTGATAGATCATTCACATAAACAAAATGCATCATTTTCCAGAAACTCATTTCCAAAGAACCTCATCCGGTTGTGTACGAGTGAGGATAAAGTGCGTGGAAGAGACTACTACTGGCATGTGGGGCCAGGGGTAACGATTTATAGAAATTGTCCTGAGTCGGCATACACATAGGCCGGGTTGCATGGCCGGTCACTCTCTTTCTCTCATGTGTCTGATGCATTCTTATTAGAATAATCAATGGTGTAAATGCGGATTATGTTTTTTACAGTCTTTTGAATAACCAACAAAAAAACTAAGAGTGCCTAGCAATTTATGGAAGCTAACAATCTGTCTTTTCAACTTCGGTAGATACCTAGTAATGATTGATGACATCTGGCATTGTGGAGAATGGGAAACGATCAGGAAGTGTTTTCCGGAGAATGATCTTGGCAGTAGAATTGTCACGACCAGTCGTATTGATTCTGTAGCCCAAAAGTGGCGGGATGATACTAATGCCTTGGTCCACGAAGTGGGTTCTCAATGGGATGCACCTGATAAATCAACGTGGGATGAGAAAAGATCGTTCTACGTTGCATTTGGTGATCATCCTTTTGTGCACGTGTGTGGGGGTATGCCTTTGGCAATACATTGTATGTTGTCAGCCAAGCTAAAGGAGCGAGAGAAACAAGGGCTCAATGCGACGGACCGTGATTTAAGTGATACGATTGTGAAGCAAGTTATACAAAAAGGAATTCATAACACACCGGGGCTTGAGCCACTGGTAGAGAGCTTGCAGCTTGACTATGATAATCTTACTGATCATAGGTTGAAGACTTGCTTGTTGTACTGCAGTATGTACCCTGAGGATCACAATTTGGAAATTCAGTACGTGATCCGGCGGTGGGTTGCTGAAAGATTTGTGTATAAAGAGGAAGAAGCAAAAGTTTTGTTTGAAGACCTTGTCAACCGGCGATTGTTGATTTTGATGGAAAGAAATACAAAATGTGACAAGTACTACTACAGACTGCACCCCATGATGCGAAATTTCCTGAGATGGAAATCGCGCGAAGATAATTTCATTACTTGGAGTTCGGACTTACAACCCTCAGATACCAGTAGAATCCGTCGTCTTTTCGTGGACAATCTGCCATGCATGCATGATGGAGGGGAGCAAGTGGTTCCCTTGTGTGGATTCGAATTGTCTCATATTCGGAGCCTTGTTGTTTTGGGGTGTGCCGAGAGAGTCCCCTTTCAGAGGATGGAACGGCTGCGAGTGCTGGATGTTGCAGGGATCTCGGATCTGCGGGACCATCATCTGAAGAAGAATGTGTGCGGTCTCGTCCGTCTGCGGCACCTGTTGGGCCTCAATGGTGACGGCATCACCGAGATCCCTCCAGAAATAGCGAGGCTGCAACGTTTGGAGACGTTGGAGGTGTTCAGAACAAAGATCAAGTGTGTACCCGGTGTGATTGCAAACCTGGAGCAGTTGATGACTCTGGCTGTGCCTCGCAACGGAAATCTGGTAGAGCTCCCTAGGGAGATAGGGGGTTTGCAGCAATTGAGGTCCCTGGACACGAGTGAAACAGAGATTAGGGAGCTGCCCAAGGATATTGGGAAACTGCAACGCTTGGAGCAACTACTCTCGAGTGAAACCCAATGGCTTGATAAGATACCAAGGGGGCTCTGGAGGCTGAAGGAACTCAAGGTTCTGAAATTAGATGGCACCACAGTCAGTGTACCCTTGGAAGCTTGTCGGGTTCTAAAATTGGTGGGTGTGGGAATACCCGAGTGCATCCACCAAGCTTGGAAGAGAGATCTGATGTCTTCTCTAGCTGGGGAGATGCTATCCTTCGAAACGTCTTGTTCGGAGGAGCTGTTCGAAGGGGGGCTAGTCGTTGGCGCAAAAAACATGCACATCCCAGGTTGGATCAGAGAGCACTTCAATGACCTTGCTGTGTTGGATATCAGGATCTGCATCCTAGATGAGGGGGGACTAAAGATTCTACGAGAGATGCCCAATCTGCGGAGCCTCACTCTAAGATTCGAAGTTGTCCCAAGAAATGCGATAGCCATCAGCGGTGAAGGGTTTGCAAAGCTCGATTACCTCCTTGTTGACAGCCGAGTACCACGTATTACCTTCCAGGAAGGAGCAATGCCAAACCTGGAAATTATTTACTTCCAGTTCCAGTTCTACACGGGCCCAGTGACTACAAAGCCGATGGGAATCAAGCACCTCAGGAGTCTCAGTGAGGTTTACTTTGGTTGCAGTAAGTGGTATCGAGCGGAGAGCATCCCTTGCATCAGTGCCACCATTAATGTCGTCAGCAAAGAAGTCCGGGAGCATCCAAACATAATCTACTTCAGCGGCTTTGGTGACAATGGGGAATGGTGCACTGAATTTTCTGGCGCCGAATCGATTGGCGAGGATGATTACAGCAAGGAGAAGGGTGAGTTTGAGGAGGATTGCAGCGATGAGAATTGCGAGATTGAGGAGGAGAACAGCGAAGCGAATTCTCAAGATACGGATGATGATTGCAGCACTGGGACAAGCGAGGTTAACAAAGAGAGCAGCGGCGGGGTGCGTGAGATCGTGGAGAACGGCAGGGTGGAACCAAAAAGGAGATGGAGGAGGATAGCCAGGCCAAATTGACCATCCTGCCGAGCATGGGCGGTAATCTATATATGTGGGAGTTTATCATGCTTCTTATTTATGCAAGGACTATTTTTTAACACTCTTCTTCTTTGCCTTTCATTTCTTACTGTGGCAGATTATTCTCATTACACCTTGAATCTAAAAGAGAGGAGCAGCACTTGTTAAAACTTTCACGTATTCTGCGAATCTTCAACTACAACAATGTTTTTTCTTCTTCTTACTGCTTTAGGATATCGATAAGCTGAATCTGCAGTTTATCGACTTTCACGTTTTCTGCAAATGTCCAGGAAGCTATATGCTGGGGTTCTGTTTGTCTGTCCACTTCATGTTTTCAAGTTCTTTCTCCAGCCATGCACCAACTCCAGTCACGCTGACTGCCAAGGTGAAGGACTTGGAGGAGAGCTGCCGCAACGCATCTTATGGCTGCTCCCGCTGCATCCACTTCCTGCAAAAGGCGAGCCCCATGCCTTCTTTGCTCCGTTTTTGCCTTTCTATTTGTTGTGTTCTTCTCTCTTTTCTTTACTGTACTTGGTGCTGTAAAATATTTATGAGTATTTTTTCCTTCCGACGTGTTGGATTTTAGGATGAATTAGTACTTTGTATGGTCAAATTAGTCCATGCCGCCATAGTACGGAATTGGCAAGAATTACTGAAATAGATGAATAACATATTTTTGAAACAAAACTGTATACAATGATATGCAACGAGACTATTCTTCAAATGAGCACAACTATTCTGCAACTGTATAGAATAATTGCAGTGTATGGGTTCTGGTAGGTTGAATCTTTCTTTTGTTCCTGGTGATGCCTTACATCACAGGTTGCAAAATTCCATTGTCAAACTTTAATGCTGGGTTGGACCATAAGTAGGTTATTGGCTTTGTTTTTCTGTTCTAGCTCATAACCGGTTGCTGATTATTACTTTTTTGCAGAGAATCATGTTTGCCTTGTTTTTTTAGTGTCAGAAATTGTTTCCAGTTCAGTGTGTTTGTAACAAAAAAGAAAATATGTTTGTTTTAAAAAAAAAATTTAATATGATTCCCTTGGGCCAGCATTCGTGCCACGTTAAGGGAAGTGGTTTCAGTTGGTTCCACGCAATCTTTCAGAAACCATTCCATTCCATATGAGAAATTTCATACAAATACCTTTCTTTGAAGGTGGAGCATTGTCAATAGTTGCTACCAGAGGTCTTTTGAGTTTTGAGTTCCCAGCATCATCTTTGCTGAATTCTTTACCATTTCTTCGTTCATGGAGACTTGGGAACATTGCCCAAAGGATCAGTCATCTCTTGAGCTTCGTACAGCAAAGCCGCATCCATGTGAGTAAACCATGGCAATAAAGGAAAATTTCAGTCTATAATTTTTCAGGTTATAACATAAGGCAGAAAGTCACTGATAGAACTGGAAAACTACAGATATTCCATCAACCAATTAGATGATACAAGGTGCTATGTTGACTGCATTTTCTAACAGCTTGCTAGGGTTTGAAAAGATTCTGAGTGATGAGATGTTTCATATTTGCAACTAGCTAGCACTGGGAAGGCATATATCATTCCTCAAATAGGATAGGACCTATCCCTCCAGCAATTGCAATTTGGTACAATGCTGATCACAATAAGCACATCATAGCCTATAAATCTCAATTATTGCTATATGGAGTATCACTGGGATAAGCAATTCACTACCCCTTGAAACAGCAATGCACTAAAAGCTGGGCAACCATGTTACCATAGAAACATCTTAAACTACGCTAATCCTCATGTCCATAGACTAGGGGCCAGAGCAACAAAGGACATATGGAAAAAACGGCAGACACAAAATAACACTAAATTAATTGGGATTTACATTCCTCAGTCCATACATCGGCACGCTTTAGCAAGCAAGCAGCTTATAGGAATATAACTCTGACCTGTTATTGAGGTCCGAGGACATGGCTGGCACATTCGAAGGCGTTGATGAAGTTCCCTTTGTGATAGCCTTAAACCCACTGTCTAACAACTGCTGCGCCTGTTTTCTACTCTTCCCCTCCTTCCTCCTCACTAGCATTCCACAGCAGATGATCCTGGTGCTCATTCCAGGACACGGGGGTGAAGAAGTCAACAACTGGGATCAATTGGCGGAAGCCATTCTTACCGCACACCTTCCTCACCCGTTGGGACAGTAGCTCGATTGTGAAGAGGCCAACAACCGTGTCAACGAAAATGACATCTGCTCCCTCAGCAAAGCCCAACACGAACAGACTACTTGTTGCATTCACGAGAGCTTTAACTGGGAGCAAATTTCCCAGGTCGATAACGCGGCTCAGTACCCATTGTCCATCAGTGTTGTCGCTCGCCTCCCTTGACCACAACTTGAGGTGTGAATCCAAGTCTTGGATAACTCCCAACCCTCCATCCTCTGCCAGCATGAGGCTAAATATCTCTCGATAGTCTGGTGTGTCCGGTGTGTCGATAAGAGCCAGTTCATTCCTTTGAAAGTTATACTCGAGGATCGCCATGCTGTTGGACATGAAGTACACCACGAGAGACCTCCCAACGAGCACGCAGGTGAAATCTCCGAAGTCCATCCCGAACTCGCAGTGCATCGGGGTCAGCTCGCCCCAGGTTCCAGTCTCCGACGAGTACACACACCCCGACGTGACATACTCCTCGTGGTCGTCATTGTGTGGATCGACGGTGAAGACGAAGGCCACGCCGAAGGGCCCCCCGTGGCAGCCGTGGTGGTCGCACCCAGCCGCCGCGCAGAACACGGCCGCGCTCGGGTACATCAGTATGTGCTCGTCCATGTTCCCGAACGCCGCGGGCACCGGCACGCGCTGCTGAGCGCCCGTGACAGGCTCCCACACGAGGAGTCCCCTGGTTTCGCAGATCTTGGGCTCGGTGACGAAGAAGGCGCGGCCGTGGCGGCAGTCGAGGGCCCGCCATATCCGGCGGTCCGGAGCGGCCAGGGAGAAGGCTGAGGCGGTGGTGGGAACGAAGTTGGGGATACGCTTGTCACTCCAGTCGTGGAGGAAGCCGAGCACGGGGGCTGTGCCGTGGAGCTCGGGGAGGCGGCGGCGGAAGCTGGGGTGGGAGACGGCGCGGCTCCAGGTCTTGCAGACGAGGGAGGCGCGGAGGAGGAAGGCTGGGTCGTCCGGCGGGAGGCGGAGGAGGATCTCTTCGACGAGCTCGTCCGGGAGCACCGGCGGCGCGGCCATGGTGCTCGCTGGGTCTGGGTGCGGCCGTGCAGGCGAGGGAAGAAACTGGATTGGATCGGTTCGGCAGAATCTTGAGTCGTGCTCCGAGAGGTCTCCAAAGGCCTATTGGCGGACGCCCGAAAGGAAAAAATGCGCCTAGCCTTCAAAACCGTTTTAGTTCCAGCGTGGTAAAGTAAAAAAACTGTTCATTGGCTCAGCACATAGAAGGCAGCTTGGAACTTGGAAGCGCCTGATGGAAGGCGTTGCTCAGCCCATTTCTTCCCACTACCTCGCCTCTCGCCTACACAAGACCTCTTCCACCCCCGCCAAATCGCCGCCGCCATCCATCCTCTCAATATTGATAATTCAACGTCCTCTACACCAACCTTCAGTCATTGTTCGCTGCCTTGGTTGTCCTTCTCGCCGACCCTCTCGACTCGCAGCGAACTCACATCCCAGCTTGCAGGCAAGGTGCTCGACCCTTTGTCATTGCTAGATTTTGTTGCTCTCGTCGGCGTTCGGTCGATTGATTGAACGGTTGTTCCATCCATAGGCTATGGATATCAATGTAGATATGATGATGCATGCTTTTCTGAAAGTGGAAGCCCATGATGTCGTCGATGAAGAAGAGTGGTTGGAAATCCTTGATTATCTTCTACAATTGCAAGCGGTCGACCTGAACAATGCCGGTCCTAGTCTTGGAGGCTCGAAGTTTGGGAGAAGGAAGAGGAAGGAAATGCGGCAGATGGAGGGTCACCACATCTTGTACCCGAAAGGAATTTCAACATCGATTTAGGATGTTGGTGCACGGTGTTAGAGCGTACGGTACCTACTTTGTGACGAAGAAAGACTTTGTCTTAGTTCTCGATTTTTCATGAATTCAAAAATGCACTACTATGATGAGGATGCTTGCATATGCGAGGTGAGGTGATGCATGCTTGTGTTTCTTAGAGCACATCAAATTTTATTCAAGATCATGCAAAATATGATCATCAATTGTGAGCGCGGAGATCCTCTAGCGAGGGATGATCATCCATTTATGGTCACCAGGATCGTCTTGCCACCATTGACCACCAGGCGGAGTTTGTTGATTTCCTCCCCATGCACTCGAAAATTTGTGACCAACTTGTTCATCACCAGCTACGAAATGATACACCCGTGGGCACTCAAAGGAGCCACCGTTTGAGTCTCTCTCTAGTTAAGCTTTATTTTATTTAGATTTTATGAATTATTTTACTATTATTTCAACTATTGTAGAACTCCATTTTATTTATTAATATATTTAAACTTTGCAATACCATGATTTTTACGAACAAAATAGGTCAAAAGCCCTTTTGTGGACGCGTAGCTCGCACGTTGCTGGAGTTGCCTGCGCACTGTCCTCCATCACGCCACCGGGCAGAGCAACAAATCTTCTGCATACGCCAAGCTTGGTTGGCTCGCTTGGCGGTGTGCTCACAACCTGTTCTCCGGTCGCCAGAGCGAGTTCAAGGTATCAATCACATCTAAATTTCTTTCTCTTCTGTTGCACTGGCGTGAGCATATGCATAATTCGTTGCGGGATTGGATCACCCATGACCGTGCTCAAGCCGATTTGATTGATCACATATGAACTCATGTGGAAAACTAACCTGACTAGTTTGTTTCGATATTTAATTTAAGTTGTCTTATTTGTAAGACTATATGGTGTGTGATTGTGAACTATTCTTGTTTGAAAATATTTATTTTTTCTACAATTTAATTATCCTTTTTTTGTAAAAATACTACTTAAAAGGCACTGGCCAACTGGCTAGGCTTGACCAAAACCATCGTGGACCGAATGGGGTTGTCCTGGCAGGCCGGACAGGCACTACCAAACTGTCCGCCGGCCGACCGAAACAGAAAGAAACGAACCATTTTGGTCAATGTTTTGGGTCGACCCACTAGAGATGCCCTAACAACCATTTATTTAGCCGGCTCCATAGCTTTTTAGAGAACCCATTGCATAGAATGAAACTTCAACAAATATCTAGAGAATGATGCAAAATCACGCATTTCACCATATAGTGGTGCAGGCACCGCCACTGGTTAAGCGAAAGGGGTAATGCTACACAACACAATCCAGAAACACCAGAAACACCTTTGTCTGAGGGTGGAGTATCATCAACATTGCTACCAATCACCTCCTGCTGTTGACCTTGGCCATTACTTGCTGTGAAGTAACCATATAGTCGAGACCCAGTGTAATGCATATGTCATTGTCCACGCATAGAAGGGAGCTTCTGCCTTGATGCATCTTGAGCATGTCGAGGTTGTGCAGCAGCTTGAGCATGCCGAGGTGCTCCTGCTGGAGCATGCGAGGTGCTGCTGCAGGTGGAGCATGATGATGTGCTACAGCTAAAGCATGTTGATGTGTTGTAGCTACAGGCTATCGAGGTGATGCAAATGGAGCTCGCTGTGGTGGTGCGGGTGGGCGAGGTGGAGGGGCTGTAGTTGTAGGCGAGGAAGGAGCCGTAGGCACGTCCAAGTACTCATGCCGCTGACGGTTGCTCTAAATCAATACAAATTAATCAAGTAAAGATCAAGGAGGCAGTTAATATAGAGTTATATGAGCATAAATTAATTATCTTGTGTCCGGCCTTCTAATTGCGAGATGAGGCTTCAATGGCACAATACATATGGTGTATATGTGCCCTTTAAGGTTACAATTTGAGCACGTGATTGTCGTCATTCTTCTAGTTCCATCTGGCCCTTGAAAAAAGCATTAACCAATCATGTTGACCCGGTACTGGATAAATCATTTGCTTATAGATCAGGGCATACATTGGCTTCTTGAAAAAAGCGCTAACGAAATCTTCAGGATATTGCTTTGCTTTGTAGATGACCGATATGGCATTATTGCATGGCACGCCGGTTAAGTCCTATTTTCTACATCCACATGTCTTGTTGTGTAGGTTCACAAAATGCACTTCTCTTTTCCCATTACTTGTTATCTCAACTTGCCATATATCATTTCCTGTATTCACCGACGTGCACCACCTAGAAAACCTCTTCTCTGTCTCTAGTTGTTCAACATAGTGTGGCGTTATTTCCCAATGCGCAACAACCACTCCATCTCTCAAATATTCGAAGTCCCTTTGATTCACAATATGGTAGTTTGTTAGTGCCCTTCTGTACTGATGGATGTCTGAGAAGCACAACTTCACCTGCAGTAGCTCATGTGCAATGGGATTTGATTCATCATAATTAATTATCTGCTCTAGTTTCTTTGATCTGCTCTCCCTCTGTGTTAAGGACACAAACTTTGGATCAATAGCTCCATCATCATCGCTAGAATCATCCAACTCCCTGCAGTCATCACTTGCTTGATCACTAAATGGCACGCCTTCTTCCTCCAGAACTCCTTCTATTGCCTTTCTCTTTGTTGCTCTTGACAGCTCCGCCTTATCATTTGCATTTTTTTCCTACCTCGTTCTTGGATGTCTTCCCTCTCTACCCTTGGCTTCTCTTTCTCAGTACATATTGTGCTGCCACTGGTGTTGGGAAGCATTCCTCAACATCTGTATCACCTTCACAATGAACCAGAAAATCCTCATAATGGTCAGAGTCGGTTTCTCCGTCAACTTGGTATTCCTCATCAACAATGCCTCCAGCTTGGGCATCTTCCTCCATATGTGCTACATATTCAGCAATAGGAACAGGCCAATCCACGTTGCTGCTCATTTGGCTCTGTCCAAAAGCATCAGCGAGCTGATTGACACTCCGTTGGGTACTCACAACGCCAAGAATCGAAATGCCAGTGTGTTACAGATCCAACCATCTCTCCCATGGACAGAAAAACCGGCATAATCCTCCAACCTGAACATACATAAGCAATGGTTATTGCTATGTCCAATTCAACTACAGTTCACACGAAATTCATCCAAAAAAGAGCTCATTTCCTACTAGTCTGATACCAAAATAAATTGACTGCTATTCACACTTTGTTTCATCAAACTGCACAACCCCATAACGAAATTCACATGGCTGGTTTCTACGTCGATCAGAATCGAGTTCTTCCGCGGCCAAGCTAGAGTTTCTCCTCCCGGTAAAACCCCTCGCCAAAAGGAAAATTTTCAACAAAAATGACATTGCCGACCGAGCTTACCTGATTAATTGGCCCGGGGCATCGGAATCCATGGCCAGCAACTTCTTGGCAGGCGCGTCGGCCCCGCCGCCGGCGCCCGGTCGCGTGGAGGCCGCCTCAATTACAGTTGACTCGCCGATTCCTATGGCAAACCAGTATGTCTCGTACTCTACCATCTCCCGCCACCCCCGCTGCCGCCGGTCTCCAGGTCGATGCCTCGTACAATGTGGCCGCCTCGGTGGTGTACCAGAAGAACAACATTCTTTTTCTACGAGAGAGGAACAGGGGAGTTTGGTCGAGGATGGGAGCATATGGAGCATTCTAGGCTTACTCCTACTGGGCCCGGTCATCTAATTGCTGCGTCAACGGAGGTTAATCAAGTATTAGGTGTTTTCGCAAAGATTACCAAAAATCTGGTGTTCTGTGCAAAGTGCAACCTGTGGTTTTGTGCAAAAGATTCACCAACAACTAGTGTTAGAGCATCTTCAACAGTCGCGCTAAATTTTAGCGCTGTAAAAGCACTTTGCAACGCGCTCCATCCATGTTTTGTGCATGAGCCCATATTCACCTCCAACAGAAGCTCTAAATTTTGGAGCTGTAAAAATGGGTAGTTATTTCTGCACGCGACTTACCCTACACGCCCTTTCCGGCGCGGTAGATATAGTGCACGACATAGTGCTTTTGCCCCAAGCTCTATTTTATAGTGCCGGTTGCAGCACCTGTTAAAACATCAATTTGCGCCCACGCGCTAAGCCCCTGTTATTTTTTTTGGATACAACATCGGTTACAGCGCATGTTGGAGATGCTCTTATGTGCTATTTCCTCGCTTGGGGAGAGACGACTATACACTCGAGACAAGAGACTCGAGCCCGACTCTGGTGCTGTACAAACAAGTCCTTCTGTTCGAATAAAAGTTCTCAAATTGGTAGTGATTTTGGAACCAGTTTCGCCGGCCATGGCGTTAGAATTGTTTATGCTTACCAAAATTCAGTGCAACTCTAATCCTTTCAGGTTTGGACGTGCCAAATATTTGTCCATCATTGTGTGCTGGTACTAATTCTGTCCTGGTCTGATGCCAATGGCTTGCGGTAACAACTCTTTGTATTGTGTCAACAATTATTTTTGCTGCTTCGTCAGTTTACCTTTTTTTTTCTTGAATTATCCTGGGATGTTCCTGAATTAAGATTGTGCTTGCCTTTTTGCCTTGGCTCCAATAAGTCGAGGCCTTTATAAACCGGAATTGCTAGTTCTAAGGCGCCTGAGATTTAATAAATCTCAGTCACCTAATTTACCATTGAATTACTGTTTTTCATTGGAATCTCACAGCATCAGGTCAATTTTCGGTTAAATCTATGTACCTTGATTTACTAGATGGCCATGTTGGTGATTTCAAGAAGTATATTTGGAAAATCAAGGTTCCACTAAAAATCAGAATTTTTATGTGGTTCCTTCTCAAGAGGGTCATTCTCACAAAAGATAATCTCAAGAAGCGTAATTGGCAGGGGTGTTCTAAATGTTGTTTTTGTGATCAAGATGAGACAATTCAACATTTATTTTTTACTTGTCCGTTTACAAAGATCCTTTGGCGTATTGTTCACATGACCTTCAATATTCCACCTCCTGCTAACGTGTCTAATCTGTTTGGAAACTGGTTAAATGGTGTAACTAAGAAAGATAAAGGCCACATTAGAGTTGGTGTGTGCGCTTTACTTTGGGCAATATGGAATGTCCGCAACAATTTTATCTTTAACAAAAAAAGTTTCCCATCTTTTCTGCAGGTTATTCCACTAGTTACTCATTGGATCCATATGTGGTCCTATCTCCAGCCGGAGGATGCGCGCCTGGACATGGATATTGGGTGCAACCTCTTGGCGACGGTAGCACGGGATTTATACAGCCGGTGCGGTTGGCGTACTGATAGGCGGCTCACATGAAGATCTTGTGGCGGCTTGTTTTCCTCTTTTTCTTTAGATGGCTGTTTTATGTGGAAACTTTGTGTGATCCATGATTTGTTTTAAGTTTGTAACTCAGACCGTTTAAATAAGTTTAATAAGAGGCTGCATGCATCAATTGATGCAGAGGCTGGGGTACTCCCCTTATCTAAAAACGATTTGTACAAATTAGCTTGTGTTTTGTTAGGTGGGCTACCATTTGGCGTAAAAAGAATTGGTCTAGCCTGCCGCTGGGTATTGGTTTATTTGTGGGCTGATGTGGCTGCTGCTTTGTCGTGGGCTTCATTTGCTATGCTTCTGTCATGCCTTTGTAGTAGCATGTAGCTTTTAGCAAAAAAAACTTAGTTTTGTGTGTGTGTGTGTGTGTGTTTGTGTCATGCTGTTCAAAATTTAAGAACACTGCAACTGAGAAAAATCCTTGGCCTACGCTCCAGATTCGTGCTAGCATGAGAAATTACACATTTGTTGCAACTAAGATTTTTTATATTGCATGTGGGTCGTAACTGAGATTTTTCCAGTAGTTGCAATCGAGATTTTTTCAATTTCTTGTGGGTCGCAACTGAGATTTTCCTAATTGCTTGTGAGTCGCAACTGAAGATTTTCCCATTTACATGTAGGTTGCAACCGAGGTTTTCTCATTGCACGTGGATGTAACGGATAATTTTTTCTAGTTGCACGTGGGCTATAATTGAGATTTTTCCAGTTACATGTGGGTTGCAACTGAGGTTTTCTCATTGCACGTGGATGTAACGAATATGTTTTCTAATTTCACGTGGGCTGTAACTGAGAATTTTTTGGTTCAACGTGGGTTGAAGCTGAGATTTTTGAAGTTCCACGTGGATTGCAACTGAGATTTTTCCAGTTGCATGTAGGTTGCAACTGAGAGTGTTCTAGTTACATGTGATTGCAACTGAGCTTTTTAAAGATACACGTGGGTTGCAACTGAGATTTTTTCCAGCCGTGTTGTAGTTAATATTTTACCAGTTACATGTGGGTTGCAACTGAGGCTTTTTCGATCGCAACTAAGATATTTCTATTGTCATACATGGTTGCAACAGCTTTTTTTTGCCGAAAAATACGAGTACACAGTTTGCAATTTTTTCTTGTACTATTTGTGATTGTGAATGTTTCCTTGGCCTTCTAGTGCATCCAGACGAAAAAAAAGGTAACAGGCACAGGTTTACGCATCCCACGAAACGCCAATGAAAGAAATTAGCTTATACACAATGGCTGACGTCAGCGACTGAGATTTATTAAATCTCAGTTGACTAAGCTCTAGATGCTCCCTTTATAAACAGGGACAAGGAAGGGAAAAACAGACGGCTCACTGACTACAATTTGTAGGAATAGGCCATCTATGTAAGGTGTTTAGATGGATGCTTACTAAAAAAAACCAAGCATTTCCTTAACCACCGGTGCTTATTTGTATAGGAGAGAACCGGTGCTTAAACCGGCTAATTTCTTTAAGCACCTCTTCTAAGCGCCTTGCATTGTACGTGCACAATGCTGTAGTTCAAATCCTTTTCTTGCCTAATAAACTGACAGGTTGCTCAAACAGGTTTAATAAGTCTGAAGAAGTGAAATTCAAAAGTGCAGTTCGAGTAGAGAACTGGAGGTATTGCTAACTGTCACATGGCTTTTTATGTGTGCAGCGTTAACCAATAATCAAGTTTTTTATGAGCAGTAGAGCAGGTTTCTATTTTTTCTGCAACATTATTTAATGGTCTCTTTGGGAATGATGCTTGAAAATTACTATACCCATACCGCAATACGGGAAACGGTTCGAGCATCTTGTGTGCACACTAGCATTGCGAGTACAAGTTCCATAACTTCTCAAAAAAACATTTCATACAAAAATAGCTAGAGAATGAAACAAACTTTGAAGAGATAGCGTATTTCACCACAGTGGTGCAGCCATGCATGTCACCGCCTGGTCTGGGGAAAGGGACAATGTTATACACCACATTATTCAGAATAACCTTTGTCTGAAGGTGAGGCATCATCAACATTGCTACCAGACACCTCTTGGTTCGCAGTGTCATCTTTGCTATTTGTAGCTGAACTCTTCACCAGCTCTTCATTCATGCAATCTTTGGAAACATCACCCATAGGGTCAGGCATCGCTTGAGTTTCGTATGGCAAAGCCACATCCATGTCTGTAAACTCCGGAGAAGCGTCTCCATATGGCGGAATCCTGGCAATAAAGCAAAATTTCAGTCTATAATTATTCTGCCAACATATTTGATTACACAAGGTGCCAGCTTCATCATATTGACTGCATTTTGTAACTGGTTACCGTTTGCACAGACTATCAAGTACTTTATTTTTTATTTTTGCGAATGACAGATTATCAAGTACTATACGAACAATTTGCAGAGTGATGAGATATCTGCAAACTAGCTAGTACTCGAGAGGCATAACAATTTTCAGATAGGATAGCACCTATCCATCTGGTTATTGCACTTTGATACAATGCTAATCAGAATAATAAGCACATCATAGCAAAAGATGCTAGCAGGTTCAAGATCCCAAGTATTGCTATCGAGTAACACTGGGATAACTAGATTCACCAATCCTTCAACACAAGAACACACTCACAGAAGGGAAACCATACTACCATAGAACCTCTTAAAAAACACATTAATTCTCAAGCTACAAAAGAGAAAGGCCCAGAGCATCCCAGGACATATGCAAAACAGCACTGACCCAATTCGGAGTTGCATTCCACACAGTCTATACATTGGCAAGCTTCAGCGGGGCTAGCGGCTTATGGGACCTGACCTGTTATCAGGACATGGCTGACACATTTGACGGCCTTGATGTAGTCCCCTCCTTGATTGCATTGGACCCATCGTCGAACAACTGTTGCGCCCGATCTACTGTTGTGTCCTGCTCCCCTCTTTCCTCCTGACCACCTAAAACCTTGGCAGCATTCGACAACCGCAGATCCTGATGCCTATTTCGGGGCACAGGAGTGTAGAAGGTGACAACTGGAATCAAACGACAGGGGCCCTGATCATGACACACCATATTCACCCGCCCCGACTGTAGCTCAATCGCGAAGAGGCCAGCAACCGTGTTGACGAAGATGACATTTGCTCCCTCGGCAAAGCCCACCACGAGCAACCCAACATTCCTCACGAGAGCACCAATTGGTAGCAACTTTTCCAGATTGATGACCCGGCTCAGTACCCATCGTGCATCAGTAACGTCACTTGCAACCCTTGACCACAATTTGAGATGTGGATTCAAGTCTTCAGTTAGTTCAGTAACACCAAGTCCTCCGTCATCCGCCAGCATGAGGGTGCACCTCTCCCCGTCGCCGGCCTCGTCTGGTACCTCGAACACTCTTACGCTATGTCTGGCCCAGTCATACTCCACGATCAACCAAAAGTCAGACATGAAATAGAGCAGAGATCTCCCGACGAGCACGCTAGAGTAATACCCGAAGTCCATGGCGAACTGGACGTGCGTCGAGGTTGGCTCGCCCCAGGTGTCCGTCTCGGACGAGTATACGCACGCTGACGTGAGGTGCTCCTCGTCGTCACTGTCATACTCATCAGACCCGGAGGATTTCCTGAAGACGAGAACCACACAGAAGGGACCCCCATGGCAGTCTCGGTGGTCGCACGCGTCGGCTGCGCAGAACACGGCCGCGTTCGGGTACCTGCAGTTGAACGCCGCGGGCAAGAACACACGCCGCTGGCGGCCCGTGGTTGGCTCCCACACAAGGAGTTCCTGGGTACCCTGGTCCTCGTACTCGGAGAGGTAGAGGGCGCGGCCGTGTCGGCAGTCGACGGCCTGCCAGACCCGGCGGTCCGGAGCGGCGAGGGAGAAGGGCGACGCGGTGGTGGGCATGAAGTTGGGGATGCGCTCGCTAGGCCAGTTGTGGAGGAAGCCGAGCACGGGGGCTGTGCCGTGGTGCTCGTGGAGGAGGCGGCGGAAAATGGGGCGGGAGACGGCGCAGCCCCAGGTCTTGCAGACGAGGGAGGCGCGGACGAGGCATGCCGGGTCTTCGGGAGGCAGGCGGAGGAGGATTTCTTCGACGAGCTCGTCCGGGAGGACCGGCGGCGAGGCGCGGCGGCTTGGCGGCGCGGCCATGGCGTCTCGGTGTGGGTATGAATCGGGGGAACGGTGGAGTGGTTCGGCTCAACCAGGTTGAGTTTTTTTTTTCTTTGCACTAAGTCTGGAGCCCGACTCTGCCCCTGTATGAATGAGAAGTTCTCAAACTTTTTCCTTCCTGAAAAATAAAAATTATATCGTTCTCACCGTATCAACAAAAGAAAATCAATCCATCTAAAAAAACGGAAATCAATCCTAATGAACTTCAACGTAACCATTTTTTGGCTATTGTCTCTCCAGTGATCAAATTAAATTCACATGTTCATAAATTTTTTTTTGAAGGAATGCCACATAGGCGCTTTATTTATTTGATAGGATAGTCGAATTACAAAAGGTAAGATAAATCTTGGAGGATCACCATTCCAGACTCGTTTTTCTTTAGACTCGTACACGTGCCTAGCTAAGCTATGCGCCACCTGATTAGCATGCCTATTACAATGCTGAAATAAAACCTCTTTCATTGAACTTGCTTTGAAGAAACACTCCACCATGATCGCCGAGTAGGGGCTCCAGACTTCAACCACACCGTTGCAAGCCTGTATCAGTTCTAATGAATCTGACTCGATGATCACCGAAAAGCAGCCCAACTCCTCCAAAAATTCCAATCCTCGTAGAAGTGCTAAAGCTTCCGCAGTTGCTGCACTCAAAACATTTTGAAGGGTGCAAGCTATACCTGCGATTGCCTCACCCTTGTGATCCCGTAGGACAACCCCCATAGAACCCGAACCATCCATATAAAAAGATGCATCAATATTTAGCTTACGATCTCCATGCATCGGCTTTTCCCATAATATTTTCTTCTTAACTGCATTCTCCTTGGCAACATTATAGTTTGCTGTCAATGAACTGATGGCAAAGGCCGAGCTAGAAGGTGTAGGAACCGAGACACCCTTCACCATGTCCCGCCGTCTCCACCATAAATACCAACATCCTACATCAATCAGGTCTTTAAGATCTACCTGATCCAGCTCCGGGGCTCTCAATCTAGGACTGCATAGAATATGTTCCAAGACCACAGAACCTGACCGGTCCACTCCCATTGCGCTCTTGATAAAAAACTTAATCAAGATCCTTCCACAAATCTTTGGCTTGTACACAAGTAAACAGAATATGCTTGATATCTTCTGGTCCCAAATTACAGATCGGGCAACCTGGAGGGACCTTGATGTGCCTAGAGGCTAAGATCGCCATCCCCGGTGACATAGGCATCCCCAATGGGCCTGCCGAAGATAGTACCCGGGGTTTACTGAAGGCCCACTACTCGAAGAATAAGAAGATTCGGAAGCCCAAGATATTGTTAAGGAAAGCTAGAGTTGTAATAGGAAGTAATATTTGTAATCTTGCGGGAGGAGTTAGAAACCTACCCGGACTCTGTAACCTGTACAATACGAATCCCTCGGCACCACCTCCTATATAAGGGGGGGTCGAGGGACAAAGAGAGGATCGAATCATTGTTTCTCAAACCTTAGTTTCATAATCGTCGAGTACTTTTCGGCTGAAACCTTCGAGATCTACTTGCCCTCTACTTCCAACTAAACCCTAGTCTACAACTCGTAGGCATTGATAAGTTAATACCTTGTCAATTGGCGCCGTCTGTGGGAATTAGAGGCATCAAGGATCCGATCTCGATGGCACGTTCAAGATCGTCGACTTCATCAACCGCAAACAACGCAATGGATCGAGGTAAACAGATCGCAACTGGTCTTGTCGATTTTGTCCGTTAGGAAGTATCTGCATTAATGGAAATAGCAAACAGATGGGCAGATGGAGAAGATGCTGTCCACAACAAACGGCATAGGTCGCCAGAGGAGGACCGCGGTCGAAATTATCAACCAAGGCGACGATTTCCTCGGCAGTACTCGAGTTATGATGCTCCAGGACAAATCTCGGCTGGTTTTCGAGCAAGTGCAGGAGGAAACAACAGAGATGATTACCAGAGAAGTAATGAGCAACGAGGTGACAATAGAGATGAATCTCGACACAATAGGAAAAATAGCGGGCCAAGGTTCCAGAGGCCTTTTGTGTCTCCCGAAGAAATGATGAACGGGCCGTGTCAGATGCACTTTTTCCTCGACGAGAACGGAAAAAGACGGTCGGGACATCTGCAGAAGGATTGTCGAAATTTCCGGGCAATGCTGAGATATGCGGGGCATGCTAACGCTCGAGCAGCGCAAAGAAATCCTCGAGAACCCGTAAGTGAGGTTCACTTGCCACCTCCTCCCGCGATAACGGATGACAATCGACATCGGCTAAGAATAGCGGCGGCGCCCGCACCACCACCTTACGTTGATCCCAACTCTAATGGAGCGGTCTCGATGATTCGAAGGGAAGGCCATCCAATAGAACTCGAAAGTAATCTCGCGACAGGTGTTCATGGCAGAGAAAATGCCTCCACCAACAGTTGAGTACCTTAATTGGTCAGGGCAAGACATTGGCTTCACTATAGCAGATCATCCGCAGCAAGTTCCTCGACCAGGGCAGTCAGCACTCATACTACCAGCGGTCATCGCAGGATTTGACGTGTCTCGCGTGTTTATAGATGGTGGCAGCAGCCTAAACCTTATGTACGCAGATACATTAAGGAAGATGAACATATCCCTAGCAAACTTGAAGCCAACAGACACGAGATTCCACGGCATCACACCAGAGAAGCCAAGCTATCCGTTGGGGAAGATTAATCTCGACGTTCAGTTTGGGACCCGAGAAAATTACAGAATCGAGAAATTGGAGTTTGAAGTCGTAGATTTCCCGTCACAATACCACGCTCTGTTGGGACGACCGGAATATGCTAGATTTATGGCGGTACCACATTATACGTACCTATTGTGGAGGATGCCCGGACCTAGGGGACCAATCACAATCAAAGGAAGCTTCGCCCTAGCCGATAAATGTGACAAGGATTTTCATCGACTGTCAGAAACTTTCGGGATGCAAGCTGAGTATTTGGCATCAAGGCTCATGACTGACTACGACGTGCTGCCAGACGTTGGAAGGCCAAATAAAGAATCAACTTTCAACACTGAGAAAAATTCTAAGGAGGTGCAGATTCACCCGACGGATCCAAAAAAGACGACATCCATCGCAAATGACATGGACCTCGCATAGGAAAGTGCGCTCGTCGAGTTCCTCCGTGAGAACTGGAAAATCTTCGCATGGTGTCCAGCTGACATGCCAGGAGTACCCAGGGAACTTGCCGAGCACCACCTAAACTTGGATCCACTAGCGAGACCAATCAAACAACCTTTGCGACGTTTTTCGGAACCAAACCGCAAAGCTATGCTGTCAGAAATTGATCGACTGAGAGAAGCTGGTTTTATCAAAGAGCTGCATACAGAGGCCACGTGGGTAGCAAATCCAGTGTTGGTGCCGAAGAAAAACACTAAAGTCCTTCGCATGTGCGTCGATTTTACGTGTCTCAATAAACATTGTCCAAAGGATCACTTTCCCCTCCCGAGGATCGACCAAATTATCGACTCCACGGCAGGATGCGAACGTCTTTCCTTCCTGGACGCGTATTCTGGTTATAACCAGATTAGATTAAAAGAAGAAGATGAAGTAAAAACAGCGTTCATCACACCTTACGGAGTGTTTTGCTACAAAACAATGCCTTTTGGTTTGAAAAATGCGGGAGGAACATATCAGAGGATGATGTAGAAGTGTTTGGCAACACAGATTGGAAAAAATGTGCAAGTATACATTGATGATGTAGTCATAACGTCAAAAAAGGGGACGACGCTGATCGAAGATCTCAAGGAAACTTTTGATAACCTCGACAGATTCTGCCTCAAGCTGAACCCGACGAAGTGCTCCTTCGGCGTCCCAGCAGGAGAACTTCTTGGGTTCCTAGTTTCAGCAAGAGGGATTGAAGCAAATCAAGACAAAGTACAAGACATCGTAACGATGAGGAAGCCAACGAAGTTAAAAGAAATAAAGCAATTAACTGGGCGAGTCGCAGCTTTGAGCAGATTCGTCGCCAGGCTGGGAGAAAAAGCACTACCGTTCTACGCCTTGATAAAGCAAGGGGAGAAATTCCAGTGGAACGAAGAAGCCGATAGAGCTTTCGAGGATCTGAAACGCACAATCTCGACACCACCAGTCCTGGTGGCGCCGAAGGAAAAGGAACCTCTCCTGTTATACATCGCAGCCACACCCCAGGTGGTTAGCACGGTGCTAGTTGTCGAAAGAGAAGAAGAAGGAAAACTCCATGGAGTGCAAAGGCCGGTATATTTCATTAGTGAAGTATTATCGCCTTCCAAACAGCGGTACCCGCAGTACCAGAAACTAGCATATGGAGTGATTACAACAGCAAGAAAGTTGCGCCACTATTTTTCGGCACACCCGATAATAGTAGTCAATGAAGCACCTCTCTCAAATATACCGAACAATCCAGAAGCTACAGGGCGTGTCTCCCTTTGGGGAATAGAACTTTCCCCTCGGGACATCACGTATGAAAAAAGAAAGGCAATCAATTCGCAAGTTTTGCCAGACTTCATCGCAGAATGGATGGAGCTGCAAAACACGGGACCCCCAGATTTGTCGAGAACTTGGACCATGAACTTCGATGGATCCAAGAGAGTAGAAGGAGCTGGCGCAGGAGTGATACTTATATCACCTGAAGGCGACAAGTTAAAATATGTCCTACGGATGACGTTCCCAAACGCATCCAACAATGAAGCAGAATACGAAGCCCTCATACACGGGATGAAGATGGCGAAAGCTTGCGGTGCAACTCGACTAAAAATCTTTGGCGACTCACAATTGGTGGCTCAGCAAGTTATGAACCAATGTGATGCGATCAATGATAGCATGATAGCATACAAGGAGGTGTACAATGAGCTTGAGAAGCTGTTTGATGGATGTGAGGTAAATCACATCAGTAGATTGAGTAATGATGAAGCCGACGTCCTCGCAAACATCGGGTCGCAGTGCCTTCCAATCCCGCCAGGCGTATTTTGGGAAGAAATAGCGGAGAGATCAACGAAGCCGAAGAAGATGCAGAAAAAAGCAAAAGAAGAAAAAACTTCGGCGTCTCTCAAAGAAGTCGTGGAGGACGAAGAGGACCAAGAACTTGTGATGATGGTAGAAGTCCCTTTGATGCAAGCGTACATATCGTATATCCTCAGGAAGGAAATACCCGACGATCCAGTTGCAGCAAGGCGAGTTATTCGACGATCCAAAGCTTTCACAGTGGTCAAAGGGGAGTTATATAAGCGAAGTATTTCAGGCGTCTTGCAAAGGTGTGTCACACCCGAAGAAGGAAGAATAATCCTAAAGGATGTGCATGAAGGAATATGTGGTCACCACGCAAGCAGTCGAGCTATTGCAGCCAAGGTTTTTCGGGCAGGATTCTACTGGTTGACAGCAATCGAGGACGCAAAAGAGATAGTACGAACTTGCGACGCGTGCCAGAGATTTGCCGCAAAACCGCACTCTCCGGCGGCAGAACTAATGCCAATACCATTGTCGTGGCCCTTTGCCCAATGGGGACTCGACATGGTAGGCAAGTTGCACAAAGCTTCGCCAGGAGGATACGAGTACCTGTTGGTTGCTGTCGACAAATTCACCAAGTGGGTAGAAGCGAAGCCAATAAATTCACCAGATGCAGCATCAGCAATAAAGTTCGTGAAGGGCATCGTTTTTCGATTTGGAGTACCTCACAGCATTGTCACAGATAATGGCAGCAACTTTACGTCGAAGGAGTTCAAGGCGTACTGTGCGAAGTAGGCATCAAATTGCACTTCGCGTCAGTTGCACATCCCCAAACTAATGGTCAAGTCGAGAAAGCCAATGGTATCATCTGCAATGGCATTAAAAAACGTCTGCTAGGACCGCTTGAAAAGGCTCGACACACCTGGCCAGAAGAATTGCCAAGTGTTTTGTGGAGCATCCGGACAACACCAAATACGGCGACACAAGAAACCCCGTTCTTCCTCGTCCACGGAGCTGAAGCCGTACTACCAATTGAAATAGAGCACGATTCTCCAAGAGTAACAGAGTATGACGAAGAAACATCACGAAAAGTTCGGGAGGATGATATGGATGCACTCGATGAAGCTCGAGATGAAGTACTATCACGAGTTACCAAGTACCAGCAACACCTGAAGAACTACCACAGTCGACGATTGCGGCCGAGATCTTTCCAGGTCGGCGATTTGGTCCTACGGCTCAACCAGCAAAGTACAGAGAAGCTCGAGTCACCATGGTTGGGACCTTACATCGTCACGGAAGTCATCGACGGAGGAGCGTACAGGATCAAGGACAAGAAGACAGGGGTTCCCGAGAAAAACCCCTGGAACGTGGCGCAGCTCAGGCGGTTCTACGCTTAGAGTCGAAATATAGTCCTCCTCTGTAAAAATACAATGTACTGAAAACGCCCGCGAGTTTTCGGACGCACTCTTTTCCTTTTCGGGGCACCGAGTGGGGCCGGAAAGGTTTTTAATGAGGCGGGCTCGCGGTGCTGCAATATAATAAAGATAGTGGAGATATACTTCTCATTTTTCGACACGCTCGGGGGCTCAATGCCTTCAAGTTACTAAATATATACAATATAGATAAACTAGACTTACCGAAATATTTCGCCTTGGTACAAGAATACCTCGCCAAATAGAACATCGGAAGCTAACAACTATAAATATAGTGCACTCGTCAAAATGTTATTGCTTTGGTCTGAAAACCTCGCAACAAAAATATAGAACGTCACCACCAAGACACTCGGGGGCTCGTGCCCATTGATAGCAAAATATATACACCTTCTCGCAATAAGAGAAAAATCTTCGGGATAACAAAACAGTATACGCTCCAGCCAAAGGCTCTGGGGCTCGACGATCAAAAATAGAAACAATACATACTTACAGAGTTGACAGCTTTACAAGATAGATCATGTTTACAAGGACGTATCAATGGCGAAACTACAGCAAGAAAAAGGAAATAACCCTCAATGGATACCTAGCACATGGTCGATGGTTATTCGTTCATTGGAAGGACGAGTACTATGCTCGGCATAGCTACCCTTCACGAAGAATTCAGCGTCCATCCGAAGAAGTTCATCCATCATATCTTCGGCTACAAGAGTCACCAGATCATCAATCTTGCCCATGTTTCTCTTTTTCTTCGACATTTTAGCCAGGCACGTGGGAACAATTTGATCCAAGGGCAATTTTGGGTGGCAAATTTTTATCATCATCATAGCAAATCTTGCGCCAGCAGAAAGTTGAGCCTGCACAAAGCCATGGATTCGAGGAGCATCGCGAAACTTTTCCATTAATGCAGGAAGAGTTTCTGGCATTTTGTTGCGAGGGAACATGGTTCCATAAACTAAAAACAAAGTCTTCGTACAGAAGTCAAGGAAATCACGGACCTGACCCGCGCGATCTTGGAATCCGACAATTTGGCGGGTACGCTCGGGAGTGACCCAAAAGTTAGAACCATGTTGTGCAGCCAGTCTGAGCAAAACATTGGTTCGAGTTTCAACACGTTGATCTTCGGCAGCAGTATCCAAAAATGAGCCTGGTACAGCAAACAAACTGTCAAGGAAGGAAGAATAGCAGCAATAATATCCAGCATGGTTATGAATAGGAAATATACCTGTCATGTCCAGGCTGGCGTCAGTCATTAGCTGAAGCATATAATTTTCTCGAGAGGAAGCTTCGGTAGCCTCAGCAACAGCAGCATCCTTTGCAGCAATGGCTTCTTTTGCCTGTTGAAGAGCAATGTTCTCTCTCTCGGATGCCTGTCGAGATTGTTCCATCATCACAAGAGTTTGTTTTTTCATAGATTGGAGTTGTTGGCGCAATTCTTGCAAATCTTGCGACAAATGTTGTCCCAAAGAATCGTCGACAAAGTTATCATTGACTAGTGTTTTCTTCGAGAAGGAAGAAGCAGGAGAAGTATCGGCAGAATGGGGATCAGCAGAGTAGTTATCAAATATCAACTGGAAAAGAAAATTCAAATATCAAAGGATTGCACAAGACAGAATTCCATTGCTCTTCA
Source organism: Lolium rigidum (assembly GCF_022539505.1). Classification (NCBI taxonomy): domain Eukaryota; kingdom Viridiplantae; phylum Streptophyta; class Magnoliopsida; order Poales; family Poaceae; genus Lolium; species Lolium rigidum. The sequence continues at coordinate 257,196 of NW_025899833.1, forward strand.
AGAAATTTACATGGATATTACAGAAGGAGTTCTTCAAAAGTACTAAGGTAATTGTCGCCAAAACTCATATGGCGACAATGGCTAAAGAAACAGGAAAAATAAAAAGAAGGGGCATTCAACTAGACCTCCGGCTTTGATGAGCTAGGAGTCGAAGATGGCTTGATCCCGAGATAGGACAGGATTTTCTTCGTGTTGGGTTTTGCCGCCTTGATCAATGATCGCCACTTTGTCTGTTCTATCTGCTCTGTGTCGCCTACTTTCGCCCAGTCGATAGTTTGCTGGCTATCAGCGACCAAGGCAACAGTGCTTTCAACAGCAACCTTCATGTTCTCCTGGCGCATCTTCAGTCCAAGATCTTCTGGTGGATTAAAACACTTGGCAAGAGCAAGGAAAGTCGCGGGTTCCTCTTTCTTCGGGAAGAAATAGGGGAAGAGTCGCGACAACCCGGATTTAGCTTGATCAATGCCCTTGATACGTCTCCGACGTATCGATAATTTCTTATGTTCTATGCCATATTATTGATGATACCTACATGTTTTATGCACACTTTATGTCATATTCGTGCATTTTCTGGAACTAACCTATTAACAAGATGCCGAAGTGCCGGTTCTGTTTTCTGCTGTTTTTGGTTTCAGAAATCCTAGTAACGAAATATTCTCGGAATTGGACGAAACAAAGACCCGGGGGCCTATTTCGCCACGAACCTTCCGGAAGACCGAAGAGCATACGAAGTGGGGCCACGAGGTGGCCAAACCACAAGGCGGCGCGGCCAAGGGGGCCCGCGCCGCCCTGTGGTGTGGGCCCTCGTCGGCCCCGACTCGCCCTTCCGCCTACTTAAAGCCTCCGTCGCGAAACCCCCGAGGCGAAAAAACCACGATACGGAAAACCTTACCGAGACGCCGCCGCCGCCGATCCCATCTCGGGGGATTACGGAGATCTCCTCCGGCACCCTACCGGAGAGGGGATTCATCTCCCGGAGGACTCTACACCGCCATGGTCGCCTCCGGAGTGATGAGTGAGTAGTTCACCCCTGGACTATGGGTCCATAGCAGTAGCTAGATGGTTGTATTCTCCTCATTGTGCTTCATTGTTGGATCTTGTGAGCTGCCTAACATGATCAAGATCATCTATCCGTAATACTCTATGTTGTGTTTGTCGGGATCCGATGGATAGAGAATACCATGTTATGTTAATTATCAAGTTATTACATATGTGTTGTTTATGATCTTGCATGCTCTCCGTTACTAGTAGAGGCTCTGGCCAAGTTTTTGCTTTTAACTCCAAGAGGGAGTATTTATGCTCGATAGTGGGTTCATGCCTGCATTGACACTGGGACAGTGACAGAAAGTTCTAAGGTTGTGCTGTGCTGTTGCCACTAGGGATAAAACATTGGCGGTATGTCCGAGGATGTAGTTGTTGATTACATTACGCACCATACTTAATGCAATTGTCTGTTGCTTTGCAACTTAATACTGGAAGGGGTTCGGACGATAACCTGAAGGTGGACTTTTTAGGCATAGATGCAGTTGGATGGCGGTCTATGTACTTTGTCGTAATGCCCAATTAAATCTCACTATACTTATCATGCCATGTATGTGCATTGTTATGCCCTCTCTATTTGTCAATTGCCCGACTGTAATTTGTTCACCCAACATGCTTTTATCTTATGGGAGAGACACCTCTAGTGAACTGTGGACCCCGGTCCATTCTTTTAATACTGAAATACAAATCTGCTTGCAATACTTGTTTTTACTTGTTTTCTCTGCAAACAATCATCTTCCACACAATTCGGTTAATCTTTTGTTACAGCAAGCCGGTGAGATTGACAACCTCACTTGTTTCGTTGGGGCAAAGTACTTTGGTTGTGTTGTGCAGGTTCCACGTTGGCGCCGGAATCCCCGGTGTTGCGCCGCACTACATCCCGCCGCCATCAACCTTCAACGTGCTTCTTGGCTCCTCCTGGTTCGATAAACCTTGGTTTCTTTCTGAGGGAAAACTTGCTGCTGTGCGCATCATACCTTTCTCTTGGGGTTGCCCAACGAACGTGTGAAATACACGCCATCAAGCATATTTTCTGGCGCCGTTACCGGGGAACGAAGAAAAGCTACACCACAAAGATTTCTAACTCCCGCGTCAACTACACGCCAGCATATTTTCTGGCGCCGTTGCCGGGGAGATCAAGACACGCTGCAAGGGGAGTCTCCACTTCTCAATCTCTTTACTTTGTTTTTGTCTTGCTTTATTTTATTTACTACTTTGTTTGCTGCATTATATCAAAACACAAAAAAATTAGTTGCTAGCTTTACTTTATTTACTATCTTGTTTGCTATATCAAAAACACAAAAAAATTAGTTACTTGCATTTACTTTACTTGATTCATCATGTTTCCTTTTAATTTTACCACAAAAAACATACCGGTAGGACGCGGGTCTATAATTGGGAGGAACAATATATAAGAATTTTTCACCCATGTTAGCACCGTTGAAGATTTTGAAGATAGACACTTGGTAGAACTTGCTCCTACTTATGAAATTGCTGCTGCGCATTTAGTTCGCTTGTTGGAAACTAAATTTTTTAATCTCAATCCTATAATCCAACACATGTTTCTTACACTTGGTGATATGGAAGAGGGGGAAAAGAAAGATTTTGTTTTAGAAACCCTTCTTAGAGAATTTGGTGGTCTAGCAAGAGAGGCTAGAAAGGTCTTTGCTAAATTTAATATGCTTGGTTCTCATACTAATTTTGTTGGTCTCCTTGAAAAAATGGACATGGATAGAATAAGGTACACTAATAATATTAATGATGGTGGGGAGATCAAAGCACCAATACCATGTAAACTCCTAGCTATGAATGATGCACTAGAACATAACTATGCTTGGCTTGTTCCCGAAAATTTGTTTGATGAGAGTAGCAAGCCCAAGACTAATGAAAAGGGAGACGCTGAAACTTATGTATCCAATATACTATGCATGGTTGAGAAAACTCCAAACCCCGCTGTAGGTGCACCACCCTTCGATAATACTTGAGTTACACTTTACGCGCCTAGCTGAAAGGCGTTAAAGAAAAGCGCTTATGGGAGACAACCCATGTTTTTACTACAGTATTTTTGTTTTATATTTGTGTCTTGGAAGTTGTTTACTACTGTAGCAACCTCTCCTTATCTTAGTTTTATGTTTTGTTGTGCCAAGTAAAGTCTTTGATAGTAAAGTAAGTACTAGATTTGGATTACTGCGCAGTTCCAGATTTCTTTGCTGTCACGAATCTGGGTCTACCTCCCTGTAGGTAGCTCAGAAAATTAAGCCAATTTACGTGCATGATCCTCAGATATGTACGCAACTTTCATTCAATTTGAGCATTTTCATTTGAGCAAGTCTGGTGGCCTAATAAAATCCATCTTTACGGACTGTTCTGTTTTGACAGATTCTGCCTTTTATTTTGCATTGCCTCTTTTGCTATGTTGGATGAATTTCTTTGATCCATTAATGTCCAGTAGCTTTATGCAATGTCCAGAAGTGTTAAGAATGATTGTGTCACCTCTGAACATGTGAATTTTTATTGTGCACTAACCCTCTAATGAGTTGTTTCGAGTTTGGTGTGGAGGAAGTTTTCAAGGATCGAGAGAGGAGTATGATGCAATATGATCAAGGAGAGTGAAAGCTCTAAGCTTGGGGATGCCCCGGTGGTTCACCCCTGCATATTCTAAGAAGACTCAAGCGTCTAAGCTTGGGGATGCCCAAGGCATCCCCTTCTTCATCGACAACATTATCGGGTTCCTCCCCGAAACTATATTTTTATTCCGTCACATCTTATGCACTTTGCTTGGAGCGTCGGTTTGTTTTTGTTTTTTGTTTTGTTTGAATAAAATGGATCCTAGCATTCACTTTATGGGAGAGAGACACGCTCCGCTGTAGCATATGGACAAATATGTCCTTAGGCTCTACTCATAGTATTCATGGCGAAGTTTCTTCTTCGTTAAATTGTTATATGGTTGGAATTGAAAAATGCTACATGTAGTAATTCTAAAATGTCTTGGATAATTTGATACTTGGCAATTGTTGTGCTCATGTTTAAGCTCTTGCATCATATACTTTGCACCCATTAATGAAGAAACACTTAGAGCTTGCTAATTTGGTTTGCATATTTGGTTTCTCTAGAGTCTAGATAACATCTAGTATTGAGTTTTGAACAACAAGGAAGACGGTATGGAGTCTTATAATGTTTACAATATGTCTTTTATGTGAGTTTTGCTGCACCGTTCATCCTTGTGTTTGTTTCAAATAACCTTGCTAGCCTAAACCTTGTATCGAGAGGGAATACTTCTCATGCATCCAAAATCCTTGAGCCAACCATTATGCCATTTGTGTCCACCATACCTACCTACTACATGGTATTTATCCGCCATTCCAAAGTAAATTGCTTGAGTGCTACCTTTAAAATTCCATCATTCACCTTTGCAATATATAGCTCATGGGACAAATAGCTTAAAAACTATTGTGGTATTGAATATGTACTTATGCACTTTATCTCTTATTAAGTTGCTTGTTGTGCGATAACCATGCTTCGGGGACGCCATCAACTATTCTTTGTTGAATATCATGTGAGTTGCTATGCATGTCCGTCTTGTCTGAAGTAAGAGAGATCTACCACCTTTATGGTTGGAGCATGCATATTGTTAGAGAAGAGCATTGGGCCGCTAACTAAAGCCATGATTCATGGTGGAAGTTTCAGTCTTGGACATATATCCTCAATCTCATATGAGAATAATAATTGTTGCCACATGCTTATGCATTAAAAAGGAGTCCATTATCTCGTTGTCCATGTTGTCCCGGTATGGATGTCTAAGTTGAGAATAATCAAAAGCGAGAAATCCAAAATGCGAGCTTTCTCCTTAGACCTTTGTACAGGCGGCATGGAGGTACCCCATTGTGACACTTGGTTAAAACATGTGCATTGCAAAGATCCGGTAGTCCAAGCTAATTAGGACAAGGTGCGGGCACTATTAGTATACTATGCACGAGACTTGCAACTTGTAAGATATAATTTGCATAACTCATATGCTGTATTACTACCGTTGACAAAATTGTTTCATGTTTTCAAAATAAAAGCTCTAGCACAAATATAGCAATCAATGCTTTCCTCTTTGAAGGACCATTCTTTTGCTTTTATGTTGAGTCAGTTCACCTATCTCTCTCCACCTCAAGAAGCAAACACTTGTGTGAACTATGCATTGATTCCTACATACTTGCATATTGCACTTGTTATATTACTCTATGTTGACAATTATCCATGAGATATACATGTTACAAGTTGAAAGCAACCACTGAAACTTAATCTTCCTTTGTGTTGCTTCAATATCTTTACTTTGATTTATTTCTTTATGAGTTAACTCTTATGCAAGACTTATTAATACTTGTCTTGAAGTACTATTCATGAAAAGTCTTTGCTTTATGATTCACTTGTTTACTCATGTCATTACCATTGTTTTGATCGCTGCATTCATTACATATGTTTACAAATAGTATGATCAAGGTTATGATGGCATATCACTTCAGAAATTATCTTTGTTATCGTTTTACTCGCTCGGGACGAGCAGAAATAAGCTTGGGGATGCTTGATACGTCTCCGACGTATCAATAATTTCTTATGTTCTATGCCATATTATTGATGATACCTACATGTTTTATGCACACTTTATGTCATATTCGTGCATTTTCCGGAACTAACCTATTAACAAGATGCCGAAGTGCCGGTTCTCGTTTTCTGCTGTTTTTGGTTTCGAAATCCTAGTAACGAAATATTCTCGGAATTGGACGAAACAAAGACCCAGGGGCCTATTTCGCCACGAACCTTCCGGAAGACCGAAGAGCATACGAAGTGGGGCCACGAGGTGGCCAAACCACAAGGCGGCGCGGCCAAGGGGGCCCGCGCCGCCCTGTGGTGTGGGCCCCTCGTCGGCCCCCGACTCTTCCCTTCCGCCTACTTAAAGCCTCCGTCGCGAAACCCCTGAGGCGAAAAAACCACGATACAGAAAACCTTACTGAGACGCCGCCGCCGCCGATCCTATCTCGCGGGATTCTGGAGATCTCCTCCGGCACCCTGCCGGAGAGGGGATTCATCTCCCGGAGGACTCTACACCGCCATGGTCGCCTCCGGAGTGATGAGTGAGTAGTTCACCCCTGGACTATGGGTCCATAGCAGTAGCTAGATGGTTGTCTTCTCCTCATTGTGCTTCATTGTTGGATCTTGTGAGCTGCCTAACATGATCAAGATCATCTATCCGTAATACTCTATGTTGTGTTTGTCGGGATCCGATGGATAGAGAATACCATGTTATGTTAATTATCAAGTTATTACATATGTGTTGTTTATGATCTTGCATGCTCTCCGTTACTAGTAGAGGCTCGGCCAAGTTTTTGCTTTTAACTCCAAGAGGGAGTATTTATGCTCGATAGTGGGTTCATGCCCGCATTGACACTCGGGACGAGTGACGAAAGTTCTAAGGTTGTGCTGTGTCTTGTTGCCACTAGGGATAAAACATTGGCGCTATGTCCGAGGATGTAGTTGTACATTACGCACCATACTTAATGCAATTGTCCGTTGCTTTGCAACTTAATACTCGGAAGGGGTTCGGACGATAACCCGAAGGTGGACTTTTTAGGCATAGATGCGGTTGGATGGCGGTCTATGTACTTTGTCGTAATGCCCAATTAAATCTCACTATACGTATCATGCCATGTATGTGCATTGTTATGCCCTCTCTATTTGTCAATTGCCCGATCGTAATTTGTTCACCCAACATGCTTTTATCTTATGGGAGAGACACCTCTAGTGAACTGTGGACCCCGGTCCATTCTTTTAATACTGAAATACAAATCTGCTGCAATACTTGTTTTTACTGTTTTCTCTGCAAACAATCATCTTCCACACAATTCGGTTAATCCTTTGTTACAACAAGCCGGTGAGATTGACAACCTCACTGTTTCGTTGGGGCAAAGTACTTTGGTTGTGTTGTGCAGGTTCCACGTTGGCGCCGGAATCCCTGGTGTTGCGCCGCACTACATCCCGCCGCCATCAACCTTCAACGTGCTTCTTGGCTCCTCCTGGTTCGATAAACCTTGGTTTCTTTCTGAGGGAAAACTTGCTGCTGTGCGCATCATACCTTCCTCTTGGGGTTGCCCAACGAACGTGTGAAATACACGCCATCAGCCCTCGCGTGCTTCCGTTCCATGAAACTCAAGGAATGAAATGGCATCAAGAAGAGGATCGTTGTCGGGATCTTCAAGTTCAAATTCTTGAGATGTTTTACCTGTCAAGATAAAAACTTATTGATCAACAAACGAGTGAAAGAAAGAAAGTCGAAAGGATGTGAAGTGGTTCAGATACTTACTGACAAAGCGACGGTTTTGCGACCTTACGCGCTTAATGATCGCTTCCTCGCGAGCAGATTGTGCGGTTATATGCTCGCTCAGCGAAGTTTCGGCATCGTGAAGTCTCTTCCTAAGATCTTCGACACCAGCAGCATCGGCCTTGGCCTTGTCAGCCTCTGCTCTAGCTTGGATAGCATCTGATTCGGCCTTCTTACGAGCCTCTTCACTTTGCTCTAATTTTTGAGCAAGTATATTGGCACGTTCGTTGACCTCTGTCAGTTTTTCTGCCAAGAAAGTTAATTTTAGTTAAAAACATCGACAACAAAGGAATAAGAAGGCAAGGGCAAAAAGAAGCAGCAAGGCATTACCTTCAGTCTTACTCGCATATTCACGATACCCAATGAATTGGGCACCAATATGAATAAGCTCTTTGATCATAGGCTATCAAAGAAGGATAAAGAAAGAAAATGTCGGTATGGGAAAAATATGATGGCATAAGGAAGCAAACAGAGGAAATATAGACAGTGACAAGAAAATTAAGAACTCACATCATCCAAGAGAGGGTTAGCGGAGTTACTCAATTGGAGAGTAGGCTCCGGGATTGTTTCAACCCTTGCCCTTTTCGGTGAAGGGACACGGGGGCTCGAAGGAGGAGTAGAAGCGCCGACGTTTTGTTGAGGAGGCGAGGATTCTTCTCCTTCAACTGGCGTCTCCGAAACAACTAGAGTATGTGACGTACTCGTTCGAGCAGCCACATCAAAAGCTGGTACTTCTTCCTCGTCATCACTGCGATTAAATGCTGGCAGCATAAAAAGCAAGATAGAGAAAAATCTTCGAGTACAAAAATAAAAATAAAAAAGAGGTGACTTACGAACTGATGAGGGCCTCAAGGTATGGATCATAAGCTGCCTTCTGATGTGAAGGAACAGTTTCTTCGGCTTTGGAGGTGCCGGAGTCTTCGACATCATTCCTTTTCCTTTTGTTATTTGGAGAAACAGCAGGAGGAGGAGATTGTGCCGACGCAGTACCTTCAGAGGCAGCTTCCTTTTCAACAGATCCCGCGGATTTTCGAGAATCTGCGGGTTCATTCACAAAAGAGGGGGCATCTTGGTTGTCGTCGTTGACAACGGCCCTTTCCTCGACTTCTCCACCCTCAGGAACGGGAGGAAGCGAGATAAGATTTGGATGGTTCTATATAAAAACAGGGGAAGATGTCAAAAAAAGGAGTTATAAAAAAATAGCAAGGCAATAACAAGTCAATCGACAAAGTTTACCTTGGGAAGCGCATTGCTAGCGCTGTACGGTTTTACACGACAAGAAGAAGGGACAGAATCTTTTTTGCTGAGAGAAGAGATTTTCGGACAAGCTTTTCTAAATCCTTGACCTCCAAATCCACTGACAACCGATCCGCGTCTTCGTCGCCAAGCATACTTCCAGAGAGGGTTTTTGCGAGCCTGAAGAGGCTGCACTCTGGTCCTAAGAAAATACGCTGTAATTTGGATACCTGACAACTCTTTGCCGCGAGTATTTTGCAACTCATGGATGCGAGTCATCAGGGCCTCTGTCGAAGTTGTTTCTTCCTCGGTAGCCTCTGCATCCCAGGAACGGCGGCGAAGGATTTTCTCGGCACCATCGAAAGGAGGGATGTTGTCTTCAGCACATCCATGGTTCTCCTCCTGAATATACAACCACTTCTTGCGCCACCCTTGAACTGAGTCAGGGAGTTTGACGTCGAAGTAATCGACTGTGGGGCGAATAGAAATAACAACGCCGCCTATATTATAGGCGATATTGGGAGAGCCATTGCGGCGACAAAAGAAAATGCGCTTCCATAGCACCCAGTTAGGCTGAACGCCAAGGAAGGCCTCGCAGAGGGTGATGAAAATGGAGATATGGAGGATAGAGTTGGGCGTGAGATGGTGAAGTTGAAGACCATAAACAAAAAGCAATCCACGGAGGAAAGGATGAATAGGAGCGGAAAGACCGCGAATGAGATGGTCGACGAAGCTTACCCGATACCCCATTGGAGGAGTTGGGTAGCTTTCTTCACTAGGGAAGCACAGGGCCTTGGGTTTCTTGTTAATCCCCAGCTTCTTCAAGAGATTGATGTCCTGGGTGGAAATTTTGGACCTTTCCCACTCCGCGCTTCCCAGATCCGCGGCGGCCATTGATGATTCAGGCGTGTTGTGCCTGGTCAACCGACGCGGTGGCATCAACAATGGCGCAGGAATGCAGCTTGGAGAAGATAAGCTTAAGGAATTGAGGGGCGCAGGAGGAGGTTTTGCAGAGGAGAGCAAGAGAACGGCGCGAGCGGAAGTGCTCGAGGAAGAAGAAGGAGATCTTATATAGAGGTGCGGTGAAGCGGCGGACCGTTGGATGGAAAAAGTGTGCGGCAGATGATAACCACGTGGAAACAAGGGTAAAAAAGTATTTTAACACTGAAGAAGTTACGGTACGTGCGCCAGGAAAAGCGGAGGACGTGTGCCCCCCACCCATACGACTGATACGTCTCCAACGTATCTATAATTTCTGATGTTCCATGCTTGTTTTATGACAATACCAACATGTTTTGTTCACACTTTATATCATTTTTATGCATTTTTCGGAACTAACCTATTGACGAGATGCCACAGTGCCAGTTCCTGTTTTCTGCTGTTTTTGGTTCCAGAAAGGCTGTTCGGGCAATATTCTCGGAATTCGACGAAACGAAGACCAAACCTCCTATTTTTCCCGGAAGGCTCCGAACACCGAAGAAGAGTCGGAGAGGGGCCGGAGGGCCACCACACCATAGGGCGGCGCGGCCTGGCCCGGGCCCGCGCCGGCCTGTGGTGGGGAGCCCCTGAGTGCCCCCTGCGCCGCCTCTTCGCCTATAAAATCCCTTTCGACCTAAAAACACCAGAACTCTTGACGAAACTCCAGAAAGACTCCAGGGGCGCCACCACCATCGCGAAACTCCAATTCGGGGGACAGAAGTCTCTGTTCCGGCACCCTGCCGGGGCGGGGAATTGCCCCCGGAGCCATCTGCACCGCCGTCTCCACCGCCATCTTCACCGCCATCGCTGCCTCCATGATGAGGAGGGAGTAATTCACCCCCGGGGCTGAGGGCTCTACCGTAGCTATGTGGTTAATCTCTCTCTCTGTACTCCAATACAATGATCTCGTGAATTGCTTTGCATGATTGAGATCCATATGATGAGCTTTGTATCGCTACTAGTTTATGTGCTACTCATGTGATGTTATTAAAGTAGTCTATTCCTCCTACTTGGTGTAAAGGTGACTAGTGTGTGCACCGTGTGGTTCTTGTCGTAGGCTATGATCATGATCTCTTGTAGATTGTGGAGTTAATTATCATTATGATAGTATTGATGTGATCTATTCCTCCTTCATAGTGTAATGTGGACAGTGTGTGCACTATGTTAGTTCTTGGTTTATTTTGCAATGATCTATTATGCTCTAAGGTTATTTAAATATGAACATTGAATTGTGGAGCTTGTTAACTCCGGCATTGAGGGTTCGTGTAATCCTACGCAATGTGTTCATCATCCAACAAAAGAGTGTATATAGCACATAAGAGAAAGAGTTATTTATTATGCGATCAATGTTGAGAGTGTCCACTAGTGAAAGTATGATCCCTAGGCCTTGTGTCCAAACATCGAATCTCCGTTTATTTACTGTTCTGTTGCATGTTTACTCGCTGCCATATTTTATTCAGATTGCTATTACCACTCATATACATCCATACTACTTGTATTTCACTATCTCTTCGCCGAACTAGTGCACCTATACATCCGATAAGTGTATTAGGTGTGTTGGGGACACAAGAGACTTCTTGCTTTGTGGTTGCGGGGTTGCTTGAGAGGGATATCTTTGACCTCTTCCTCCCCGAGATCGATAAACCTTGGGTGATCCACTTAAGGGAAACTTGCTCGCTGTTCTACAAACCTCTCGCTCTTGGAGGCCCAACACTGTCTACAAGAATAGAAGCTCCCGTAGACATCAAGCACTTTTCCGGCGCCGTTGCCGGGGAGGTAAGGTAAAAGGTATTCACATCCTCCGACTACTAAGCTATTTCCTAGCACTCGTTGCCGGTGTGTGAGTGCTCGAAGCTATTTCCTTTAGATCCTGCAATTGCATCTTTTTGTTTCTTGTTTTTATTTTCACTAGTTAGGCATAATGGAAAACAACAAAAAATTTGGTGAGCTTTTTAATCTTTTTCCTGATTTAGAATTGTTTGGTGCGAACATTAAAAAACCAATGGAACCTTATTCGCATGCTAGTAGCGATGGTATTAGCATGAATGCAATTACTGCTAATGCTATGGAGAAGTCTAAGCTTGGGGAAGCTAGTTTTTGTGATCTTTTTAGCTTCCCATCTTTAGGGGAGAAAATTTGCTCTGATAATACTTTATCTCCCATATGCGATAACTCTAATGATGCTTGTGATATTTTAAATGCACCTACTGAAAGTATTCCATATAAAATACCTATGAAAATTATTGAACGTGTTATGGATAACCGCTATGAAGGGGATGGAACTGTGCATCCTGGAGATCATTTACTGTTTTTGCATGAATTATGCGGGTTATTCAAGTGTGTAGGTATCTCTATGGATGAAGTGAAGAAGAAATTATTCTCTATGTCGTTGTCTGGTAAAGCGGCGCATTGGCATAAACTGCTGAAGGATGAGCATTCTCTTGATTGGAAGGATATTGTGCCTCTATTTTATTCTAAATTCTATCCTCCAAGTGAAATTCACAAAGACCGAAACCGAATATATAATTTCTGGCCTCATGATGGAGGGAGTATTGCCCAAGCATGGGAGAGATTGAAGTCTTTAATGCTCAAATGCCCCAATCATGAGCTTCCAGGTAATATCATCATTGATAATTTCTATGCAAGACTTTCTTTTCAAGATAAGACCTTGCTGGATACTACTTGTTCTGGATCATTCACGTGCAACAAAGAAGAGTTTAAAAGGGACCTTCTTGATCGGATTAAGGAGAACGCTGAAGATTGGGAGAACGACAAAGGTAAAGAGTCAGGTATAAATTATGATTATGAATGCATTGAAACTTTTATGGATACCGATAAATTTCGAAATATGAGTGCTACTTATGGTCTTGACTCTCAAGTTGCTGCAAATCTTTATAAATCCTTTGCTTCTCATTTTGAATTGCCTAAAAAGAATTTTGATAAGTATCATGGACCTTTTAAAGAGGCTTGCATGAATAATGAAATTGTTGTTAATTATTGCAATAAGCATGCTCAAACTCCTAAGAATGCTATTTCCTATAAGCATGTTAATTTTTGTGGAATACATAGACCTTGTGGAATTAATCAAATCAAAGATGAATATTGTATCCATCATGCTAATGAAAAAACTAGAAAGTGGTTTAGGGCTCTAGATGATCTTGGTAAAAAAGTTTGTGCCCTCTATCCTTTTATTTGTGAAGTTTGCCACGAAGTGGGTCATTTTAATTTTCAATGCTCCTCCAATGATAATTTGAACCCAATGAGTGCTGCAAATTTGTATTGTGATGATGAAATTACTCCTAATCAGCATGATGAACTTACTTTATTTTTGGGATGTGAAGAACTGTCGAGAAAAATCTCTTTGTTACATATGAGTGATCTTGATATTGATGATGTCATGCATGGGTGTTTTTCTTATTGCATTGATAATAGCAATACAAATACTTACATACAAAATATTTTAGAAGATGACACCTTGCCAAAATATGATAGGACCGCTGTGTGTTTTCAACTAATTAATGAAAAGGAGGGATCCTCCCAAGTTTCTTCTATTGTTTCTGAAAATAAATCAGGTTATGCGGACAAGCCACCCTTCGAGCCTCTTCCTCCTAAAGAAGGGAACGAGGAGAAGGAAGAGAAGAAGAAGAAGAAGGGAACGAAGAAGAAAAGAAGAAGAAGAAGAAGAAGAAGGAGAATAAAAAGAAAGAGGTAACGGCGTATCCCCGCGTGAATGAGATAACGCTAGGTAACCGTAAGTATGTTGCTTCTAATGATTATTATGATAATGAATCTGAATACGATGATCTTCCTATGCCCTTTACATATATTAGCGATCATGATTTGAATGAGCACACTACTTTTGATATTACAAATCTCTGGGAAACTAATTCTGAAAATGATGATAATAATTGCCATAGTGTCAGTGCTATCCATGCTTCCTCCCATAATGATATAGAAAGCTCTAAGCTTGGGGAAGAGGTGTTTGAAAATCCTTTAGCTACTGGTCATTATGTTCTTGATACATCTCCTTCTAATAACAATGATGGTGTGGACACGGATAAACCGACTGTGAAAGATAACTATTCTATTTCCTATGATGACACTCGTGCCCCCGATCTCCGATGATTATTATAAAGAATGCTATGATATAGGTTCTAACTATCCTTATGAAACTTGTCATAGTCATGATTGGATTACCAAAAACAATTCCCTTAATATGCAATTTGTTTACCATGTTCAAATTCTTGATAATAATCTTACTCCAATTACTATTAATGAGAATAACTCTTCTTATGCCAAATTTAATGATACTTCTATGCATATGAATCATGATAAGAATGTTTTAAGTGATGGGTATATTGTGGATTTCATCAATGATGCTACTGAAAGTTATTATAAGAGAGGTAAATATGGTTATATGCATTTCAACAATATTAAGTTTCCCCTCTTTATGTCGAGAATCTTGAAGTTACTCGTGTTTTATCCTCTTATGCTTGTCACTTTGTTCTTCATGAATTCATTTGTGTACAAGACTCCTCTTCATAGGAAGCATGTTAGACTTAAATGTGTTTTGGATTTGCTTCTTGATGCTCTCTTTTTGCTCCAAATACTATTTCTTGCGAGCGCAACATTAAAACTGCTGAGCCCATCTTAATGGCTATAAAGAAAGAACTTCTTGGGAGATAACCCATGTGTTATTTTGCTACAGTACTTTGTTTTATATTTGTGTCTTGGAAGTTGATTACTACTGTAGCAACCTCTCCTTATCTTAGTTTTGTGTTTTGTTGTGCCAAGTAAAGTCTTTATAGTAAAGTGAATACTAGATTTGGATTACTGCGCAGAAACAGATTTCTTTGCTGTCACGAATCTGTGTATAATTCTCTGTAGGTAACTCAGAAAATTAAGCCAATTTACGTGAGTGATCCTCAGATATGTACGAAACTTTCATTCAATTTGAGCATTTTCATTTGAGCAAGTCTGGTGCCCTTTTAAAATTCGTCTTTACGGACTGTTCTGTTTTGACAGATTCTGCCTTTTATTTCGCATTGCTTCTTCCGCTGTGTTGGGTGGATTTCTTTGTTCCATTACCTTCCAGTAGCTTTGAGCAATGTCCAGAAGTGTTAAGAATGATTGTGTCACCTCTGAACATGTGAATTTTTAATTATGCACTAACCCTCTAATGAGTTTGTTTCGAGTTTGGTGTGGAGGAAGTTTTCAAGGGTCAAGAGAGGAGGATGATATACTATGATCAAGGAGAGTGAAAGCTCTAAGCTTGGGGATGCCCCGGTGGTTCATCCCTGCATATTTCAAGAAGACTCAAGCATCTAAGCTTGGGGATGCCCAAGGCATCCCCTTCTTCATCGATAAATTATCAGGTTCCTTCTCTTGAAACTATATTTTTATTCGGTCACATCTTATGTACTTTACTTGGAGCGTTTGTATGTTTCTTGTTTCTTGTTTTTGTTTGAATAAATGCTTGTGTGGGAGAGAGACACGCTCCGCTGGTTCGTATGAACACATGTGTTCTTAGCTTTTAATTTTCATGGCGAAGGATGAAACTGCTTCGTTAATTGTTATGTGGTTGGAAACGGAAAATGCTACGTGTAGTAACTGGTATGATGTCTTGAATAACCTGATACTTGGCAACTGTTGTGCTCATGTTTAAGCTCTTGCATCATATACTTTGCACCTATTAGTGAAGAAATACATAGAGCTTATTAAAATTTGGTTTGCATGAGTGGTTTCTCTAGAGTCTAGATATTTTCTAGTGAGGTGTTTGAACAACAGGGAAGACAATGTATAGTCTTATAATGCTTGTAATATGTCTTTTATGTAAGTTTTGATGTACTAGTTTATGCTTGTGTTTGCTTCAAACAACCTTGCTAGCCTAAGCTTTGTATCGAGAGGGAGTACTTCTCATGCATCCAAAATCCTTGAGCCAACCACTATGCCATTTGTGTCCACCATACCTACCTACTACATGGTATTTCTCCGCCATTCCAAAGTAAATTGCTTGAAGTGCTACCTTTAAATTTCTATCCTCTACCTTTACAATATATAGCTCATGGGACAAATAGCTTAAAAACTATTGTGGTATTGAATATGTACTTATGCACTTTATCTCTTATTAAGTTGCTTGTTGTACGATAACCATGTTTCTGGGACGCCATCAACTATTCTTTGTTGAATATCATGTGAGTTGCTATGCATGTCCGTCTTGTCTGAAGTAAGAGAGATCTACCACCTTAATGGTTGGAGCATGCATATTGTTAGAGAATAACATTGGGCCGCTAACTAAAGTCATGATTCATGGTGGAAGTTTCAGTTTTGGACATATATCCTCAATCTCATATGAGAATAATAATTGTTGTCACATGCTTATGCATTAAAGAGGAGTCCATTATCTGTTGTCCATGTTGTCCCGGTATGGATGTCTAAGTTGAGAATAATCAAAAGCGAGAAATCCAAAATGCGAGCTTTCTCCTTAGACCTTTGTACAGGCGGCATGGAGGTACCCCATTGTGACACTTGGTTAAAACATGTTGTTGACTGCCAAAACCCACCGGCGGGCAGCGGCCTTGTCAACACCGTAGAGCCGGGAAGAGCCTAGAGCTGCGGCTGGCTGAGACCCCTCCGAGCGACGGCCCGCAATGCTCTTCTGGTCACACGCGGCGATGCGAAGTGCAAGGGCGTGCCACCTGACCTATACCTGGTCGGGAAGGTGATGGGGATGCCTCGCTTAGTTTCTCGCAGGGCATACATGTAAACATTAAATACGAGCCTCGATCGGCTCTCGGGTTATCCCGTGAATCGGCTCAAAGAGCCGATCCACCCATGATTCGTACGGGGTGCACGAATACTTGGTGGTCCTGCTTGATCAAGATGAAGCTAATGAGATCTACGACGATTTAGGGTTTTCACCGCATAATCGGATCATCCTACTCCAGGTTGGGCCTCGCGGCCACGCACGGTGCTCGTAAGCCGATCCTAAACAAGGCCTAAAAACCAACATGAAGTTGATCCTCGGAACATCCCGTTTAGGACTTGCGAACGCCACCCTACGTGCCACTGGATCCTCCCCCTTTGTAAGGCCTAACTATTGCAGATATTAAACTAATCCTTGTAGAACAAGGAGCAATCGTAACGGACCAGATCTACTAAATAATGATCAAGCGGGGTGCCGCCCCCACACCTGAGATAGGCGTGAGGGCGGCTAGATATGCAAGGGTTGCACTACGTAAGCATGCTTAAACGAAGAACAATGCTAACCCTAACACATCTAATGATAACTACGTTGCTCGCCATCAAAAGCGCTTCGATACGAGCAACGCATGAACAACGTGGGGCTTGTGCTGCCTAGATCGCAAGATGCGATCTAGGCGAGCATGTCGCTTACCCGATAGAAACCCTCGAGACGAAGGAGTTGGCGATGCGCCGAGATTGGTTTGTTTTGGGGTTGAACGTGAGTTGTTGTTTATTCCATAAACCCTAGATACATATTTATAGTCCAGGCGGACTTTCTAATGCGGGCGTGCACCAAACCGTGCACGAGTAAGATTCTACCTCTAAACTAAGATACGATCTAATATGTTACAGATACACGGGCAATTAAGCCCACCTTGGTGTAAAAGGCCGATCCACATACTTCTTCTATATATATATTTCTTCACATCCATCTTCGATCGCGGCCCACTTGACTTGGTCAAATTCTGGTGATAACACATGCCCCCCTGGTTTTGGAAATGATATTTCCAAAATCATTACGCTTTTCTTTCGCCGGGTCATGTCATGGCAGAGCAGAACCATTGCAGCATTTTTTCGTCGGGTTATGTCATGGCAGAGCAGAACCATTGCTCTGCACAATTTGACCGTTGTCTTTGGGTACCGCCTCCTCGAAAACTGCTCGTGGCATTGAATTTTTTCACCGTAGCCCCTTTTTATTTAACCGCTCCGAGTGGTTCGCCATTTCACCATCTTGCTCCGTCCCGGCCATCGGTACCAAAAAACCCCCAAACTCCCACAGCCATGTCTTCCTCTTCTTCCTCTTCCTCGTCGGTCTTCCACGACTCCTCCTCCGAGCTTTCCTACGGGTCCTCTTCCTCCCGTGAGACGCCACCGGACATCCGCGCCCCAGAAGCATGGGACACTGGAAGACCACGCCTCCTCCGTCCGGTCCGAAGACGACCGGTCCCCGACCAGCGGGGACGAAGATCTTCGGTTCCTCGCCGTCGGGGAACTCGGAGTCGGAGAGCGAGGACGACCAGTTCCCCGGGACGGCTGCCCCACCTCTCGAAGAAGAGGAAAAGGAAGACGACGGCGACGACGACGACTCCCTCGAGGGTTACCCGCCAGCGAAGCGCCTCCGCATGTGGTGGGACGACGACAGCAGCGACGATGAAGACGAAGATGAAGCTCCCGTAGAGGGCTATGGGAGCAGCGACGAAGAACCCATCGGCGGTAGTGCCGATGAGAGTTCCGAAGACGACGACGAAGGAAGCAACGGCCCGTAGATTAAGATCTACTAGTATAGGCCTAGCAGTAGTAGATTGGTCAATAGACCCTTCTTTTGTTCTTCCTTCCCGAGCAATCGGCTCTTTCTTTGTAAGAAATCCCCTTATCAATGAAGAAAATCCCTTAATTCCCTTGCCGATTGTCGAATGGAGTTGTCGTACAGGGAGCCGATGGCAGAATATCGGCTCATCTTGCTATCTGAGGCCAAGCTGTTGTATAAACTTACTTCACTAAAGTCGATATCAGCGTATCGGCTCTGTTCTCTGAAGTCGATGCCCGTGCATCGGCTGTGATTTTTATATATATGTGTTTTTTTTGTTTTTTTTTACTGGCCGATTCTGAAATCAGCCCCCACATCTTACTGTCCGATTCTGAAATCGGCCCATCTTACTATCCATCATCCCACATGCTTGGGAAATATTTCTTGAGGTGTTGACCATTAACAGCCACGGGGAACTTTTCGCCGCTCAATTCCTCCAGCATGTATGCATTACCCTTCAAGGCCTGGACCACTTTGTACGGACCGTGCCAATTAGGAGACCACTTGCCATATGCCTTATCCCTGGTTCCCAATGGCAACACAGCTTCCCACACAAGATCACCAACTTGGAACTCCTTTGGCTTAACCTTTTTGTTGTAAGCACGAGCCACCCCGGCTTTGTTCTCCTTAATCTTCTCCAACGACCAAAGCCTGAGTTCTGTTGCGTCCTCAATAGTGTCGCTCATCAAAGCTGCGTATTCTTCAGTTGTCAGATCATTCTGAAACGTGACGCGTCTTGATCCAGCCGTAATTTCCCAAGGCAATACGGCCTCCTGTCCATAGACAAGCTGGTACGGCGAGGTCTTTATAGCCCCATGGCACGACATGCGGTAGGCCCATAATGCTTCTGATAACTTCTCGTGCCAATCCCGAGGATTCTCGTCAATTTTCCTCTTGATCAGCTTGATCAGGCTCTGATTGGATGCCTCGGCCTGTCCGTTAGCTTGAGCATAGTATGGGGATGATCGGATCAGTTTAATCCCCACGTCATCACAGAACTTCCTGAATTCTTTAGAAATAAAGACCGAACCTCCATCGGTCGTGATGGTCTGGGGAATTCCAAACCTATGAATGACGTGTTCTTTCACAAACTTGATCACGTCCTCTGATGTCACCTTTTTCATAGGGACGGCTTCCACCCACTTGGTGAAGTAATCTGTGATAACCAAAATCCATTCATGTTTTTTACCTGATGCCGGGTGGATTTTGCCGATCATATCCATGCCCCACCCCCGAAACGGCCAAGGCTTGATGATGGGGTTCATCGCTGATGCTGGCACCATCTGAATTTTTCCAAACATCTGACATGCTTGGCACCCTCCGTAATAATTGAAGCAGTCTTCAAGCATAGTGGGCCAATAAAACCCTGATCGCCTAATCAACCACTTCATCTTATGAGCCGACCGATGTGTTCCACGAGCGCCTTCATGCACCTCATGTAAGAGCCGATTGGACTCGGTCGGCCCTAGGCACTTGAGTAGCAACCCTTCCAATGTCCTGTAGAACATGTCGTCTCCTATAAGGACATACTTCATGGCTCCGTATCTCACCCGTTTAGGTGCCCCCGAGCCGAATCTTTCAAATAATCGAAGATCTCGGCTCTCCAATCATTCCGTTCCAGGAATTGTATCCGAACTTCCGCTCCGTCGGCTATACCTATGTAGCCTCGACGCCATTTGTGCGAGATTGTTGGCATCGGTATTCCGGGACCTTGGGATCCAATTGAAGTTGATGTACCGGAACTCGTGTCATCAACTCACGGCATTCCACCCAATATGGGAACAACGATTCACTTTCGCAATTATATTCCTCCGTGAGCTGGTTAATCACCAACTTTGAGTCTCCAAAGAGCTCTACGACTTCAGCTCCAGCTTCTAATAACAATTCCATTCCCTTACGTATTGCCTCATATTCTGCTACGTTGTTGGTGCAAGGGGTAGATAATCTGATGGAGAAGGAGTATTCTGCCCCCGAGGCGATACGAGCGAGAATGCCGATGCCGCAACCATCGTCACAAACCGATCCATCGAAGAACATAGCCCATGCACGTATGGATAGTGCTGCTATATTGGTGCTGATCCGTTCAGCGATGAGATCGGCTAACGCTTGGCCCTTGACTGCCTTCGCAGGCTGGTACCGGAGATCAAATTCTGAAAGCGCAAGCATCCATTTACCGAGTCGGCCTTTCAAAACAGGGGCCGACAACATATGTTTGACGACGTCTGATTTACAGATGACGATGATCTCTGCCGTCAGAAGGATGTGATGAAGCTTGGTGCAGGTGAAGAATAAGCGAGAGGCAAAGTTTCTCGACCTCGGGGTATCTTGTCTCCGCGTCCGGCATCCTTCTGCTGAGGTAGAAAACGACTCTTTCAACGCCATCGTAAAGTTGCACCACCACCGAAGCGATGGACGTATCAGCCTATCGACAGGTAGATGTAGAATGGCCTGTCTTGCTGGGGCGGAACTAGCACAGGCGGCGTTGTCAGATATCGCTTAATTTCATCAAACGCCTGTTGCTGTTCTGCCCCCAAGTGAAACTCGTCGTCAGACTTGGTCTTCACCAGCGCCATGAACGGCTCGATCCGTCCTGACAGATTAGAGATGAACCGCCGGACGAAATTGATCTTGCCGATGAGGCGTTGAAGCTCTTTTTTCGTGGTCGGTGGCTGCATGGTACGCACCGCCTCCCGACTCTTCGGGCCGATCTCAATTCCCCGTTCATGAACCAGAAAACCTAGGAATTGACCAGCCGTCACGCCAAAGGCACACTTCTTCGGATTCATTCTCAGCCCGAATTTCCGAGTCCGGTCTAGGACGCGCCGTAGATCGTCCAAGTGCCCCTCCATGGATACCGACTTGACCACCACGTCGTCGATATAGATCTCCACCAACTTGCCGATCAGGTCATGAAAAATATAATTCATGGCTCGCTGGTACGTTGCACCAGCATTTTTCAACCCAAAGGTCATGACCACGTACTCGAACAGGCCTACCGCCCCCGGTACCCCGAATGCGGTCTTGTGTATGTCTTCCGGAGCCATGAAAATCTGATTATAACCGGCGTTGCCATCCATGAAGCTCAACACCTTGTGGCCAGCAGCGGCGTTTATCAACGTTTCGCCACGGGCATCGGATATTCGTCCTTTGGGGTAGCTCTGTTAAGATCTCGGAAATCGATGGCCACGCGCCATCGGCCGTCCTTCTTCTCCACCGGAACTATACTGGAGATCCACTCAGCATACCTGCACGGCCTGATGAATCCGGCGGCCAACATTTTCTCAATTTCCTTCTTGACTTCTTCCGGAATCTCGGCCTTCATCTGACGTGCTCGTTGTTGGAACGGCCGAAATCCTTTCTTCGGGGGAGGCGATGCTCAATGATGCTCCTGTCCAAACCAGGCATCTCCGTGTAATCCCATGCAAAGCAATCCGGGTATTCCTTCAACAGGGCTATCATCTGTCCCCTGAGCTGCGGATCTAACTTCTTGCTGATAAAAGTAGGTCGAGGCTTATCCCCGGGACCGATGTCAACTTCTTCTAGCTCATCAGCTGACGTGAACCCGTACCCTAGCTTCCCGTCACCTATGAGGTCGACTCCGCATACTGGGAGAGCGGGCGATACGGATACAACGGGCCGATTACTAGCGTCGGCTTCTACCTTGATCATCACCAGGATGTTTTGGCGGTGTCGGGGCCGATCACATGGAGCAGCCTCTTCCTTGTCTTTGCCACGAGAGCAGTTGCCCTCGCCTTTATCTTCATCAAGGGGGTGCCCCAGTTCTATCATGTTGATGTTGAACGGATGTCCTGGTTGGCACCTCCCGGGGTGAGTACCGTTAATCCCGTCAACGGCACGCGCCGGTGAATTATGCGCTCTCGGTGTCGCCGATGTGCGCGACAACGGCAGCGGGGCTGGAGTGGCACTTTTCCTTGGTAGGTTCCGAGAGCTGACTCTAACAAAGAGTGCCGACTCTTCATGACCTCCCTGATCATCCGAACGGCGACATGCTCCAAAGTATTCACCAGGCTCTCGGAATGGAGGCGCAACGAGTGAGCCACCATGCCACCAATCTCGTGGCGTACGGCCCTGGTACGTTCTTCTGATGGGACAGATAGGTCCACTTCATCGAGTGCGCCTTCCGGTGAGAACTCCTTCCGCCTGACGCCATGCGGACGGGTTCTGCGATATGAGCCGATGAGGTCGGCTTCGAGGGTAGCCTTGATCTCGTTGTACCGCTTCTTGAGCTCGTCAAGCGGATCCTCGTAGGTGACCGGCGTGCCGTCCGCCATCTCGGATGTAGATGGCGATGTGGTTGATGTAGACGATTGTCCCACCGGGCGTGCCGGAATGTGTTGACCGCCAAAACCCACCGGCGGGCAGCGGCCTTGTCAACACCGTAGAGCCGGGAAGAGCCTAGAGCCGCGGCTGGCCGAGACCCCTCCGAGCGACGGCCCGCAATGCTCTTCCGGTCACACGCGGCGATGCGAAGTGCAAGGGCGTGCCACCTGACCTATACCTGGTCGGGAAGGTGATGGGGATGCCTCGCTTAGTTTCCTGCGGGGCATACATGTAAACATTAAATACGAGCCTCGATCGGCTCTCGGGTTATCTCGTGAATCGGCTCAAAGAGCCGATCCACCCATGATTCGTACGGGGTGCACGAATACTTGGTGGTCCTGCTTGATCAAGATGAAGCTAATGAGATCTACGACGATTTAGGGTTTTCACCGCATAATCGGATCATCCTACTCCAGGTTGGGCCTCGCGGCCACGCACGGTGCTCGTAAGCCGATCCTAAACAAGGCCTAAAAACCAACATGAAGTTGATCCTCGGAACATCCCGTTTAGGACTTGCGAACGCCACCCTACGTGCCACCGGATCCTCCCCCCTTTGTAAGGCCTAACTATTGCGGATATTAAACTAATCCTTGTAGAACAAGGAGCAATCGTAACGGACCAGATCTACTAAATAATGATCAAGCGGGTGCCGCCCCACACCCGAGATAGGCGTGAGGGCGGCTAGATATGCAAGGGTTGCACTACGTAAGCATGCTTAAACGAAGAACAATGCTAACCCTAACACATCTAATGATAACTACGTTGCTCGCCATCAAAAGCGCTTCGATACGAGCAACGCATGAACAACGTGGGGCTTGTGCTGCCTAGATCGCAAGATGCGATCTAGGCAGCATGTCGCTACCCGATAGAAACCCTCGAGACGAAGGAGTTGGCGATGCGCCGAGATTGGTTTGTTTTGGGGTTGAACGTGAGTTGTTGTTTATTCCATAAACCCTAGATACATATTTATAGTCCAGCGGACTTTCTAATGCGGGCGTGCACCAAACCGTGCACGAGTAAGATTCTACCTCTAAACTAAGATACGATCTAATATGTTACATATACACGGGCAATTAAGCCCACCTTGGTGTAAAAGGCCGATCCACATACTTCTTCTATATATATATTTCTTCACATCCATCTTCGATCGCGGCCCACTTCTGACTTGGTCAAATTCTGGTGATAACACATGTGTATTGCGATGATCCGGTAGTCTAAGCTAATTAGGACAAGGTGCGGGCACTATTAGTATACTATGCATGAGGCTTGCAACTTGTAAGATATAATTTACATAACTGATATGCTTTATTACTACCGTTGACAAAATTGTTTTCTTGCTTTCAAAACCAAAGCTCTAGCACAAATATAGCAATCAATGCTTCCCTCTGCGAAGGGCCATTCTTTTACTTTTATGTTGAGTCAGTTCACCCATTTCTCTATCATAGAAGCAAACACTTGTGATTAACTGTGCATTGATTCTTACATACTTGCATATTATACTTGTTATATTGCTTTGCATTGACAATTATCCATGAGATATACATGTTACAAGTTGAAAGCAACTCGCTGAAACTTAATCTTCCATTGTGTTGCTTCAATGTCTTTACTTTGAATTTATTGCTTTATGAGTAACTCTTATGCAAGACTTATTGATACTTGTCTTGAAAGTACTATTCATGAAAAGTCTTTGCTATATGATTCAATTGTTTACTCATTGCATTAATATTGTTTTGAATCGCTGCATTCATCTCATATGCTTTACAATAGTATGATTAAGATTATGTTGGTAGCATGTCACCTCATAAATTATCTTTTATCGTTTACCTACTCGAGGACGAGTAGGAACTAAGCTTGGGGATGCTGATACGTCTCCAACGTATCTATAATTTCTGATGTTCCATGCTTGTTTTATGACAATACCAACATGTTTTGTTCACACTTTATATCATTTTTATGCATTTTTCGGAACTAACCTATTGACGAGATGCCACAGTGCCAGTTCCTGTTTTCTGCTGTTTTTGGTTCCGTAAAGGCTGTTCGGGCAATATTCTCGGAATTCGACGAAACGAAGACCAAACCTCCTATTTTTCCCGGAAGGCTCCAGAACACCGAAGAAGAGTCGGAGAGGGGCCAGAGGGCCACCACACCATAGGGCGGCGCGGCCTGGCCTGGGCCCGCACCGGCCTGTGGTGGGGAGCCCCCAGGTGCCCCCCCGCGCCGCCTCTTCGCCTATAAAATCCCTTTCGACCTAAAAACACCAAAACTCTTGACGAAACTCCAGAAAGACTCCAGGGGCGCCGCCACCATCGCGAAACTCCAATTCGGGGGACATAAGTCTCTGTTCCGGCACCCTGCCGGGGCGGGGAATTGCCCCCGGAGCCATCTGCACCGCCGTCTCCACCGCCATCTTCACCGCCATCGCTGCCTCCATGATGAGGAGGGAGTAGTTCACCCCTGGGGCTGAGGGCTCTACCGTAGCTATGTGGTTAATCTCTCTCTCTGTACTCCAATACAATGATCTCGTGAATTGCTTTGCATGATTGAGATCCATATGATGAGCTTTGTATCGCTACTAGTTTATGTGCTACTCATGTGATGTTATTAAAGTAGTC
Organism: Lolium rigidum; assembly: GCF_022539505.1. NCBI lineage: Eukaryota > Viridiplantae > Streptophyta > Magnoliopsida > Poales > Poaceae > Lolium > Lolium rigidum. The sequence continues at coordinate 282,319 of NW_025899833.1, forward strand.
TATTCCTCCTACTTGGTGTAAAGGTGACTAGTGTGTGCACCGTGTGGTTCTTGTCGTAGGCTATGATCATGATCTCTTGTAGATTGTGGAGTTAATTATCATTATGATAGTATTGATGTGATCTATTCCTCCTTCATAGTGTAATGTGGACAGTGTGTGCACTATGTTAGTTCTTGGTTTATTTTGCAATGATCTATTATGCTCTAAGGTTATTTAAATATGAACATTGAATTGTGGAGCTTGTTAACTCCGGCATTGAGGGTTCGTGTAATCCTACGCAATGTGTTCATCATCCAACAAAAGAGTGTATGTAGCACATAAGAGAAAGAGTTATTTATTATGCGATCAATGTTGAGAGTGTCCACTAGTGAAAGTATGATCCCTAGGCCTTGTTTCCAAACATCGAATCTCCGTTTATTTACCGTTCTGTTGCATGTTTACTCGCTGCCATATTTTATTCAGATTGCTATTACCACTCATATACATCCATACTACTTGTATTTCACTATCTCTTCGCCGAACTAGTGCACCTATACATCTGACAAGTGTATTAGGTGTGTTGGGGACACAAGAGACTTCTTGCTTTGTGGTTGCAGGGTTGCTTGAGAGGGATATCTTTGACCTCTTCCTCCCTGAGATCGATAAACCTTGGGTGATCCACTTAAGGGAAACTTGCTGCTGTTCTACAAACCTCTGCTCTTGGAGGCCCAACACTGTCTACAAGAATAGAAGCTCCCGTAGACATCAACGACGTGTCAAGATAATGGATAATTTGGGCCCGCAAGGCAGCGGGAGAAAACTTCTCGCGATTTTTGGACTTGCAATCGTGGCTATCGTCAGCAATAACGTCACCTTGGCAGAGAGAAAAATTCGACTCAACAGCTGCATCAAAAGGCGACATGCAAAAATATTGGAGAGCCTTTGATCAAATACAAGTTTTTGGTCAAATGCTCGGGGGCTACTTTGAAAAATGAAAAGATCACGAAAGACAAAATAGAAATGGCGTGAGCCTATGATCAAATACAAATATTTGTTCATAGCCTCGGGGGCTACTCCCATCGGGAGCGCTGTTCGCGCACCCGAGAAATTATAAAACTTCGGGAGAGAAAGAAAATATAGCGGCATAAAGCGTGGAGCCTACAACCAAGCACAAGTCCTTAGCTGTAGCCTCGGGGGCTACTCCCATCGGGAACGCTGTTCGCGTGCCCGATGAAATTATAAAAAAGAAAAGACAGAATGAAAAGAAGAAAGATAGAAGAGCAAAAGAGTATATTTCGAGTTATAAATAACTCGGCATATACTCCCATCGGGAGAGCAATATAAGTCATCTTTGACTCGATAAAATGTGCCATTCCATCAGCCGAATAAGCACTCGACAATATATTCTCAGAACAACGAAGTTGCGATCAATTTCTGAATGCCGCAAAACTTTGCGAAGGTAAGACCCCAGATCCATTCTGTGAGGCGTGGCGCCGTCTCTGACGTCGGTTTGCTACTTTTATCCGTATCAACAGATACGAAGAAAAATCCTAACGTACGCGTTAGGTACCCGATAAATATGACCGGGACTCGACAGAATGGTAAGACCTTAAGAGGCACCTCGTCGAAGTTTACACCAGTATCCCGAAATCATGTCCAGGGACGTGATTTTGAAGTAGGTTTTTGCGGATTGCCACTAGAGCAGCTTAACTAGTACCTGATCCGTCAGATGAACTAGCCCCAACTACCATTATCCCTGTACAATATAGAAATTTATGTGAAGAAATATAGAAAAGTTTATGTTGTCGAGTAAAAATAAACAGTGGAGATTTTCCCTGACTCTACGATTCAAGCAAAATCTCGGGGGCTACTGACATAGGCATCCCCAATGGGCCTGCCGAAGATAGTACCCGGGGTTTACTGAAGGCCCACTACTCGAAGAATAAGAAGATTCGGAAGCCCAAGATATTGTTAAGGAAAGTTAGAGTTGTAATAGGAAGTAATATTTGTAATCTTGCGGGAGGAGTTAGAAACCTACCCGGACTCTGTAACCTGTACAATACGAATCCCTCGGCACCACCTCCTATATAAGGGGGGTCGAGGGACAAAGAGAGGATCGAATCATTGTTTCTCAAACCTTAGTTTCATAATCGTCGAGTACTTTTCGGTTGAAACCTTCGAGATCTACTTGCCCTCTACTTCCAACTAAACCCTAGTCTACAACTCGTAGGCATTGATAAGTTAATACCTTGTCACCTGGTACTACTCCATGTAAAGACCGCCATAAGAATATCTTCACTTTTCTCGGCACATTAAGTTTCCATAGAATATCCCAAACAGGATTAATTCTCAATGATGATTGTCCATCGTTCCTCCTGGTTTTAGAACCAAATTGATGCTCCCACTCTATATAGTACGCTGACCTTACTGAAAAGGTGAAAGACTTTGTTTTGTGCCACGCCACAAAATCCTCAGTTCATCGCCGAAATTTAATTCATAATTCTATGTCTCCACTAAATTTTCTACTTCCTCCGCCCTAAAATAAATTGCTCGACTTACATAATCTAGAAAGGAAGTATATATAATTTACTTACATATACATCTTTGTAAAAAGGGTTGAGCAAATTGGAATAGAGGGAGTAGAGTTTTTTTTCCCAAGGTAGACAAGCCTTAGCTGAATTTTTTTTAGGAACTAGTAGGAGTTTTATCTTTCAATTCGAAAAAAATGTTCCTCAGAACATCACCGATTTATCTAAATTTGGATGTATCTATAGAATAAATAACGTGTAGATAAGGGACATGGAGTTTTGGCACCTAGGTGCATATGCTCCTCATTTTTGAAATGCGCTTTAAACCCATTTAAAATGTAAAAAAGCCGAATAATTAAACAAATGGTTTAGAATAAAAATAATAGTTCAAATCACACCACAATGAATATGAAATCAAATGAATTAAATAGAACCGGCACACTACTAACCGACGTGCCTCATTCAATGGTGTTGAATAAGATCGAGCGACCCGTAGTTCTCAATGGTTCGGTATGTCTCAAGAAATGCTTCGATTTGGTTCGGATTCCTTGATGGCTTCACTTGGGTACCGACATTGTCAAAGAAGAACTCCAAGTTCAAATCTCTATCGTCGTCAATGATCATGTTATGAAGAATTACACAAGTGGTTATGATGTCATTATGGGTTTCTGTGGTGACCCTGCATACCACTACATGTTGTAGTATGCCAGTCGTTGATATAACATTCGCGAAGTACCAATCTGCAAATATTACATCCCTCAGAGTAGTACAACAGAACATAGCTGGTCCATAACTCATTCACATATTATTACAAACCATACATATACATCATCTCGGAGCTCCTCCTGGTCCAAAGAGGTTTACTCCTGGGTTCGAGGTGAACCCAACTTAACTTACAATATAAAAGTCTTAGCAGGTTACACATTTATCCACTCGAGCAGCTAAGTACTATAGTGTTCGCATTGCTCGGTTACTACTAATACTTTGGTAGTCTAAGCTTGTTCTCCTTCGGGGGCCTCCTCCGTTCCGTAGACGATAAGGTAGTCTACGCCTTCTACCCCGCCTGAGAGGTCTGGCTCCTCGTAGCAGATCTCATCTACTCCATCTTGTCCAACATTGGCTTCCTCGAGGTGATTCAGACAGCTAAGCAAGGGATTATAAGAGGTATGAGTACGAGCGTACTCAACAAGTTCATAATAGGAAAGAGGTGTTTAATGCACTAGCTACGATATTAGGCCAAAAAATCTAATACCAATGCATGTTTTTATAACCATTTCTTCAAAAGGCTGCTTTTATTCAGAAGAACTATGTCCGTCAGCCTTCACCGGTTTACTAGAATTTCATGGAGTTCCTTTCCGGCAGCGTTCGCAATTCCAAATCCCGGAACAAGGAGTGACAGTTCACCATTCATTACACTCTGCAGAGGTGTGTTGCTTTACCCATAAGAGATCTTAACCTTGGTGCCAACCGGGCAGCTTTCCCGTCCACACTTCCGTGGTGTGAGGCCCGTTATAAGGTCTTAGCCAAATTATACTCTTTCGCGACTTCGCACACCCACCCTTTGTTGCAATTCCGACCTTGGGTCCTCGCCGGTCAGCGTATCCATTGGATACCATCCGACCTCGACTACTACCAGGTTCCACGACCTGATACCTTCGCCGGTCGTTGCAACCCATCATAGATCGCATTACCGTGGGGACTTAGGGCTCCCCAACCACTCCGCTTGTCCCTCAGGATTAAAGTGACTACGGTAAGCACATCCGTTGATGTACGAGAGCAAGAGGTACAATTGACTACTCCGTCTCACTCCAGATCTTATGGTTAACACGAGTTTTACGACACAAGAATCACTGGACGACATTTGTTGTTTAATCCTAGATGGATACAAACCCATTGCAATGGAACCTCCACCATACCCATACCATGGTTCCATTGCCCACCATTTAGTCATATTCATAGTTTTGAAGATAGCAATTTTACTTTTCATGCAAGAGTGATAAGTATAGTAATTTGCAAGTAATTTGGTAAAAATACTCAAATTGACATGCGCAAGCGATGAACTTGCCTTGCGACTGCAATGTAGTGTAGTTGGATGTTTTGGACTGACCCTGGTCCTCTGTTTCTGAAAGATAGCATCATTGTCCGATAAGGGCAATGGTTAAAGAATCAAATATGCATGCTTTCCAGTTTTAGGGTTTGGTTCCCCCCTTCCCGGTGTTTTGTTATTTCATGTCGGAGGTCTTGGAATAGAATCATTTATGATTACTCCTTAAGAGTGAAAATAGTAACTTGGAATGTTGCCAAGTTATTTTTAAAGTCCCTTTTAATTTATGGACTTTTTAATCATTAAAAATATGTCTTATTTTTCATGATTCTTAATTACTTTATTTATCTTTGAATTAAATAATGGTTCATATTTTTCTGTCTCAAAAATTCTATTTCATATTTTATTTGGATAGAGAATAAAATTTTAAGTGGTTTGCATATTTTTCTTTATTTTTCTAGAGTTCTTTTCAATTTTCTAAATTTTTTCAAAGTTTCTGTTTTAAAGTAATTTAGAAATTACTATTTTGCCCCTCGGGTCCACCCGTCAGTGGATTCTAGTGGGTTGGGCTAGACCCACTCGGGTCCAATCGAACCACTCGGTCGCTCACACCACTTCTCCCCCGCGCCGCCTTGATGAACCCTAATCTCCATGCACGCTCTGGTGACTCGCGGTCGCCGTCGCCGTCGCCGCATTGTTGCGGCCGCCTCCGGCCATCTCCGGCGACGAGGTTGGTCGCAGACGAACCGCCTCTCTACGGTGCACTTGGTGCTCCGTGTCGATCTGGAATTTGCCGACGTTTCTGCTCGCCCCCAACTCCTCTGCAACGTGGGTCGCACGGATCCGCGGCGATTCGCCGCCCTCTGGCGTTCCTGGCGCTATGGAATCGCCGTGAGCCCCGCCGTGGTGGTGCTGGGCGCTGCAGCGTTGCTATGTCCTGGCCTTGCTTGGCCCGGCGCCGCCTTGCCCCCGGCGTGTGCCACCGTGGCGCCATGGCTGTGCTCCCCAACCGCTTCGCTTGTAAGAGCTCCACTCCTTCTCTCTCAGCTCTTCTTCCTCCTTGCTTGCCACTGGATGCTTTGACGTTCAGGGTGATGTGCTGCTGCTGCTCCTGCTCCTATGTGATGTGTGCTATGCTACCTCTGTTACTGCCATGGTGTGCTAGCTGCTGCTGGTCTACTTGCCATGGCCTAGCTCTATTGTTGTGCTTGTACTGGTGCTCTCCTCTCTCTAGCTTATGCTTGTGTGCTTGCCATTATTGTTGATGTAGCTCATGTGTAATTGCTCATGAGCATCCTGTGATGCTCATGGCCTGCCAGGTTGCTCCTGCTACTGCTGCTAAGCTATCATGTGTATCCATATTCTTTGCCCCTGGCTTGATTACTGTGAGTAATCCTTGCATTCTGCAAGAACCAGTGCCTCTGGTGTGTTGCTCATTGAGCTATAATACATGGAAATGCTCTACTGTGGTTGGTTGTTGGCTAGATAGCTCCATCCCTTGATGATGTGCTACTGGATACATTTGCATATCCTTTATTTAATTATCTGTGATGCAGTTGTTAAGGAATTGTGGTTCTTTCATTTGTCTGATTCATGGATTGGTGCTAGGCTTGGCTCTAGCATGTACTTGCATGCTCTGTCAAGCCCTGGTGATCATATGATCGTTAGTTGCTTGGTGGTTGCCTGCTGATCTATGGTTTGTGCCTCACAGGTGCTCCTCCTTGTGTCTGTGTGACACTCAAGCCTGTGTTGATGCATGCTCTTGCTTTCTCCAGCACCTGCTGATGCTTGCAGTGATCCTTTGGATCATTTGCAAGTACCTGGTGCATTGTTTACTTATGTATCTCATTTATCTGTGTAGCCTTGCTTGATTAAATAGATAAATGAGGTGAACTGTGTGTCAGTAATGATCCTATTATTTGATAGATTGGAGCTAGAGGGATGCCAACCATTGGTTGGGGACCCTAGCTCACTCTGAACCCTCCTGGGTGATGATGAAGTGGCTTTACTGGATGGTTTTGTAGGTTTGAGGTGGCCCTTTCAGCATCTTGTTGCTGACCAAGGGTAGCTCCCCCTCTGTGGCTTGCTGTGGCTATCATATGCTTTCTGGTTGATCCCTGGTTGGATCTCCAGTAGCCTTTGCTGTTGAAAACATAAATAGACAAGAATTTTTCTATCTGTCTGATGGTGTAGCTAGCTATAAGGTGCTAGGTGACTCTGGCTGGCTAGATAGGATCAAATCCTTGCTAGATTTCCTTGGTTGTGTCACTGTATTGACACAACCAGTGTTCCCTTGGATGAATTCCTGCTGGCTTATCCCATGTTTTGCTTGCACCAAATGGCTAGTAACCAAGTGATGATACAAACAGGGAATTCCAATCCTTTTGGCTTCTGTGATATATGCATATGCTTATCTATGAGCAAAACATATGCTTGCTCATGTTCATCTATGTATACCTCACTCCAGCTCCTAGATTATGTGTTGATGTAGAGGATTTGCTTCCGGTTGAGGTCTTAAGCTTGCCCTGCTCCTCCTGGCTAGCTTGTAATGGTTTCCTTCCTACTGGCTTGCTCTACAGCAACAGTTCTTGGGGGATGGTTTGAATGGTTTGGATGGGTTTGTTGTTCTTCCTGTTCTAAGTGATCTTGCTGTTCTTACCATTGGAGATTCTGTCGATGGATTTCTAGGGTTTGCCTGTGAAAAGTTTATATACTGCTGATGGCGTGTATTTCACACGTTCGTTGGGCAACCCCAAGAGGAAGGTATGATGCGCACAGCAGCAAGTTTTCCCTCAGAAAGAAACCAAGGTTTATCGAACCAGGAGGAGCCAAGAAGCACATTGAAGGTTGATGGCGGCGGGATGTAGTGCGGCGCAACACCGGAGATTCCGGCGCCAACGTGGAACCTGCACAACACAACCAAAGTACTTTGCCCCAACGAAACGAGTGAGGTTGTCAATCTCACCGGCTTGCTGTAACAAAGGATTAACCGTATTGTGTGGAAGATGATTGTTTGCGAGAGAAAACGAGTAAAACAAGTATTGCGAGCAGATTTGTATTTCAGTATTAAAGAATGGACCGGGGTCCACAGTTCACTAGAGGTGTCTCTCCCATAAGATAAAAGCATGTTGGGTGAACAAATTACGATCGGGCAATTGACAAATAGAGAGAGCATAACAATGCACATACATGACATGATAAGTATAGTGAGATTTAATTGGGCATTACGACAAAGTACATAGACCGCCATCCAACCGCATCTATGCCTAAAAAGTCCACCTTCAGGTTATCATCCGAACCCCCTCCAGTATTAAGTTGCTAAACAACAGACAATTGCATTAAGTATGGTGCGTAATGTAATCAACAACTACATCCTCGGACATAGCGCCAATGTTTTATCCCTAGTGGCAACAACACAACACAACCTTAGAACTTTCATCCATCGTCCCGGTGTCAATGCGGGCATGAACCCACTATCGAGCATAAGTACTCCCTCTTGGAGTTAAAAGTAAAAACTTGGCCGAGCCTCTACTAGAAACGGAGAGCATGCAAGATCATAAACAACACATGTATAATAACTTGATAATTAACATGACATAGTATTCTCTATCCATCGGATCCCGACAAACACAACATATAGAATTACGGATAGATGATCTTGATCATGTTAGGCAGCTCACAAGATCCGACAATGATAGCACAATGGGGAGAAGACAACCATCTAGCTACTGCTATGGACCCATAGTCCAGGGGTAGACTACTCACTCATCACTCCGGAGGCGACCATGGCGGCGTAGAGTCCTCCGGGAGATGATTCCCCCCTCCGGCAGGGTGCCGGAGGCGATCTCCTGGATCCCCCGAGATGGGATCGGCGGCGACGGCGTCTCAGTAAGGTTTTCCGTATCGTGGCTCTCGGTACTGGGGGTTTCGTCACGGAGACTTTTTATAGGCGGAAGGGTAGGTCAAGAGGCGGCACGGGGGCCCCACACCACAGGGCCGCGCGGCCAAGGGGGGGGGGGCGCGCTGCCCTATAGTGTGGCCCCTCCGTGGCCCCTCTTCGTCTCTCCTTCGGACTTCTGGAAGCTTCGTGAGAAAATAGGCCCCTGGGCTTTGATTTCGTCCAATTCCGAGAATATTTCGTTACTAGGATTTACGGAACCAAAAACAGCAGAAAACGAGCAAGCGGCACTTCGGCATCTTGTTAATAGGTTAGTTCCGGAAAATGCACAAATATGACATAAAGTGTGCATAAAACATGTAGGTATCATCAATAATATGGCATAGAACATAAGAAATTATCGATACGTCGGAGACGTATCAAGCATCCCCAAGCTTAGTTCTGCTCGTCCCGAGCGGGTAAAACGATAACAAAGATAATTTCTGAAGTGATATGCCATCATAACCTTGATCATACTATTTGTAAACATATGTAGTGGATGCAGCGATCATAACAATGGTGATGACATGAGTAAACAAGTGAATCATAAAGCAAAGACTTTTCATGAATAGTACTTCAAGACAAGTATTAATAAGTCTTGCATAAGAGTTAACTCATAAAGCAATAAATCAAAGTAAAGGTATTGAAGCAACACAAAGGAAGATTAAGTTTCAGCGGTTGCTTTCAACTTGTAACATGTATATCTCATGGATAATAGTCAACATAGAGTAATATAACAAGTACAATATGCAAGTATGTAGGAATCAATGCACAGTTCACACAAGTGTTTGCTTCTTGAGGTGGAGAGAGATAGGTGAACTGACTCAACATAAAAGTAAAGAGAATGGTCCTTCAAAGAGGAAAGCATCGATTGCTATATTTGTGCTAGAGCTTTTATTTTGAAAACATGAAACAATTTTGTCAACGGTAGTAATAAAGCATATGAGTTATGTACATTATATCTTACAAGTTGCAAGTCTCATGCATAGTGTACTAATAGTGCCCGCACCTTGTCCTAATTAACTTGGACTACCGGATCTTTGCAATGCACATGTTTTGACCAAGTGTCACAATGGGGTACCTCCATGCCGCTCTGTACAAAGGTCTAAGGAGAAAGCTCGCATTTTGGATTTCTCGCTTTTGATTATTCTCAACTTAGACATCCATACCGGGACAACATGGACAACAGATAATGGACTCCTCTTTTATGCATAAGCATGTGGCAACAATTTTTATTCTCATATGAGATTGAGGATATATGTCCAAAACTGAAACTTCCACCATGAATCATGGCTTTAGTTAGCGGCCCAAAGTTCTTCTCTAACAATATGCATGCTCCAACCATGAAGGTGGTAGATCTCTCTTGCTTCAGACAAGACGGACATGCATAGCAACTCACATGATATCCAACAAGGAATAGTTGATGGCGTCCCCGGAAACATGGTTACCGCTCAACAAGCAACTTAATAAGAGATAAAGTGCATAAGTACATATTCAATACTACAATAGTTTTTAAGCTATTTGTCCCATGAGCTATATATTGCAAAGGTGAATGATGGAATTTTAAAGGTAGCACTCAAGCAATTTACTTTGGAATGGCGGGTAAATACCATGTAGTAGGTAGGTATGGTGGACACAAATGGCATAGTGGTTGGCTCAAGGATTTTGGATGCATGAGAAGTATTCCCTCTCGATACAAGGTTTAGGCTAGCAAGGCTATTTGAAACAAACACAAGGATGAACGGTACAGCAAAACTCACATAAAAGACATATGGTAAACATTATAAGACTCCATACCGTCTTCCTTGTTGTTCAAAACTCAATACTAGATGTTATCTAGACTCTAGAGAAACCAAATATGCAAACCAAATTAGCAAGCTCTAAGTATTTCTTCATTAATGGGTGCAAAGTATATGATGCAAGAGCTTAAACATGAGCACAACAATTGCCAAGTATCAAATTATCCAAGACATTTTAGAGTTACTACATGTAGCATTTTCCAATTCCAACCATATAACAATTTAACGAAGGAGAAACTTCGCCATGAATACTATGAGTAGAACCTAAGGACATATTTGTCCATATGCAACAGCGGAGCGTGTCTCTCTCCCATAAAGTGAATGCTAGTATCCATTTTATTCAAACAAAACAAAAACAAAAACAAACCGACGCTCCAAGCAAAGCACATAAGATGTGGCCGAATAAAAATATAGTTTCAGGGGAGGAACCTGATAATGTTGTCGATGAAGAAGGGGATGCCTTGGGCATCCCCAAGCTTAGACGCTTGAGTCTTCTTAATATATGCAGGGGTGAACCACCGGGGCATCCCCAAGCTTAGAGCTTTCACTCTCCTTGATCATATTGCATCATACTCCTCTCTTGATCCTTGAAAACTTCCTCCACACCAAACTCGAAACAACTCATTAGAGGGTTAGTGCATAATAAAAATTCACATGTTCAGAGGTGACACAATCATTCTTAACACTTCTGGAAATTGCATAAAGCTACTGGACATTAATGGATCAAAGAAATTCATCCAACATAGCAAAAGAGGCAATGCGAAATAAAAGACAGAATCTGTCAAAACAGAACAGTCCGTAAAGATGGATTTTATTAGGCCACCAGACTTGCTCAAACGAAAATGCTCAAATTGAATGAAAGTTGCGTACATATCTGAGGATCACTCACGTAAATTGGCATAATTTTCTGAGTTACCTACAGAGAATTAGACCCAGATTCGTGACAGCAAAGAAATCTGTTTCTCGCGCAGTAATCCAAATCTAGTACTTACTTTTCTATCAAAGACTTTACTTGGCACAACAAAACATAAAACTAAGATAAGGAGAGGTTGCTACAGTAGTAAACAACTTCCAAGACACAAAATAAAAACAAAGTACTGTAGGTAAAAACATGGGTTGTCTCCCATAAGCGCTTTTCTTTAACGCCTTTCAGCTAGGCGCAGAAAGTGTATCTCAAGTAGCATCGAGAGATGAAGCATCAACATCATTACCAGCGGTGTTGGGAGTTTTATCAATTTTAGGCCTATAGTAATTCTTTGGTTTAGGCACCTTAGAGACATACATGAATTTTTGCTCCTTACCCACATAAGCTTTCTCATTAAATTTAAGAGAAGAAAAAGTTGAACCCAATTTTCCCATAGCTTTTTCAAGTTTACCAATTCTATGGGTTTGATTATCATGGATAGCACAAGTTTCTAGAGTAGCAATTCTTTCATTAATTCCTCCTAGGATTTTATCAAGTTTATCAGTATTATCAAGTAATATTTCCAATTTAGTTTCAACGCTACAATTTTTCTCTATGGTTTCCAATTTTTTCATAACATCCTCAAGGGAGGTTTCACTTTTAGTTTCATTAACAGGTGGTGTTCCAAATAAACTCTCAATAATGCAACTAGCTTCTAAAGCGGGAGCACCTAGGAAGTTACCTCCCGCGAGACAATCAAGAACATATCTATTCCAGCTAGAGATACCAACATAAAAATTCCTGAGTAGGATAGTGGTGGAGTGTTTCTTAGTGCACCTATTATGGGCATCACTGATTCTATACCAAGCATCTTTTAAACATTCTCCCCCTTGTTGTTTAAATGAACGAACTTCAACTTCGGGATTACTCATTTTAGCGGTAGTAAATAAAGCAAACTAGTTAAAGTAAATGCAAGTAAACTAATTTTTTTGTGTTTTTGATATAGCAAACAAGACAGTAAATAAAGTAAAGCTAGCAACTAATTTTTTTGTGTTTTGATATAAGTGCAGCAAACAAAGTAGTAAATAAAACTAAGCAAGACAAAAACAAAGTAAAGAGATTGAGAAGTGGAGACTCCCCTTGCAGCGTGTCTTGATCTCCCCGGCAACGGCGCCAGAAAATATGCTTGATGGCGTGTATTTCACACGTTCGTTGGGCAACCCCAAGAGGAAGGTATGATGCGCACAGCAGCAAGTTTTCCCTCGAGAAAGAAACCAAGGTTTATCGAACCAGGAGGAGCCAAGAAGCACGTTGAAGGTTGATGGCGGCGGGATGTAGTGCGGCGCAACACCGGAGATTCCGGCGCCAACGTGGAACCTGCACAACACAACCAAAGTACTTTGCCCCAACGAAACGAGTGAGGTTGTCAATCTCACCGGCTTGCTGTAACAAAGGATTAACCGTATTGTGTGGAAGATGATTGTTTGCAGAGAAAACAATAAAACAAGTATTGCAGCAGATTTGTATTTCAGTATTAAAGAATGGACCGGGGTCCACAGTTCACTAGAGGTGTCTCTCCCATAAGATAAAAGCATGTTGGGTGAACAAATTACGGTCGGGCAATTGACAAATAGAGAGAGCATAACAATGCACATACATGACATGATAAGTATAGTGAGATTTAATTGGGCATTACGACAAAGTACATAGACCGCCATCCAATCGCATCTATGCCTAAAAAGTCCACCTTCGAGTTATCATCCGAACCCCTCCGGTATTAAGTTGCTAAACAACGGACAATTGCATTAAGTATGGTGCGTAATGTAATCAACAACTACATCCTCGGACATAGCGCCAATGTTTTATCCCTAGTGGCAACAGCACAACACAACCTTAGAACTTTCGTCACTCGTCCCGGTGTCAATGCGGGCATGAACCCACTATCGAGCATAAGTACTCCCTCTTGGAGTTAAAAGTAAAAACTTGGCCAGAGCCTCTACTAGAAACGGAGAGCATGCAAGATCATAAACAACACATGTATAATAACTTGATAATTAACATGACATAGTATTCTCTATCCATCGGATCCCGACAAACACAACATATAGAATTACGGATAGATGATCTTGATCATGTTAGGCAGCTCACAAGATCCGACAATGATAGCACAATGGGGAGAAGACAACCATCTAGCTACTGCTATGGACCCATAGTCCAGGGGTAGACTACTCACTCATCACTCCGGAGGCGACCATGGCGGCGTAGAGTCCTCCGGGAGATGATTCCCCCTCCGGCAGGGTGCCGGAGGCGATCTCCTGGATCCCCCGAGATGGGATCGGCGGCGACGGCGTCTCAGTAAGGTTTTCCGTATCGTGGCTCTCGGTACTGGGGGTTTCGTCACGGAGACTTTTTATAGGCGGAAGGGTAGGTCAAGAGGCGGCACGGGGGCCCCACACCACAGGGCCGCGCGGCCAAGGGGGGGGCGCGCCGCCCTATAGTGTGGCCCCTCCGTGGCCCCTCTTCGTCTCTCCTTCGGACTTCTGGAAGCTTCGTGAGAAAATAGGCCCCTGGGCTTTGATTTCGTCCAATTCCGAGAATATTTCGTTACTAGGATTTCGGAACCAAAAACAGCGAGAACAACAGAATCGGCACTTCGGCATCTTGTTAATAGGTTAGTTCCAGAAAATGCACAAATATGACATAAAGTGTGCATAAAACATGTAGGTATCATCAATAATATGGCATAGAACATAAGAAATTATCGATACGTCGGAGACGTATCAACTGCCTCACCCCTTGCTCCTTTGGTCGACAGCACATCATGTGCTGGTACTTCTCCCCTGGTCTGTGTGTGTGGAGAGCTTGCAGCTAGCCTCGTGAGCTGCTTGTGCATGCTCCCAGGTTGGGACTTCGACTTTGGCCTGGTTCCCTCGGCAGGCTTGATATTATCCATCCAAAACTCCAATTCTTTGACTAACCTGCCAAGTGGCTTTGCCACTTGGCCTAATATGAATTTCTTTGTGTTGTATTATTTGCAGGGATGAATTGGATGATCAAAAGAAGATAAATCAAGTGTTGATCAAGCAATCCTTGAAGATTAATTTGTTTAGTTTAGAATTCTTTAATTAATTGTAATTCTTTTATTTTCCTTTTTCCTTTATTCATTTGTGTAATGTGTTGTAATATTTATAATTCAATTGGATAATGTAATGACAATGTATCATGTGTGTTTAAATCAATAAAGCTCAAGTTTTCCCTAATGAGCTTTAAATATATGTTCTATTATTTTATATTCATGATTTACTTAATTGTTTATGAATTATCCATTATTTGAATTATAATTTACTTAATTGATGTTTGAATTTGAAATTCAACATAACTTGTTTGAATTCAATCATGCAACTTAAGTTGAAAAGGGAGTTGTTCCCCTCTCTTCTCAAAAACCCTAAGTGATGATTAGATAGGTCCAAGTTTATCTCACTCTCGAAACTCTAACCCTATTTGGTGTCGAGAGAGAAACTTGTCCCCCCTAAGATGCAATTTTTCAATAAAGCGCGAAATTTCCCCAGATTTTATGATGCAATGCACATCCCTTTCTTAAATCTACCCCGCAATCGTCTCGAATACTGGGATATTACAGTTTCTTTGTCCCAAAACCGATCGGGACCTCGAACTATCGCAAATCTAGCTTGCAAAACTCCGAAAGCTCGCTCGATGTCCATCCGGGCTGCCTCTTGTGCCTATGCAAATTTAGCTTCAGCCTCTTTTGCCTATGCAAATTTAGCTTCAGCTCGGCTCTCCGGGTTCCTGACGGTCTTCGCAAAGGTTGCCCATTCCAGATATATGTCATCAGCAAGGTAGTAGTCCATTGTGTAGTCATGGCCGTTGACGGTGTAGTTGTTGGCGAGAGCATCACCTTTAGCTAGACGTGCAAGAAGGTGAGACCTATGCAACACATTAATATCGTTGAGAGAACCCGGCAACCCAAAGAAACAATGTCAAAACGGAAGGAACTATTTCTAGCACGATCGTTGTATCGTTGCTCTTTCCGCAATACATGCTCTGCCAAGCCTTCAGGTAGTTTTTTCAAGTCCAATGCATACAATCTATGCTGCCAACCATTCCCGACCAACCGCGAGCCTCATTATGCACCATAAGCCTCACAGTGTCTTGTTCGTTGGCGCTCGCCAGAAATGTCGGCCCGTAGACTGATGTCTACGCACGCTTCTATTCCTGTAGACAGTGTTGGGCCTCCAAGAGCAGAGGTTTGTAGAACAGCAGCAAGTTTCCCTTAAGTGAATCACCCAAGGTTTATCGAACTCAGGGAGGAAGAGGACAAAGATATCCCTCTCAAGCAACCCTCGCAATCACGATACAAGAAGTCTCTTGTGTCCCCAACACACCTAATACACTTGTCGGATGTATAGGTGCACTAGTTCGGCGAAGAGATAGTAAAATACAAGTGGTATGAATGAATATGAGCAGTAGTAACGGCGCCAGAAAATAGCTTGCTGGCGTGCAGTTGATGGTAGTAATATTGCAGGAAGTAAAGATGCAGTAGAACAGTAAACAAGCGATGATTGCAGTATTTGGAAACAAGGCCTAGGGATCATACTTTCACTAGTGGACACTCTCAACATTGCAATCATTATTGAATATAAATATAAGCACTTCACTATGCTATTCTGAATTACTCTTGGCAAGATAACGAACACTAATTCATCATGTAGGCAAACCTTAAAGATGTATTCCCAAGTACTAATAAACACCCCACGCTGTCACTGTGAGCATTCATAGGAGGTACTAACACACCACAATTTCATAGAGACATCCAACTCAAATCATAACTCAGTGAATAGTATTCTGTGAAATATAGCCTAAGAGACCCACACGGTGCACACACTGTCACCTTTACACACGTGGGACAATGAGTCTCCGGAGATCACATAAGTAAAATCCAGTTGAATAGCATAACGACATCTAGATTACAAGCTCATCATATGGATCTCAATCATGTAAGGCAGCTCATGAGATCATTGTATTGAAGTACATGGAGAGAGAGATTAACCACATAGCTACCGGTACAGCCCTTAGCCTCGATGGAGAACTACTCCCTCCTCATGGGAGACAGCAGCGGTGATGAAGATGGCGGTGGTGTCGATGGAGATGCCTTCCGGGGCACTTCCCCGTCCCGGCGGCGTGCCGGAACAGAGACTCCTGTCCCCCAGATCTTGGCTTCGCGATGGCGGCGGCTCTAGAAGGTTTCTCGTACCGTGGCTTTTCCGTATCGAAGATTTAGGTCAGGGACCTTTAAATAGGCGAAGAGGCGGAGTCGGAGGGGCTACGGAGCCGCCACACAATAGGGGGCGCGCCCCCCCTTGGGCCGCGCCAGCCCCATGTGGCTCTCCTCTGGTGGCTCTCGGGTGTTCTGGAAGCTTCGTGGAATTCTAAGATGCTGGGCGTTGATTTCGTCCGATTCCGAGAATATTTCCTTACTAGGATTTCTGAAACCAAAAACAGCAGAAAACAGCAACTGACCCTTCGGCATCTCGTCAATAGGTTAGTTCCGGAAAACTCATAAATATGACATATAATGTGTATAAAACATGTGAGTATCATCATAAAAGTAGCATGGAACATAAGAAATTATAGATACGTTTGAGACGTATCAAGCATCCCCAAGCTTAGTTCCTACTCGCCCTCGAGTAGGTAAACGATAACAAAGATAATTTCTTAAGTGACATGCTATCATAGTCTTGATCATACTATTGTAAGCATATGAGATGAATGAAGTGATTCAAAGCAATGGTAAAGACAATGAGTAAACAACTGAACCATATAACAAAGACTTTTCATGAATAGTACTTTCAAGACAAGCATCAATAAGACTTGCACAAGAGTTAACTCATAAAGCAATAAATTCTTAGTAGAAGGCATTGAAGCAACACAAAGGATGATTAAGTTTCAGCAATTGCTTTCAACTTGTAACATGTATATCTCATGGATAGTTGTCAACATAAAGCAATATAACAAGTGCAATAGGTAAACATGTAAGAATCAATGCACACAGTTGATACAAGTGTTTGCTTCTAAGATAGAAGGAAGTAGGTAAACTGACTCAACAATAAAGTAGAAGATTGGCCCTTCGCGAGAGGGAAGCATGGATTACTATTTTTGTGCTAGAGCTTTTCATTTTGAAAACATAGAAACAATTTTGTCAACGGTAGTAATAAATCATATGTGTTATGTATAAGACATCTTATAAGTTGCAAGCCTCATGCATAGATTACTAATAGTGCTCGCACCTTGTCCTAATTAGCTTGGATTAACACGGATTATCATTGCATAGCATATGTTTCAACCAAGTGTCACAAAGGGGTACCTCTATGCCGCCTGTACAAAGGTCTAAGGAGAAAGCTCGCATTGGATTTCTCGCTTTTGATTGTTCTCAACTTAGACATCCATACCGGGACAACATAGACAACAGATAATGGACTCCTCTTTAATGCATAAACATTCAACAAAAGATAATACTCTCATAAGAGATTGAGGATTAATGTCCAAACTGAAACTTCCACCATGGATCATGGCTTTAGTTAGCGGCCCAATGTTCTTCTCTAACAATATGCATACTCAAACCATTTGATCATGAAAATCGCCCTTACTTCAGACAAGACGAACATGCATAGCAACTCACATGATATTCAACAAAGGTGTAAAAGTTGATGGCGTCCCCAGAAACATGGTTACCGCTCAACAAGCAATTTATAAGAAATAAGATACATAGCTACATATTCTTCACCACAATAGTTTTTAAGGCTATTTTCCCATGAGCTATATATTGCAAAGGAAAAGAATAGAATTTTAAGGTAGCACTCAAGTAATGTACTTTGGAATGGCAGAGAAATACCATGTGGTAGGTAGGTATGGTGGACACAAATGGCATAGTTTTTGGCTCAAGGATTTGGATGCACGAGAAGAATTCCTCTCAATACAAGGCTAGGCTAGCAAGGTTGTTTGAAGCAAACTCAAGTATAAAAGGTGCAGCAAAGCTCACATATGAACATATTGTAACTATTATAAGACTTTACATTGTCTCCTTTGTTGGGGGGATGACCCCCGGTATGCCAAAGGCATGCCAAAACCGGATGGTTTAGGCCATGAAGATACTGGTTTAATATTTATACCGGAGCACGAAGTTAAGAGTTTGGATAAGTGAAGCTAAGCCGGTATCTCCAGGAGGGGTATACCGGAACCGGATAGAGAAGACACCGGGCTACCGGTAAGAAGTGCACTGTAGCACGTCGGCAGGACTGGTCAAAGATTCTCTCCAGAGCTAGGAGACAAAGATGAGCTAAGCAAAGTAGCTTTAAACGAAGCCCTGACGGTAAAGAAGAGGATGACGCTGAAAGAAGCCGGAGGACTTCAGCCTCCCTGATTAAAGAAGACCCCGGTGTCATCTATGATTAAAGTAACTTTGTAAAGTAGTTTGTCTAGTCAAAGATGCCATTAGGGTTTCTTCCCCTGTAAGCCACCCTCTCCCCTATATAAGGAGAGGGGGCACGCTCCATACGCGGGCATGTGAGTCCTTGTATTCAGAAACCTGTAACCTTGTTGTTCATGGAATAGACAAGATCTAGAACGGGGTTCATCCTTGTGTCTCTCTTCTTCTACCTCTGGCCTTGGCAAAGTTCTTGAGGAAAGCACACAGAAGATCATCCTACCTGATCACAAACCCTCCCCCGAATCCTCTAGCGTCCATTCGGCCCCAACTTAAGCCATCCTATGGCATATGTCTGTTCACCACGACGACAGTTGGCGCCCACCGTGGGGCATGAAGTGGCGCTTGCTGGAGTTCACATTCGGGCAGGCATCCTCGACGTCGCCAGCCAGCGGACCGTGTCTGCGCTGGTGCAGCGCATCTACTCCATGGACTTCATCAACGACAACGCGGGATGCTTCGCCAATGGCGGCATCTTCCCCAAGAACGGCCGCATCATCGAGTTCGGCAGCCACCGCGTCTACTTCGGCACTGTCCCTGTGCGCCAGCGCCTCTCGCCGGTGCTGGTGGCGCCGGATCCGCCAAGGTGGCTCTGTGCTGGCCGCGCCGCCGGTAGCGTCGAGGTGATGATGGCTGGTGCGGTCGACGCAGGCAAGGAGGCTGTGGAAGAAGGTACCGGTCGCGCGGCTTCGACCCGTGCGGCCAAACCACCGCTGGAGCGTGACGCAGGCGCTGCGGGAGCATCTTCCGCACCACCGGAAACACCCCTCCAAGCGGTGATGAACGTGCTGGCGACGCCCATCGCGCAGAACATCGACCCGGCAGCGGCTCAGGCGGAGCTGGAGGCGCAACACCAGAAGCTGCTCGCGAACGGCGCCGACATCGTCCGGGCGCAGCGTGAGCTGAACCTAACCCTACGTGAGTACAACGCTGCCCATGGCTTTGCTTCTGTTAGCGCTCATGCTGCTAGGATACCGGAGAACCGGCTTAAAGCTCGCAATCTAGATCAGGATTTGCGTAAGGAAATTCTTGCCGGCAAAAGTACTTCTGCGTCTGTGAGCATCGTAGAGAAACCAAAGTATAGTAGCCCGGATAAAACCATAAAAGCTGCTAAGGCTGCAGTAGAGCTGTGTGATTTGCTTTCCGGAGACGCTCTGGCAAAACAGCAAGAGCGTGTAAGAGAGTTGCTTGAAACCATTGAGCAGCAAAACGCTGAGCAAGTCGCTAGGCTAAACAAGGCTGTGGCCTCAAAATCCGCGCATTCAACAAAGAATGCCGGAAGCAAATCCCATGGGCAGGCATCGTCCCCCCATCCGGATAGAAGAAGAGAAAAAGAGATGAATGCACAGCAGATGACTGTGTACGATCCGGTTCTTGCCGGAAAACAACAAGCCGGGCAACATGATGCCGGTAGAAAAAGCCAAGGGGCAGATCGAGGCTACGCCAGAGGAGGCTATGCCGGAAACAATCATGCCGGTAGACACGAAACCGGGCAAAATTATCGAGCTGCGAGGGCAGCATACGAAGAGGAAACAATTCCACCAAGGTACCGGCAGGCAAGGGCCGCGGTACCGGAACCTTACGATGAAGCTGATTCGACGAGACTCACTGCATACCGGAACCCGTTGGGGGAACGCTTGGGAGAAAGGCACCTACCGGAACGGGATGCGAGGCACCGTCTGGATAGAGTGTATTTGTCGGAAATGATTGAGGCAGAAGGTCCTCCGGGTCCAAAGGGCTTTGGCCCAAGGATCGTGAAAGAGGAGCCACCAGTTCACAACTTCCAGCTGCCCCGTGACACGAAAACATATGATGGCACCACTAAGCCGGAAGATTGGCTCGCGGATTACGTGACCGCGGTATACGTCGCTGGCGGCGGAGGAAGTGTAGCCGGAGGAGGAAACCGGCGCTGGGCCGTGAGAATTGTGCCAACGTTCCTAGTGGGACCGGCAAGAATCTGGCTGAACAACTTGCCGGCAGGAAGCATAAACGGTTGGTTGGACTTTGAGGAAGCTTTTGTGAGCAACTTCAGTAGCACCTACCGGAGGCCCAACAGGCCTCAGCAGCTCGCTTTGTGCGTGCAGCGCCCGCAGGAAACAGACCGGGACTACCTGGCCCGCTGGAACTCCACGAGAAACTCCTATGAAGGGGTGATAGAAGCGCAAGCCATAGCTTGGTTTTGCAATGGATGCCGCAGAGGCTCGCCTTTGTGGCAAAAACTGCAGCGGAACATGCCGGGAACTCTGGCAGAAATGATACGTGTGGCAGATAACGACGCATTGGGAGACCCATTGCAACCGGCGGTGCAAGCCGAGCCGGAACAATCGAACCCGCCTCAGCAGCGCCAAGAACAATACCGGGACAACCGGAACAACAAAAGAAGGGAAGAGTTCCCGGATAGAAGGTATAATCCGCAGCAAGTTGCTGCGGTACAAGAAAACTCGGATGCCAGCGGCAGCCAGAGACAGAAAACCGGATCGCAGCCATGGGCGGGTCCTAAGAAACAATGGGTTGAAAAGAAACCCTGGGGCCAGAAGAAGAATTGGCAGGAATCCGGGAAATACACCATGGAAGCCGCCATGGATCAACCTTGCCGGTGGCACACGCCGAATCCGGCTCACCCGTCAAATCACCTGACGAAGGACTGTTCCTGGACCAAGTACTTGATGCTCAAGGGAGCAGTAAAACATGCGCAGGCACAAGGGTTCTCAACGATGTTACCACCATCACAAGATATGCTGCATCAGCATCAACTACCACCACCACCACCGCTTACCGGAGCAAACGCTCTACCGGTGCAGCCTCAGCCAAACCGGCAGCAGCATCAGCAAGTTCATCAGGTGGGAGAAGGCCATGGCCAACCACCTCCACCGACACCTTTGGGCCGGAACATTTACAAGGATCCGGATGTGTACTGTGTTGTGTTTGTCACTGAGCCAACCGACAGGCAGAGCCTATGTCGCCGCTCCATGGAAGTAAACGCTGTGATGCCGGCAGTACCAAAGTACATGCTGTGGTCAGATCAAGAGATTTACTGGTCCTTCAAGGATCACCCTAAGATAATGCCTAATCCGGATGGTTATGCTCTTGTGGTAGACCCAATCATGCATGGGCCAACTACTCGAGTCAAGTTCAGCAAGGTGCTGATAGACAATGAGAGCAGCATAAACATAATGTACCGGCACACCATGAACACGCTGGGCATAACAGAAAACATGCTACAGCCAACGCGTACGACTTTCCACGGAATCGTTCCGGGCCTGTCCTGCGCGCCAGTAGGAAAAGTCCGGGTGGATGTGTCGTTTGGAGGACGTGACAATTGCCGGGTTGAAAACATTGAGTTCGAGGTGGTGGACTTAGATAGTCCTTACCATGCATTGCTGGGGAGACCCGCACTGGCAGCTTTCATGGCCTCAACTCACACGGCCTATCTCAAGATGAAGATGCCGGCACCTCGTGGACCCTTGACTGTGGTGGGAAACTACAAAATCTCGCTGCAAACTGCTTCCGCCGGATCGGATCTGGCTGAGTCCCTGGTGATTGCAGAGGAAAAAAGGAGGATGCAAACTGCGGTTGCGCTGGCTCAGTCCTCACAGTTGAGCTTAGCAGCAATGAGTGCAAGCTTGAGCGCACCGGCATTTAAGCCAACAAAAGAAACAAAGGACATCGTGCTGGATCCGGCTTACCCTGAGCGCACCGTTCGTATCGGTGCCGGCCTTAGTGAGGCATAGGAAAGCGCGCTCGTCAGCTTCCTCCGTGAGAATCGGAATATCTTTGCCTGGTCTACAGAGGACTTGGTAGGTGTTCCGAGGGAGCTGGCTGAGCACTCTCTGAATGTCCGGAAAGATGCGAAGCCGGTGCGGCAACCTTTACGCCGGTTTGCTGAGGATAGGAGGAAAATCATTGGAGAAGAAGTGACAAAGTTGTTGGTAGCCCGCTTCATCGTGGAAGTGACGCATACTGAGTGGCTAGCCAATCCGGTGCTGGTGGAAAAGAAGAAAGAGGAGAACCTGGAGGCAAAAGCTCCATAGGTGTGGCGCATGTGCATCGACTACACCAACCTGAACAAGGCTTGCCCAAAAGACCCTTTCCCCTTACCCCGGATCGATCAGGTGATTGATTCCACTGCTGGGTGTGAGTTGTTGTCCTTCCTAGATGCTTACTCCGGTTTCCATCAAATTCCCTGAAAAAGGAAGATCAAATAAAAACTGCGTTCATTACCCCGCACGGGGCTTATTGCTATGTCACTATGCCTTTTGGTTTGCGCAACGCTGGTGCAACGTACCAGCGCTGTATGCAAAAATGCTTGTTTGATCAAATTGGAAAAAATGTGCAAGTTTATGTGGATGATGTCGTGATAAAAACAAAGGTAAAAGATACCTTAATAGACGATATCCGGCAAACATTCGATAACTTAAGAAGGTTCCGGATGAAACTCAATTCGGCAAAATGCACTTTCGGTGTCCCTGCCGGTAAGTTACTTGGTTTCCTTTTATCAAGTCGGGGCATTGAGGTGAATCCGGTAAAGATCCGAGCAATAGAAAGAATGACCGTACCGCACGATCTCAAGGACGTGCAAAAGTTTACCGGAAGCTTGGCGTCGCTAAGCCGGTTCATAAGCAGATTGGGAGAAAAAGCTCTACCACTCTATGCTCTCATGAAAAAATCCGATACGTTTGTCTGGACCCCTCAGGCAGACGCGGCATTTAAAGAGCTAAAAACAATGCTAGCCACAGCACCAATACTGGCTTCACCTTTGGAAAGAGAGCCCATGTTGTTGTACATAGCAGCAACTAACCGGGTCGTAAGTGTTGTTGTGGTAGTAGAAAGAGAAGAGGAAGGAAAAACCGTCCAGAGGCCGGTATACTACCTGAGCGAGGTGCTCTCCCTCTCAAAGCAAAACTACCCGCATTTCCAGAAAATGACCTATGGCGTGTTCATGGCCGCCACAAATCTTAAGCACTACTTTGAGGAGCACCCCATGAAGGTGGTGAGTGAGGCACCCATCTCCGATATCATGTGCAACAAAGATGCTAGCGGTAGGATCGCCAAATGGGCAATCCAGATATCACCATATGTACCAATGTACGAAAGGAGAGATGCCATAAAATCACAAGCTTTAGCTGATTTCTTGGTTGATTGGGCGGAGATGCAATACAAGTCGCCGGAACACAAAATAGAATACTGGAAGATGCACTTTGACGGATCCAAACTCAAAGAGGGTCTAGGTGCCGGTGTGGTGCTTACCTCACCAAAGGGAGATCATCTCCGGTATGTTTTGCAAGTACATTTCACGGCATCAAACAATGTCGCTGAATACGAGGCTCTGATCCATGGGCTTAAGGTCGCAAAAGAAATCGGTGCACACCGGATCATTTGCTACGGAGACTCAGATCTTGTGGTACAACAATGTTCCGGAGATTGGGACGCAAAAGATGCCAACATGGCCTCATACCGGTTTCACGTGCAAAAGATTGCCGGATTCTTCGAAGGGTGTGAGTTTCACCATGTGCCGCGTGCGGAAAATGAAGCCGCGGATGCTTTATCCAAGCTGGGCTCATCTAGGCAAGAAATTCCTCCCGGAATAGCCTTGGCACATTTAAGAGTACCATCGATCAAACCAAGCCCGGAGTCGGAATCAATTTTCGTACCGGAATCACATGTTGTACCAATGGATATCGATGAAGGAAACCCGGGGACTGTTCCGGCAAACTCGGGGACTATGCCGGCAAACTCGGGGACTGCTGCATCCATACCGGAGGAAGCAATGCTGGTGGATAGCATGGACATAGACGTACCGGTGTTCCTAGTTCGGGAGGCACCATCTTGGGTTAAACCTATTAAGGAATTCCTGTTCAACGGCACCTTGCCGGTTGACGAAAATGAATCCAGAAGAATCCAGAGGAGGTCCAAGGCATACACCATCATCAACGGCGAAGTGTACAAGAGAAGTGTTACCGGTGTCCTTCAAAGGTGTGTGGAACCGGAAGAAGGGAAAGAAATGCTAGCGGAAATTCACCAAGGGGAGTGTGGGCACCACGCTTCGTCAAGAGCGCTGGTGGCAAAAGTGTTCCGGCACGGGTTCTATTGGCCCACTGCCTTGGAAAATGCTGAGGATTTGGTAAGGAAATGCAACGGGTGCCAGAGGTACGCCAAGCAAAATCATACCCCAGCATCCGGTTTGAAAACTATACCGCTAACTTGGCCATTTGCTGTTTGGTGCCTGGACATGGTCGGCCCATTCAAAACTGCAAGGAGCAGCATGACCCACATTCTAGTAATGGTGGATAAATTCACTAAGTGGCTTGAGGTGAAACCTATCTCAAAGTGTGATGGGCATACGGCTGTGAAGTTCCTATAAGATGTCATCTTGCGGTATGGCTACCCGCATAGCATTATCACAGACAATGGCACAAACTTTGCTCAAGGTGAGTTCAAAAGGTTTTGCGAAGATAACAATATCCGGTTGGATTTGTGCTCAGTGGCACACCCACAAGGCAATGGCCAAGTTGAAAGAACAAATGCATTGGTACTTTCCGGTATCAAACCAAGACTCATCGATGCGGTGGAAAAGTCACCGGGGTGTTGGCTCGATGAGCTACTGATACGTCTCCAACGTATCGATAATTTCTTGTGTTCCATGCCACATTATTGATGTTATCTACATGTTTTATGCACACTTTATATCATATTCGTGCATTTTCTGGAACTAACCTATTAACAAGATGCCGAAGTGCCGATTGCTTGTTTTCTGCTGTTTTTGGTTTCAGAAATCCTAGTAAAGAAATATTCTCGGAATTGGACGAAATAAAAGCCCAGAGGCCTATTTTCTCACGAAGCTTCCAGAAGTCCGAAGGAGAGACGAAGAGGGGCCACAGGGTGGCCAAACCCTAGGGCGGCGCGGCCCCACCCTTGGCCGCGCCGGCCTGTGGTTTGGGCCCCCCGTGCCGCCTCTTGACTTGCCCTTCCGCCTACAAATAGCCTCCGTGACGAAACCCCCGCACCGAGAGCCACGATACGGAAAACATTACCGAGACGCCGTCGCCGCCGATCCCATCTCGGGGGATCCCGGAGATCGCCTCCGGCACCCTGCCGGAGAGGGGAATCATCTCCCGGAGGACTCTACACCGCCATGGTCGCCTCCGGAGTGATGAGTGAGTAGTCTACCCCTGGACTATGGGTCCATAGCAGTAGCTAGATGGTTGTCTTCTCCCCATTGTGCTATCATTGTCGGATCTTGTGAGCTGCCTATCATGATCAAGATCATCTATATGTAATTCTATATGTTGCGTTTGTTGGGATCCGATGAATAGAGAATACTTGTTATGTTGATTATCAAAGTTATGCTTATGTGTTGTTTATGATCTTGCATGCTCTCCGTTATTAGTAGATGCTCTGGCCAAGTAGATGCTTTTAACTCCAAGAGGGAGTACTTATGCTCGATAGTGGGTTCATGCCCGCATTGACACCGGGACGATGCGATGAAAGTTCTAAGGTTGTGTTGTGCTTGTTGCCACTAGGGATAAAACATTGATGCTATGTCTAAGGATGTAGTTGTTGATTACATTACGCACCATACTTAATGCAATTGTCCGTTGCTTGCAACTTAATACTGGAGGGGGTTCGGATGATAACCTCGAAGGTGGACTTTTTAGGCATAGATGCAGTTGGATGGCGGTCTATGTACTTTGTCGTAATGCCCAATTAAATCTCACTATACTCATCATGATATGTATGTGCATGGTCATGCTCTCTTTATTTGTCAATTGCCCAACTGTAATTTGTTCACCCAACATGCTTGTTCGTCTTATGGGAGAGACACCTCTAGTGAACTGTGGACCCCGGTCCAATTCTCTTTACTCGAAATACAATCTACTGCAATACTTGTTTCTACTGTTTTCTCTCGCAAACAATCATCTTCCACACAATACGGTTAATCCTTTGTTACAGCAAGCCGGTGAGATTGACAACCTCACTGTTTCGTTGGGGCAAAGTAGCTTGGTTGTGTTGTGCAGGTTCGACGTTGGCGCCGGAATCTCTGGTGTTGCGCCGCACTACATCCCGCCGCCATCAACCTTCAACGTGCTTCTTGGCTCCTCCTGGTTCGATAAACCTTGGTTTCTTTCTGAGGGAAAACTTGCTGCTGTGCGCATCATACCTTCCTCTTGGGGTTGCCCAACGAACGTGTGAAATACACGCCATCAAGCTCTTTTTCCGGCGCCGTTGCCGGGGAGATCAAGACACGCTGCAAGGGGAGTCTCCACTTCTCAATCTCTTTACTTTGTTTTTGTCTTGCTTTATTTTATTTACTACTTTGTTTGCTGCACTAAATCAAAATACAAAAAAAAAAAAAAAAAAATTAGTTGCTAGTTTTACTTTATTTGCTATCTTGTTTGCTATATCAAAAACACAAAAAAATTAGTTTACTTGCATTTACTTTATCTAGTTTGCTTTATTTACTATTGCTAAAATGGCCAACCCTGAAAATACTAAGTTGTGTGACTTCACTAGCACAAATAATAATGATTTCTTATGCACACCTATTGCTCCACCTGCTACTACAGCGAGAATTCTTTGAAATTAAACCTCGCTTTACTCGAATCTTGTCATGAACAATCAATTTTCCGGAATTAGTTCTGATGATGCTTGCTGCCCATCTTAATAATTTTGTTGAACTATGTGAAATGCAAAAATATAAAGATGTAGATGGTGATATTATTAAACTAAAATTGTTCCCTTTCTCATTAAGAGGAAGAGCTAAAGATTGGTTGCTATCTCTCGCCTAAGAATAGTATTGATTCATGGACTAAATGCAAGGATGCTTTTATTGGTAGATATTATCCCCCTGCTAAAATTATATCTTTGAGGAGTAGCATAATGAATTTTAAACAATTAGATACTGAACATGTTGCTCAAGCTTGGGAAAGAATGAAATCTCTGGTTAAAAATTGCCCAACCCATGGACTGACTACTTGGATGATCATCCAAACCTTCTATGCAGGACTAAATTTTTCTTCGCGGAATTTATTGGATTCAGCTGCTGGAGGTACCTTTATGTCCATCACTCTTGGTGAAGCAACAAAGCTTCTTGATAATATGATGATCAACTACTCTGAATGGCACACGGAAAGAGCCCCACAAGGTAAGAAGGTAAATTCTGTTGAGGAATCCTCTTCCTTGAGTGATAAGGTTGATGCTATTATGTCTATGCTTGTGAATGATAGGACTAATGTTGATCCTAATAATGTTCCGTTAGCTTCATTGGTTGCACAAGAAGAACATGTTGATGTAAACTTCATTAAAAATAATAATTTCAACAACAATGCTTACCGGAACAATTCTAGTAATAACTATAGGCCATATCCTTATAATAATGGCAACGGCTATGGTAATTCTTATGGAAATTCTTACAACAATAATAGGAATTCACCCCCTGGACTTGAAGCCATGCTTAAAGAATTTATTAGTACACAAACTGCCTTTAACAAATCTGTTGAGGAAAAGCTCAATAAAATTGATATTCTTGTTTCTAGAGTTGATAGTCTTGCCTCCGATGTTGATCTTTTGAAATCGAAAGTTATGCCTAATAGGGATATTGAAAATAAAATTGTTACTACAGCAAATGCCATTCAAGTTAGAATTAATGAGAATATAAGATTAATGGCTGAACTGCGTGCTAGGTGGGATAGAGAAGAAAATGAAAAACTAGCTAAAGAAAAGAATATAGCTAAAGTTTGGACTATTACCACCACTAGTAATGCTAATGCTACACATGTTGCTGCACCTCCTACTCATACTAATAAAAGAATTGGTGTTAGCAATGTTTCCACTTCTAATGCAAAGCGCGAAAAACTGCCTGAAATTGCTAAAACTGCTTGAAACCACTCGCGATAAAGCTGCTGAAATTTTTTCCAACATTGGGGATGATGATCCCATTGCTTTAGATTATAATGGTTTGAATTTTGATGATTGCCACATCACTGAAGTTATAAAGTTCTTGCAAAAACTTGCTAAAAGTCCTAATGCTAGTGCTATAAATTTGGCTTTCACACATCATATTACAAATGCTCTCATAAAAGCTAGAGAAGAGAAACTAGAGCGCGAAGCCTCTATTCCTAAAAAGCTAGAAGATGGTTGGGAGCCCATCATTAAGATGAAGGTTAAAGATTTTGATTGTAATGCTTTATGTGATCTTGGTGCAAGTATTTCTGTTATGTCGAAGAAAATTTATAATATGCTTGGCTTGCCACCGCTGAAAAATTGTTATTTGGATGTTAATCTTGCTGATCATTCTACAAAGAAACCTTTGGGTAAAGTTGATAATGTTCGCATTACCGTTAACAATAATCTTGTTCCCGTTGATTTTGTTGTCTTGGATATTGAATGCAATGCATCTTGTCCAATTATATTGGGAAGACCTTTTCTTCGAACTCGTTGGTGCTATTATTGATATGAGGGAAGGTAATATAAAATATCAATTTCCTCTCAAGAAAGGTATGGAACACTTCCCTAGAAAGAGAATGAAGGTACCTTATGATTCTATTATTAGAACAAATTATGATGTTGATGCTTCATCTCTCGATGTTACTTGATACACACTTTCTGCGCCTAGCTGAAAGGCGTTAAAGAAAAGCGCTTATGGGAGACAACCCATGTTTTTACCTACAGTACTTTGTTTTTATTTTGTGTCTTGGAAGTTGTTTACTACTGTAGCAACCTCTCCTTATCTTAGTTTTGAGTTTTGTTGTGCCAAGTTAAGCCGTTGATAGAAA